>NC_088364.1:40997163-41017163 GCF_034508935.2 Berghia stephanieae | reverse complement strand
ACCATTCTTCATCAGTCAGCCCTACCAGGCTGTTGTCAATGAAATTTCTCCCATTGGTACCAGCGTCATCAATGTCATCGCCAGGGATGCTGATCTTGTTGTATGTTAATTTCCATTGACAATATGAAACTCTAATGAATTGCAAATGAGCAGAAAATAGAACCCAATAATATTATTCAGCGTAATAGTCTCTAGACCCACTTGTCAGATTTTATTTTTAAGAGCTTTTTTAATCGTCATTAATTAATGACCATTTAATCATTGTTGAATTGTTTGCTTTACAATTAAATATGATTACTGTGTTGAATTGTTGGATATACAGTTGAATAGGTAACACTCTTTAAAAATTTTAAGGAGTATTCCAGACCGTAGATCTTTTTGCAAACTCTTTTTTTGATGACATGGTTTATAAGTTACAAAATGAACATTTTTACGATATATGCTGAATTGTATCATTTATAATTTGACCAACAATTGTAGTTAAATACAAGTTATATACGTTAAATTTATTACAAACATAAAAATGCTACAAAGTTATAACTTTTTAATGTCTAGGGATCCATCAAATACGAATTGATTGGCGATTACCCAGCTCAGAGCTTCTTCAGCATCAACTCTACAACTGGCCGTATCTCAACCTTAACATCACTCAAATCTGACAGTCTTAGAGCTAGTCAGTACAAGGTAAGAGAGATAGAAACTGTAACAATTTTTTTTCTAAATATCAGATGATATTTAAAGTTGCAAATAAGGAATGTGACCAATATTCAGTAGAGGTGTATTTTGATATATTTTTAATAAATTGGAGCCAGGTCACTTCTAGTCATAACAACTGAAAGATTTCAGTAAATACTAGTTAAATATCAATTGAAGCTTCAAAGTCATATAATATATCCTCTCATTCGTGATAAAGCTTTTACTCTGGGATTTTTTAATATTTTATTTTTATAAAAGTAAATCCACCCATTAAGCCTGGCTGTCTGAGTTTTCCTCTTATGAAAATAAAAAAATTATGTAACAAATATGCAACATTACCTGTAGGAAAAAAAAGATTATAGGATCTAAACCTGGGCACTAATTTTGGCCTTCTATTTTTGCCACGAATACCACTGATTATCTACAAACTGTAATTTCTATCAAGTTACTTTGTATGGTACAGCGAATCCATGAATAGGGTTATTTCTGTATGTAAATGTTTGTTACTATAATGTAACCAGTGATCATTTCCCTATCTCACAGGCTCGAGTGATTGCCTACGACACCCTCCGTCCAAACACCCGTGCCACAGCTACAGTTGATATCACTGTTCTGAGAAACCCCAACTCACCTCAGTGGTTGGCCAGTGACTATATTACTACCATCTCCGAGAACCTGCCAGTCGGCTCCACTGTGTTCAACATCACTGCAACTGACAGGGATGTAGATGTAAGTTCATTTTTGATATTTAAACTGTATTCTATTATTAATACAAGTTAACTTATCCTATTTATCAACTCAAATAATTATTTAGAATAATGGGAACTAGAAGTTTGATATTTGAAATATTATAAAACTTCAATTTTCCCCCAAACAATTTTCAAAATTATCACAATTTATTACTTGTGTGTTGAATTTGTATTAAGTGACATTTTTATCTCCCTTTTATCATAATTTTGATGGTTTACATTTTGACCCGAAACCAAGAATTTTCAAATTGTTTATAAATTTGCATCTCTCTTATCTCCAGGATGTCATCACATACGAGATTACTTCACAGACAGCAACTCCATTCTCTCCTCTCATCCCATATTTCTACATTGATAGAATCGGCGGAATCATCACACTGAGACAGCCTGTTGCCAATGTTAACATCACACAATTCAGAGTAAGAAATTTATATTAACCCAGAAGTTGATTTTTTAAACTATTATTAAAACAGCTTGATATTAAATTATATTTTACACCTTAAGATGTATTCTGTGGAAGTTAGAATAACAGAGTAAATGGTCAACCCTTATGGTAAAATATTATATTGTTCTTAACCTGAGATCTCTTTTCAACAATCAATACGAAACGTCTAGACAATGGTTCAACCCCGCCACAAATCGATCATTCATAAATACGTGTAATCATTGCCTTTAAATCTGAAGGATGACCATATTGTAAAGATTGCGGAAGTATAGAATACGTAGATCGTTGATGATATTGTGTTCATACAATATTTCTTTTTTCCAGCTTTCACTGAAGGCCTGTGACAGTGGTGTTCCTCAAAGGTGTGCTGACATTGTAGGCACAGTAATTGTCACCCGTAACCAGTTTGCTCCAGAATTCCAGAGCCTTCCATACCAGATTATATTAAATGAAGACAGAGTTCCATCTAATGATGCTCTTCTCATTGTGTCTGCAAGAGACAGAGATTTGGTTGTAAGTGTGAATACATTCTTTGAGCTTGAGTTTTATCTTAGAATATTACAGATGTCATGAATTATTCACCCAATACATAACATGACATGTGGTTCAAACTGTCCCTTATTGGCTGAAGATGACATACCACTAATTCTCTTTATGTGGATAGTACTTTAATAAAATCCTTTAACTGATAAAGATTTTATTGAAATATTTCTGAATTATTGGCTTAAGTTTTCCTTTGTATATTAATTTAATTGGATGTCATCCTATTTAAAAGAAATAATATAAAAATTAAATTTCAAGTCCACAAAATTGTTTTAGTTTCACTCATCTTCATTGTGAACCACTTTAAGTCGTCCTTGTTTCATAACAGTGAATAATATTGATGTTTGCAGGGATCAATCGTATATGAGCAAACCTTACCGGGTGTGGCTTACTTCAATGTCAACCCTCAGTCTGGTGCCATTACGCTGGTTTCATCATTACGCTTGGATAGTAGGATTCAGATTGTGGTAAGTTGAATGTTTTTTCGTGTTTTGATGATTTAGGGTCATTGTGTATTTTTCATGTCATAAAAACTTTCCTAGCATTTT
Organism: Berghia stephanieae; assembly: GCF_034508935.2. Classification (NCBI taxonomy): domain Eukaryota; kingdom Metazoa; phylum Mollusca; class Gastropoda; order Nudibranchia; family Aeolidiidae; genus Berghia; species Berghia stephanieae. Next base: position 41,014,182 of record NC_088364.1, on the reverse strand, counting down.
CAGTGGTGTACGGGTAGAATTATGATTGCTTATATAATGGTTATATGAAAGAACTACTTAAGGTCGCCTTTTCAAAAAGAAATAAAATTAATTTTGGGTCGTTATTTTATATTTGAACAAGTTCCAATTCTGTATCAAGATATACATTTTCCTGTCATTATCACTATCATCTCTACAGCTAGCTCTGCTACCAAGATTAATATTTGTCGATATGTTTTTACCATTAAACCATTGTCAAATCAAATTATATATATATATATATATATATATATATATATATATATATATATATATATATATATATATATAATATATATATATATATTATATATATATATATATATATATATATATATATAGAGAGAGAGAGAGAGAGAGAGAGAGATAGAGAGGGAGAGAGAGAGAGAGACAAAGACAGAGAGAGAGAGAGAGAGAGAGTATTAATATAATTATCATTATTATTATTATTATTATTATTATTATTATTATTATTATTATTATTATTATTATTATTATTATTATTATTATTATTATTATTTTATTATTATTTATTATTATTATTATTATTATTATTATTATTATTATTATTATTATTATTATTATTATTATTATTATTATTATTATTATTGACACAGTCCTCATACCATACAATCAATTAATCTTAACAGCTCTTAAATCATCGATGTGCTCAGATTTTAAGTACACCACAAGCCAGTCTGATACTTTATTTGACTGTTGATACACTTGTTTACATGTTCACACTCAAACAAAGCAAAATTTCTTTCTCATAACAGTTCCAAGTTGTTGCCTATGATGACAACGACCCAATTCGTCGCACAACTGCCGATGTAACTGTTTTAGTGTCACGTAACCCAAGTGGGCCTGTCTTCTTGTTGGATCCCTATGAACAGACCATCCCAGAAAACTTTGCTCTTGGAGATATTGTAGTCAACACTACTGCTGTAGATTCTGATGGGGTAAGAGAATTGATTTTCTCTAGTTAGTGCTTGGATATTTTTTATGTAGAGTACTATATTTACTGATACTAAGCAACACCTATACAACATTCCCCCATTATTAAAAGTAAACAGACTACACCTGAGCTGTTATATAAGACATCTTACCCTTATTTACATTGAAGAAATGACACAAAAGACATGCTATATAATTTTCAGATACATGAGTGAAAAGTTATCTTAGTATGATTTGCTTTAAAATTCTTTTTTTAAAAATTGCTATTGTTTAATGAACAATGATTTTAAAAGCCCGAAGATCGAATTGAAAACGAAATCATTCTATTTATAAATATTTCAAAATGGCATGGTTTGTCTACTTTTATTGAACTTCAATAATTACAATCTTTTATCAAAATTCACAGGATGCTCTGCGCTACTCCATCTTGACTGACGCTTCTGATCCTGGCTTCTTTTACATCAACCCTGACAATGGTATCATTACCCTCAGGAGATTGTTGCCAGAGTCTGATCTCACAAGATTCCAGGTAAAAGGTCTCAATCATTAATGATAAAATTGTAAATAAGGATTCTTGTAGAAAATGATATAAAATGAAAGATTAAAACCTACATTAAAATATTAAATGCGGATGAATGTGTTTATAATAAAGATCATAGGTTATAGTGAGTGTATATTTCTTAATCAAAATGAAAAGATCAGATGCTGGGCAAAATGAAATGTTAAAATGTGTATGAATGAATACATGAGTCAACTACGATTCTACAATGAAAAAAATATAATATGGTTTTTAAAATATATAATGGGAAGTACGATTTTGGTATTTGTTGACCTATATATCTAGTTAAACAAAAACTATACTGTCAATACTTTGAAAGAGTAGACTGAATTTCCTTTTAATCGCAATTAATTTCATTGCTTATCTGGCTATATCTTCAAACCTATTTTTATAAAGAAAGCAGCATGATATAACTAAGCTTCAATGAATGCCTGGTCAAAGCAATGCCTCTGCTCTTTTAGTGAAAACAATAAGATGTGAATTTAATTGGAGACAAATCAACTGCAATGTGACATTTTTCTTCCAGCTCACTATTTCTGTGAATGATCAGCGAATTCCAGCTAAGTCAGACATTGCCAATGTTTTCATCAACGTCGTGCGTGACAACCAGGCGCCATTCTTCCTGGGCAGGAACTACAACGCCACGATTGTGGAGACCTCTGCTGTTTCCAGCAGTGTAATCTCAGTGCAGGCAGATGACAGAGATCTTGTGGTTTGTGGTTTCTTTTATCACATTTAGAATAGTCTCACATGAATATTGAATGAGGGCCTCAATATATTTTATTATTTGGAGCTTTTTTTTCGTACATCTTTTTTAGATGTAGTTGAAATTTATGTCAACGTTGTCCCCACACCCCAAACTGTTACATCCTTATTCTCCCGCCTCTATCATGCAATCATTTAAATAGCTAAAGATCATTGCATTTTCTTTGTGATACTTAAAGACAAATAATACAAAGAATGAAGAAATGAATGCTCCTTATTTTAACACCAATTTTGTGAGAGCTTTCCTTAAAAATATTGTGAAACAACTTGAGAGCATTTTATCCATATAACAAGGAATGTGAGTTAGTGACAATAATATTAAACGAATTCATATGAGAATATAAAGTACTTCCTCTTTTTAAAAGATGCTTTTTCATGTTACATAAACTATTATTTTTTTTTTTTGGCACATGTGTATATGCATCTTAGACAGGATTTATAAAACAATCTGAATTTATTATTCATAAAGTTATTTAGAGTAAACTCATCGTTAAATTTAATACTTTCAGGGAAGGATTTTCTATCAAGCCATTGGAATTTACCCAGCTAATGAGTTCTTTGACATCAATGTCATCTCCGGCCGTATTAACGTTATCAAGAACCTGCAGCAAGATCCTCTCTTGGCTACCTCATACACGGTAATAAGATGTCTCTTACTACTCAAACAGGACATTTTTGTTTCTACAATTGTCAATTATTGATAGTATGTGTAATTAAAAACTAATAGCAAGTACTTTGAGTAACACAATTGTGTGTAATTAAACAGTAATAGCAAGGTGCTTTGAAAATCTTAAGGAAAGTTACTTTGAGAAATAATTTGATTAAATTCCCTTATTTTATACTGTTCATACCGTTATGTTCAATTCGATTCTCCACAGCTGAAAACCATTAATCCCTGCTTCTAAATATGTGAAATAGAGAGAGAAAAAAATGCAATTGTAGACGGTGGACCGATCCTCAAACACTTGGGGCTGCTACAGTAAAACGATGAAAATGATGATGACGATAATGATGATAATGATTATGATGATGCTGATTATGATGCTGCTGCTGCTGATGATTATGATGATGACGATGATGATAATGATGATGATGATGATGATGATGATGATGATGATGATGATGATGATGATGATGATGATGTACACCTGGAGAGCGAGATGTTTCAAAATAACATGGGATTGTTTACTGACAATAGAGATTTGTACATGTTGAACTTTGTGTTTCTATTCACCACATTCTTTTAATGCTCGTGTGACTCATAATGCGTTTAATAGACATAGTGTTTAACACAAATACATCTAACTTCTGAGCGTAGCATTTTGATGATATTTAAAAGGGAAAAAAAACAGAATTGAAAAAACACTTGAGCTATTATAATCTACAATATTCACAATATGTCCTCGAACTCAAAGTGCTTTATAAGGGTCCAACACCAACGACAACGCTTTATATGCAAGAAGAGATATAATACACACTTGTAATGTGCTTTTCTAAAAAAGACAATGACTAGTTATTGCCAGGTAATCTAATTTACATAAAGAGATTTTATCAAGACCTCAACTCAGCGCCACTCACAGCAGGACTCAAACCTGGGACATTTGGTCAGAAGTTGAGTGTTTTGCTAATAGACAAAAATGCCGCTATAATGTAAATCATCATTATATTGTATTTTTGTATCGTACAGCTGAGAGTAATAGCCTACGATTCTGCTTATGCTGCCAATAGAGCAACCAGCGATGTGACCATTTTTGTGCTTCGTAACGTCAATGGTCCCATCTTTGTTCCATCTGCAACCTATCAAGAATCGGTTACTGAGGATATTTCTATTGGTACAAGTATTCTGAGAGTTTCTGCAGAAGATCGTGATGCAGGGGTATGTTCATTGGGATTGTGTTGAAAATTATTATATTATTCAAAATTTAATTCTAGTTACGTATTTAGTTATTTACTCATTTATACATTTATTACTTTATTTATATATTTTTGAATGATAAATATAACATTTAGAAAATGTATTTTAACATCATTTATGACTACAAACATTTTCAGGGGATTGAAATAAAATTTCAAAACCAACATTTTTTAACTGTTTGCTTTACACAAGCAATCAGATAGATTTATCTTATGACACAATTCTATCTCAAATAACATTCATCTTTATTTGATTTAAAAAATCTGTTATAGTACAGTATTTAACCAACAAATTTGTAAAAAAAAACTTCTTCAATCAAACTAATTGTGTCTCCTTAGGATATCGTTACTTATGAGCTTCTGAATTCGACATCAAATGGAACTCTGTACTTCTTCCTGGATCGTGACACTGGTGAGATCAGCAACAGGAGAGCTTTGACAGAGGCTCCTGTCAGTCTTTACACTGTGAGTATTAAAAATTCTAGCCAGGTATTACCTTTGTAAGTGGACGAAATTTAAACAAGCTAAAAAAAAACGTTGAAACTCCTAACCACTCCTTTCATTTCAACATCAACAACAAAATCTAAACAAAGTGAGCACCTGTATGGAAAATTGGAAAAGTTTTTGAAAAAATATTCAGTCAGTTTCATCAAGTGACAGTATGATATTATTATTATTATTATTATTATTATTATTATTATTATTATTATTATTATTATTATTATTATTATTATTATATTATTATTATTATTATTATTATTATTATTATTATTATTATTATTGTGATCATCATCACCATCATCATTATAATCCTCGTCGTCATTATCATCATCATCATCATCATCATCATCATCATCATCATCATCATCATCTCTATGAAAACGTTATCACCACCATCACATCCGCCTTTAGTTTTAATGCCTTTTTAAAAAAAATAATATTTCAGTTGACCGTGAATGCCAAGGACAACCGAGGCCGTAATGCCCTTGCATCAGTCCGTATCATCATCAACAGAGTCGTGGACCAACCTCCTGTTTTTGTCAACACTCCATACAGGACTATTATTGATGTCAACAGGGCTGTTAACTCTACTGTCTTCAGAGTTGATGCCGTTGATCCAGATGCTAGGGTAAGACACAGTCAAACATGTACTCTCAAAGTATTGCAACAAATTAAGTATACAATATTTCAAAAGAATACAAAATACCAAACACTTCAGCCAACAACAAACCCCCCCCCCCCCCCCCCCCCCCCCCCCCAAAAAAAAACCCCCATAAATACATAGCTTAAAAACCCAGATTGACAGCTGCCTATCAGGGATTTTAAGTAATGTATTTACGTTTTAATTGTGTTTTGTTTGTTGGCTGAAGAAGGGTTTTGAGCCAAAAATGTTCGTGTCTGGTATGTTGTTCTTGTTTGGAGTTTCTCAAGGATATAAAAGAGACTTTCAATAGCTCAGTGATAGGGCACTTGACTCACAAAGAAAGAAACCAGTATCAGGCCTGGGTGTAGTAAACATCGACATATTGCCTAATACAATTTTCCCCAATATATATAGCGCAATGTAGACTTATAATATGATATAATTATTTATATGAAAGTTCAATACAACAGCTAATGTAATCTTTTTGTCTCTATTACTTTCAAAACTACTGTTTTAAGAACCTTAGACTTAATATGTACCAAATTTCAGACCTTTATATTTTTCTTTACATGATATAAAAATCTGGTTTGCTAAAATAATGCCGAGCTAGATAAAATTTTGTTTGTTTTTGTGTTTATCTAATAAGTATATGTTCCATTCTTTTTTTCAACATGAAATATTTTATACATTTAATAATTGTCCATTTTCAGAGCAATATTGGTTACAATTTAGTCGGGTATTTCCCAGGAAGCAGCTACTTTGAATTGGATTCCAACAATGGCCAAATCACTCTCAAACAAAGCATTCTTAATGATCCATTCGCTTCACTTTTGTATGTGGTAAGTTGAACTCAAATATGCTTCAATACATGTCATTTGATCAAGTTTTAAAGATCTAAGAGAAATGTTTACCCATGAACTGATGCATTTATAAATAATGATGCCATATATTCATATTGGCCCTATTTAAATTTATTTTTGTTATCATGTTTTTTTTTTAATCAGCAGTAACAACACACTTGAAAGCTATATTTGGAGAGAATTGTGTTTAAATATAATGATCAACATTTAACGTATAAAATCTTTTGCTTTATCATTTTAAAAAATTGATAATAGCAGTTTAATTAATCTTTTTTTAAATTTTAGCTGAGAGTAGAAGCTTTTGAAGTGTTGAGACCTGACGTCCGTGTTGCAGAGGATGTACGCATTGATGTCACACGTAACCCCAATGCTCCTCAGTTCAGCTCTAACTTCTATGTGGAAACCATCTCTGAATCAGAGCCTCAGGGCCAGAGTGTTCTTACTGTCATTGCTACTGATGCTGATGGGGTATGTGTAAAAAATTGAAGAAACTGTAAAGATGAATATATAAGCCTTGAATCCTAAGACAAACTTTAGGATTTTACTTTTGGTAAAGGCATTTTGTGTCTGCTACATAAAAATTAAATGTGAGATGATAGAGATGGCATTTTTTTTAAATTGTTAATGCTGTGACCATTAGTAAAATGCTTAAGAGTTCAAAGCAAATTTGGTATCAAATATATATATTATTATCGTGCAACACTTCTGACATTAAATCAAAAGTAGAATGCAAGTCTTATGAAAGGAAAAGATTACAGTTATTTCGCACATGGTGCCTGAAATTGTAATTTTTAAAAGAAAACCCCACAAATTATGATTTTATGGTTGCGTTTTATGAAATTGAAGTTTCATCCGCAATCTTCAAAAATTCATGCTAAATTGATTATTATATGAATTAGGCATTCCAAAAGAAAGTGGAGGTTATGTCTTAACTAACTTGTATGAGGTCTTGTTTTTTATCTGTAACCTTTAACCATTTTGATATTATCAGGACACTACCAGCTACGAGCTTGATGTCACGACACAAAATGGTCTCAATGCTCAAGAGTTCTTTTACATCAATCCTACCACTGGCGTTATCTTCATCAGAAGGAATTTGAGGGAAAGCGTTCTCAATGAATACTTGGTGAGCTTCTTGTTGTTAATGAAGTGAGAGAGAGAGAGAGAGAGAGAGAGAGAGAGAGAGAGAGAGAAAGGGGGGGAGAGAGAGAGAGAGAGAGAGAGAGAGAGAGGGTGGGGGGAAGAGAGAGAGAGATGAAGAGAGACCTTGATAGATATATCTAGAGAGAGAGACATAGAAAGGGAGAGATAGATAGATAGATAGAGAGAGAGAGAGAGAGAGAGAGAGAGAGAGAGGGTGGGGGGAAGAGAGAGAGATGAAGAGAGACCTTGATAGATATATCCAAAGAGAGAGAAAGAGAGGGAGAGAAAGAGAGAGAGAGAGAGAGAGAGAGAGAGAGAGAGAGAGATGTGCATGCTTATCTTGGTGTCATACCTTCCTTGTCTCCAGTTTACTGTGATTACTCGTGATAGTGGCTATCCTCAACTCAGTGACCAGGCTTCAGTCCAGATCAATATCCAGAGAGATGAGTTCAAGCCAACATTCACCAACGCCGAATACTTTATTACTATTTTGGAAACAGCCGGCATCAACGATACCATTATTGTTGTCACTGCAACAGATAATGATTTACAGGTAAACCGAATTTACTAACAGAACTATTTGTAAACGGAGTGTTGTTATAATTAGATATTCTACTCCTTTTTGATTGATTATAGAAATGTTGGCTTCCCGCACTTAACATATACTTAGATTTCGTGTTTTTATGTTGTTTATTGTTATGTTTGGTATTCATTCTTTAATTAATTGAAATAAGTCTTTAGATACGAGTTCCTAACTGAAGTGTGAAAAAAGTTAATGAGATGTAAATGGCATAGTGGGCAACACAAGTCTTCTATTCTTGCTTGCACATGTGATATACATTTACATTTGTCACAGGACGAGAGACCATACCACTGAATCACTGAGCCACACAAACAGGTTGTTATAAACTGTGAAAATTGGCCAAATAAATATGTATATTTGTCTGTTTATTTTTCCACTGTTCTTTTGTCTGATTCATGACACATTTTTTAAAAATCTGCAATTTCCTCACTACCAGAATGTGATCAGGTACAATGCTATCGGTGATGGGTCAGCCCTTGCCTTCTTCTCTTTCAATGAAGTGACTGGGGCCGTGCAAGTAAAGAAAGACTTGAGGCAAGACAGTCTGGATCAGTATGTGGTAAGTATTAATAATTCACGATGATAATGATCGTTTAAGGTATTTTGTAGTTGATGATATCCGTGTTTATTTGAACTATTTTAATGATATTGCTTCATTCAAATAAGGTAATTCAATTATTGAGTTATGCAATGAATTCATTCATTATTTTTCATGCCTTTATTGTATAATATGAGGTGAAGGAGTTATTACTGTCGTCCTTCCTTCAGAACTGTTAGGCCCATGGAGCCGGAGTTTATCCCGGTTTCTATAGTGTGAAACGGACAATAGCAATTGCTTGCTACTCTTTGAATAGGGCGCTAGTCTATCACAAAGTACTTTCCACCAGATCTAACAGACCCAGCTACCCAATCACTGCTGGATGGACAGGGGGGTCAGAAAAAAATCTCGACTGCACCCGGGATCCATCTTGGTCTCTTTGATTTTGAAGCGAGTGCTCTACTAACTGAGCTATCGGGAGTTATTACTGTATTTTTTAAAATTTAATATTCCTCTTACAACTACTTCCAGCTGTCTCTGAGGGCCTATGACACCTTCTATCCAAATAACTTGGGCGCAGCTACTGTTTTCATCACGGTCATCCGTAATCCAAGTGCCCCCATCTTCAGGTTGCCAAACTACGTAGAGACAGTTCCTGAATTCTTGGCTGCTGGCAGCCTCATCTTGACTGTCGATGCTGTTGACCAAGATGGGGTAAGCTTTATGTATGGTGATAAGATTCTAACTTCACTTTTGGAACTACTAATAGAATCTTCCAAATTTACTCTACAGTAGTTCATACCGTGTATTGACGTCCAATATGTGAATTGCTAATTAATTTTTTAAAAGATAAGTTTTGGAAACAGTAAATTATCAAGTGGAATAAAGTTTACTGATTGTTTTAATTTAGGAAATCTAGATGTTGCTTCTCAATATCTCAATATGCTTTACAAATTATTAAAAATGCCCCCAGCTAGTCTTAGCTTTCATCTTAGCCTTATTCTTATCTCCCTTTTCAGGAATACACAAAAATATATTTTTAACGTTTTTAATTTGAATATGAAATTGTGGAAATATCCTATACATTCTCATTTTGACTGCTTATACTGCTTTTATCTCTATTCAGGATGTGCCATCATATAGACTCTTGAATGAGGGTGGTTGCTTGGATTACTTCTACATTTCACCAGACACTGGAGCCTTCTCACTGAGACAGACTCTCTTCCAGAACTCTGTCACCCGATATGTGGTAAGATTATAATTCGTTTAGAAAAGGCTCATTATTCGTTTGATAATGTTAATGAAAGAATAATATACACTAACGGAATTTAAGTAGAATAACTTGTACTTAATTTAAGAAACTGCCCAGGTTATGTCAGCAAATTTTGTTTGCTTTCTAATTTTTCGTTTTAAATTTGTCTTTCCTTAATTTTGTTAATAGTTGTGGCAATGTGGCTGTTGCTGTTCTAATTTGATGATTGTTTATAATGGTTTAACAACACTTGCGACACTTTTAAGTAATTTAAGCGTCAGTGGTGTAGCTGGTTCATAGAAAAATGCTTTATTTTTAATATACCCTCTTCCGAATCACTAACATATATCCTTTTCTTATCAGTGTATTGTCCAAGCTAGTGACCAACGCCAGTTGGCTAAGGTAACGAATGCAACAGTGGTTATCAATGTCCTGAGAAGTGTTGGCCCAGTCTTTGTAGATACTCCATACAGTTTTGTCATCCAGGAACAAACTCAGATCGGAATCAGCGTGTATAGGGTCTCTGCTCAAGATGCTGATCTGACTGTAAGTAATTTGTGTGCTGTTGTCTTTTTTTGCCTGTATTACAAAATTGGAGGGACAAGGTTGAGGGGGGAGGGGAACGAGAAAGCAAGAAGGAGAGAGAGAGTGGGGGAGAGAGAAAGACAGAGAGAGAGAGAGAGAGAGAGAGAGAGAGAGAGAGAGAGAGAGAGAGAGAGAGAGAGAAACAAGGTTTAATGTGAAGAAAAGTAAAACCACATTAAAAATGTTTTCCCTGTATCAAAATGGAACAGGTGTACATTAAGACAGAGACATTTTGTGGGAAAATCTATAACTTTATGAACAATTTGTTGTCATCGATGACAAGAAGAAGATGTTATAATGACGTCTGGATTCCTGGCTTTAGACAACAAAGTAGTGGTGTATTTAAAAAATACATGAGGGGATGATTTCAGAAATAGAGTGCTATATGATATCTATTGTCGTCATTGTCTTGTCATACAAAAAGTACTTACTAGATTTATACGTTTATATAAACAAATGCCATTTGAATGATTAAAACAGTCGAAAGTATTGATATGACTTTGTTTATAATTCAAATATTTAAAACATACAGAGATTGGTTTATTGATTTATATCAAACTGATTGATTTATTACAGGGAAGAATTGTTTATGAGGTCATTGGTGATGCCCCTGCTCCAAGTTACTTTGCTGTTAACTCATCAACTGGTGTTATCTCACCAAGAATTAGTTTGACCATTGACAACACGCAGAATTACAAGGTATGTCATTTCTACTTTTTGATAATTATCGTTCTTCTAATAAGTGGTAAACTAATATAATTTAAATTTGTGCAAGACTTTTCTACATAATATCCTTAATCAAAGTATACAAAGCGAGCAAGGATGAAAAATGATTTGCTCAGCCGAATAAGTAGGTGTTACGTGTGTATGTAGCTCATTATGTCAAACACAATAAATTCTAACAATGACCTATAGTATTTGCATCTCCTTTCTCTTTACGTTTAAAAGCTGGTGGTTCGTGCATATGATTCAGCCTTCCCACAACAAGTGGCAACTGCAGATGTGAATATTTTCGTGATTCGTAATGAGAATCCGCCAATCTTCATCAGGGAGCCCTACACTGTTGATATCACAGAAGACTTTGGTCTAGGTGGAAGCCTCATCAGGGTTACTGCCGTGGACAGTGACAATGTAAGAAATAGTTGATATTTAGATGCTATATATAATATATAACATGCGGTTAGCATTCATAGAATACTTACCCTTGGTTTATTGCTGTGCTGTAGAGTGTTTATTTATCTTCATGGTAACCTCATTTTTCTTTGATTTCAAATAAGGACGTTTTGTTATGTATGATTGTGTATGTTTGTCTATGTGTGTGTGTGTGTGTGTGTGTGTGTGTGCGCGAGTGTGTGTGGGAATGTATTTTTAGGGAGAGCTTGTTTTCATTTTTTTTAAATTGTTAAATTTATTGTTAGCTTGTCATATTGTAATAGTAATTTGTGATTATATACTCCGTTTTAACGATGTATTCTACGTTAGCTTGGTACAATAAAGATAGAATCATAGATTTATATCTTTTTGAAATGCAAAATGAATACTGCTTCAGTGAATTATAACTCCTATGCACGCGTCATTTTGCATCGTTTCCTTTGACTGTGCTTTTTCAGGACACTGTGAGGTACAGTCTGGTTGGAGAAGACACAGCTCTGGATTTCTTTTACCTCAACCCTGACACGGGTGACATTTACCTTACAAGGCAACTCAGCCTTACCACCTCCACCTCCTTCAACGTAAGCTCTTTCCCTATTTAACATAATATGTCTTCTCGTGGTTATCTTCTTTATGATAAATGGAGTAAGCAAGATAATGTCAAAAAGGTTGACATACACATGTTAAAGCATCCAAGAACAACACATTTGAATGGAAATGATTTTTAAAACAACATGGACTTAGACAGCATCGAGAAGTGGGATTGATTATCTATTTATGTTCCTGTTTTTAACTAGACATGTGACACGTTTTTAATTGTATAATATATATTTTTCTACTTGCATGTATGCATAGTCAAATATGTTTATGTTATGGTTTCATGGAGTTTTTTATGCTTCTTTCTATTCTCAAGATTTTATTGTAAAGCCCTCCATAGGAAATATGCGCTATATACGTGCAATTTATTTAATGATATGTTTTATTGTATTTATGTTAATATAAGCAAATAATTCATTAACAGTTTATTTTCTATTCTTATTATTTTATTTTTTGTTGCTTTAATTTTATTGTTTCCTTTTAAATCTTTATTTATTTCCAATTTCCAGTGTAGTGCTTCCTTTTTTAAAATTGATTATCAACTTACAAGGTTCAAATAGTGTTTATGTAAAATTATATGCATTGATATGTTAATTTCTTTTGGAATAAAAAGGCATTAATGTGTGATACAATCTTGCAATTGATTTTGAAAAGATTAACTATTTTACTACATAAATCATTATCAAATAGAATTAATCTGTGTCGCTTCAAAACAAGAGTATATGACTTTGTGATTAACAAATAAATCTTATTTAGTTCGTGCAACTTTCTTGACTTTAAATGATCAGGATCTGGCCCATTAAATGGGAAAAGTTAACGGGTTGATAAAGCCATTTTTTTAGTTGAGAGTAAACCTCTTTAAAATAACAAAATCATGCCCACCAAAACGAAAACCAAAACGACCAAATGTGATTTTGTTTATTAATTATTTTTTTACTGTTTCCCTCTTCACAACCCAACAGCTGAGAATAATTGCATCTGACCAGCAAATCCCTGAGAGAACAGATGAGACAAATGTTCTTGTTCGTGTATCTCGTAATCAATTTGCTCCAGTCTTCTTGAACACACCATACAGGTCTATTGTCCAGGAGACTCGCGCTGTTGGCAGCACAATATTTGCTGTGGAGGGAGAAGATCAGGATCTTAAGGTATATCAATTTATATAATGAGACTAAATTTATTTCTGCTTATTAGTTAAAACGTAACAGTTAGTTTTTAAAACTATATAGTTCAGTGAAATGTATAATTTTTAAAAATACATCGAGAATGTGTCATAACTGACCAGTAGGTTTTTGACCAATAAAAGCATAGAATTTGTGACACACCTTCACACGTTTTTGGACAAATATAATTGGTTGTTTTTAACAATAACGTGAATGATATCGACCTCTCTCTGATCATTGTCATTGTTTTTTATACTGCCAAATGGGTAACTATTTATCACACGATTTTCTCGATCATTATATTATAAACATTTAAATTTCCACATAGTTTTCTGTGTTGGTTCTTTTGGTCAAGTCGTAAAACAGTGGGTATTTTACTTAGACACCTTCCATCAATTATAAACTTCTGTAGTTTGCTATGACAACTATCAGAGAGGCATGGTTGTCTAGGTGTCTATTCTGGATGGGATTCCTGATCTCCCATAGTTGCAAGGGGGGGGGGATACATACTGTGTCTTCTATCCCCTTATATTTGTTTCCAACATGCTTTCTGCCTTTGTCTTGGAATGAGATTACTTGGTTTTGTCTTGGCACTGGCCGGAGTCCTCGCTGAGAGGGAAGCAGTCAAATGCATAGTTATTGTTTTGGGAGATGATATTTTTTTAATTGTAAATCATCTCTCTGTTATGTATTATTATATTTGTTATTTTGAATGTATAATGTAAGCATTTGAGTGTATTCCTCTTTGTTGGATTTTGTGCTTGAGTCCGTATGAGACTTATAGGTGATCTCAAACTAAGTACATTGGTGGTATGCTCTAGGAATCTACATCTGATCCCTATTTGTTCTCAGTTCCCCTATGTCTTACTTTTTCTTGGGTGCTTTAATTGTAATTCTAGAACTTTTTACTATCCCATTTTCTTCCTTTTCACTGGCGCTGATATAACCTAAATGTGTTGCAAGCGCCGTAAAACCATTAAAAACAAAAACAATAGGTGTCTATTCACATTACATTTATTTAGTTATTTGTTTGTTTCTTTTATTTTACTACTGAGCCAGTTATTTATTTATTTATTTATTTATTTATTTATTTATTTATTTGGTATCAGAGTAACAGTCATATATTATTGTGTTCACGGTCTTTTTTTGTCTAGAGCATTTGAAGACTAATCTTCCCTTCCCCCTGTTAAGACTTCTCAATCTACCTGTACTATAACTGAAAAGGTGTGAATGAAACATTATCATACAAAGCGAGAAGAAAATATATATGCTTTGATATAAGCATTTGTATATACGCATCGTATGTTTAAACTGCTGTTTTATGACATAAAAGAATACTTACGCTATTTCATTTTATAGGGTACTTTGATGTACGAAAGCATTGGTCTTTACCCAGCTCAGAGTTTCTTTGCCATTAACAAGACCAATGGCGTTGTCACTATCACTCAGAACTTGAAGAATGATGGATTTGCAAGAGCCGACTACACGGTACGTATATTATTATAATATTTTCGTTTTACAAAAAAAAAATGAGTTAACACTTCCCATAACTAAAAATCATAGCCAGCACCTCCCCCCCCCCCCCCCCCCCCCCCCCCCCCGGTTGACTGACAACCCTTTCTTACAAAATGTAATGATTACTTAACAAATTGATTGTTAAAATTTAAATAATCTCATTCTTTAAAACATGTGGGATAACTCCCTCAGTCATTATGAAGTCTAAGTCTGTTACTTCATTTTTTATTTAATTTTAGATTCACATAAATGAATATCAGTTTAATACATTTAGACTAGGTATGGAGTCTCTTTACTAAAACCAGATTTTAATCAAGTGTTAATGTTCATGTTATCAATTTTTAAAATCTTCCTCTTGACAGCTTCGAGTGGTTGTTTACGACTCTTCCGTGCCTACTCAGAGAGGAACGGCTGACATCAGTATCTCCGTGGTGCGAAACATCAACCCTCCTGTCTTCAGCAGTTCAAGATACACCAAGGTCATCCCTGAGGATTACCCACAAATCACTCCTGTGCTTTCTGTCCTGGCAGTGGATGCTGATAATGTGAGTCATGATGATGATAATGATGGAAATGATGTAATGGTGATGGTGCAGATGAAGAGAATGATTATATTATTTTTACTACTATACCACTGCTATTACTAATATTACTACTACTACTACTACTACTACTACTACTAATACTGCTACACTACTACTACTACTACTACTACTACTACTACTACTACTACTACTACTACTACTACTACTACTACTACTACTACTACTACTCTACTACTACTACTACTACTCCTACTACTTCTACTATTTGTACTATTATTATTATTATTATTATTATTATTATTATTATTATTATTATTATTATTATTATTATTACTATTTAATTTTTTTATTACTATTCTTATTATTATTATTATCATCATCATCATCATCATCATCATCATCATCATCATCATCATCATCATCATCATCATCATCATCATCATCATCATCATTATATCATCATCATCATCATTATTATTATTATTATTTTTATTATTATTATTATTATTATTATTATTATTATTATTATTATTATTATTATTATTATTATTATTATTATTATTATTATTATTATTGTTATTATTATTATTATTAATAATAATAATAATATATTATTATTAATAATAATAATAATATATTATTAATAATAATAATAATAATATATTATTATTAATAATAATAATAATATAGTATTATTATTATTATTGTTATGATCTTTATAATGTAAGTAAATCAAAGCGTATAATTTGGTTGTTTCTTAGTTTATATATTTGTTTATTATTTCAGGACACTGTGACATATGCCCTGAATGGAGACTCATCATTCTTCTACATTGAGAGAATCTCTGGTGATATATTCTTGAGACAACCGCTCATCAATTCTGGCACTGACCGTTATGTGGTAAGGCATCTTTTTCTTTCATGAATAATAGTTCTGTTTTTAATGTATAGATCCTTTCTTCTCCAGTGCATTCATGCCATGCTTAAAACCGTAATTACTTTAGTTTAAGTATAATTGAATTTAAACACATTTTTATTGGAATATGTCACCTGAGAGAGCAATGTGCTAGAAGGAACCAATAAAGGTAGAAAAAAAAAGGAGACAACTCAGAAAGTGAAAGCAGATTAACAGTGATTGGAAAGGGAAGACAACAAATGAATTTGGTACCACGTGGCAACTCATCCATTTTAAAAAAGAAATATCTAGGAGGAATAGAATTAGAATTATAAGCATTATATTTTTTTCTTTTCCATTTTTCTTTAAAGATCTGATTTTTATATGATTTTCATCTAAATGTGTGTAAACAAATGTCCTTGCTTATTATTGCTTTCGATATAATATAAATTAATATAATGTTTTTTCATTTACTCCTTTCTTCTGCTAAGTTTAATGTCATAGCCACTGACAGTGGAAAACCAGCACGTACATCAGAGATTGAGGTAGAAATTATTGTAGAAAGAGACGAGTTCCCACCAGTGTTCCAGAATGAGCCTTACGGAGTCACCATCAGCGAATTGACACCTAACAATTCCATCATTTTCACTGCTTCTGCCATTGATGCTGATCTTGAGGTAAGTGACGTCATTTCATTTGTCTGCCATCATCATTATCATCTTCATTATTATCACGATCAGCATTGTTAGTGATTCCATTAATTTCCTTTAACTCATCATTTGTTCTCTCCTTCTCCTTCTACTTTTCCTCAACGTTATGAATACCTATTCTCATTCTT
>NC_088364.1:40959663-40992163 GCF_034508935.2 Berghia stephanieae | reverse complement strand
CTTTCTCATCTATTTATATCTTAGGTTCGTGTCAAGGCATATGACACCGGTGCCTCATATCTTTCCTCTACTGCTGAAGTGTTTGTGACAGTCAGAAGGAATTTAAACAGACCTGTATTCAACCCAGCTCGTTACTTTGTCACCATTCGCGAGGACATTGAAGTGGGGACATTCATTCAGAAATTGACTGTGTCTGATCAAGATGGAGTAAGTTTCAACCGTGAATTCTTAATTTTTCTTTCTCTTTCAATAATTTAACTTTATTGTTTTGCTTTTGTTTCCTAATTTATATCTAACTGTGAATCAACAGCTCTTATTCTCTATTTTGTAAAAGTTAACATCTTGTTTGAGCAATAATTGATATAAAAAACAGTGAATTAATTTTTTTAAATTCATTGTTAATTTTAAGAAAAAAATTCTTATTCAGTTTCATGTTTTATTTTATTTGATGTGACAGCGTTTGTCAAATTTCAATGTAATAAAAAACTTGTTACTTCACAGAACAAGATCACTTGCTCTCTGGCTGGTGCTTCTTTGGGCAGTCAATATTTTGCCGTCGATGCTGACACTTGTCTCGTGAGAATTATTGAGCCACTAACCAATGACCTTAACAGAAACACTGAATACACGGTAAATAGATGTCCTCAGATTTGCGAAGCAAAGTCCCTAAACTAGATTCAGAGTTTTAATTCTTTGTTGAGAATTATTTTCATTTAAATATGCATAACCTTTGAAAATGTTTGTCAATTACCATGCCAAGTCACACTAACATTGTCTACATTGTTTAAATTCATTTCCATGATATTTATTAGAATATATTCTAAGGGTTTTAGACGTACCAGTTTTATATTTCTTCATCTTCTACTCTCAGTCAACAATAAGAGATTACTTTTAAGACAGGTTTAAATGCATATCTGAGGTAGATGATTGCAAGATAGATCCTTGTAGTGTCCCTTAGAAAACTTTTCAGCTATCTTATCGACTTTATATCCTGCTATCAGCAGACCCTCAACCAACAACGTTTTTGTAGATAGGAAATTTCAACATAATGTTAACTTTTTCATCAACAGTTGACAGTAAGTGCCCAAGACAACGTTCAACAGAATCAACAATTTGCTTCTGCTGATGTGGTGGTGACCGTCCTCAGAGATCTATTTAATCCCTCGTTCACTAACTTGCCAACAACTATCAGTGTAGAAGAAACCAACGCTGTCAATACTACTATTTTTACTGCTCGTGCAACTGACCAGGATCTCAAGGTTAGTCGTGAAATTGTATAGAAATAAATTACTTGATTTGTTAACATCTCAACTAAAACTGATAAGCTTTTGTGAAAAATTTAAGACAATTTATTCAGTTGTTTTTCCCCCTTTGTTTTTTGTTTTTTTAATTTTTATAACCCCCTTTTAATTTACAAATTTAAAGCAGGTTTACAATTTGTCCCTTATAAGCATATTAACTTCATTGATTCATCATTAAAAAGAAAGGATCCCTGAAAATAATTGATGATTGGAACTTGATATCAGTGTCTTAAAATTGATAATTTTTTTATCAAGCGTGAACTTTGTATTCATTCCAATTTCATTCCAATGCATTCATTGAACACAAATCTGATCTTATTGTTCACAGGGTGAAATCAGGTTTGAGTTTGTAGGTCTGTTCCCGTCCCAGAGCTTCTTTGTTGTGAACCCCATAACAGGAGTCATTACATTGAGAAACAGTTTGATCTCTGATGCTGAGGGCCGTACCTTGTACACTGTAAGTCCTTTCTATCACATTTTTGTTTTTCTAGAATTGACATCATTATCATTGTCAGAGATTCTTCATTAAGATTTTCAGTTCTTTTTATTAGCTTTGCCAACAGTTGATCAAGCTTATTCGTACCTGTAAGTATCTACAAATCTGGTAACCAAATGCAAATTATTGGCTTTTTTTGTCATTGGGTACTTTTTAGTGGTTACACTTTAAAAAGATAAAAACTGAAAATGTTTTACTGTTACAAATGACACACATTTGTAATACTTTAAAGCTGCTTTCAAACGTTTTAAAATTGAGATGAATTTTTTAATGGCAATTACTTTTAGAGAACCAATCATAATAGCAGTTGTTCATCCTTTGCCCTTCTAGATTCGTCTTCAAGCCTATGACACAGCCTACCCAGGTAATCGGGCACAGGCCGACTTGACAGTCAGTGTTATAAGAAATGCCAACTCTCCTGTGTTTGACCGTACTAGATATGACTTCACTGTTGTTGAGACTTTTATTGTGGGTGACATTGTTGGCTCTGTCACTGCCACGGATGCAGATGTCAATGTAAGTGAATTGATGAAATTGTAAAATTTGTGTATTTATATTGTAATATGTTGTTATTAAAACGTTTTGATTTTTAAAGATAAATAATAATATGAATGAAAACTTAAATTTATAACGGTATGAATACTTACTCAAGTACGAGAGTATGCCATTCTTCTTTTAATAATTTGAAAAGTTTGTTTTATTATGGGGGATAGATATTTTGAATGCTTGTAAATTTGATGATATTTTTTGGCGTTAAAATGGAAAATAATTAGAATTGATTAAGGATATTTAAAAAGGAGTTCATATCTTTATGAAAATTGATCATTAAAAAATTGCATTTTCAGGACCAAGTGACGTTTACCAACCTGGCCAGTGGTGACTCATTGAAGTTCTTCTTCCTCAACAAGGAAAGCGGAAGCATCACTCTGATTTCTTCATTATTGTCAGCTCCTTCCAATCAATATGCTGTAAGTATAAGAATTTTATTATTCTATTTTTGATATTTTTTCTCTTGATCGATTTAAAATTGTGAATGTTGAAAGAGAGAGAGAGAGAGAGAGAGAGAGAGAGAGAGAGAGAGAGAGAGAGAGAGAGAGAGAGAGAGAGGGGGGGGGGGGGGGGGAAGATTGAAAAGAAAGGTTGATGTATAGAGTTGGAAATACCAATTCACGTGTGCAATTCCTACCCACTTGTTTATTAAACAACCTTTGCAAACAAAATAGTAAAATAATTGAAGCAATATGATCGAGTAAATATTTAACTAATTTTTTAAAAATGTTTTTTTGTTCAAAACTCTATTAATAATGACAATTTCTAAGCTTCTAATGCAGCTTTTCTTCTGGAGAAGTTGTGACAGATAGATTCTGATTTTATTAAAAATTCAACTTGGAAATAAAAGATGCTTTGGATCATTTATTATAGGCATATATCTACAAATAGAACCTGTTCGTTTGTAATTGAAACATTAAAAAAGCATTATTTTTAATACTTTGAATTCATTATTTATTTAGTTTGAAGTTGAGGCATCAGACAACCGAGCATCTGCCATTGCCAAACGTGTTAGAGCCACAGTGACCATTACAATCCTACGAGACAGCGGCCCACCTGTGTTTGTCAACACACCATATAATATCAATGTGCCCATCACCCAAGTTGTTAACGCAACTGTATTTACAGTGGAGGCCAGGGATCCTGATCTCCAGGTAAATTTTAGTTTTAACCTGGTAGATTTAAGTTTACCCTTCAGAGTATGTTTATGCAGTTTCAGATGAGAATTGATATCAATGTGAGATATGGTAAAATGTTCAGATAATATGTTAATGCTCATCAAAACTTCAAACATATGTCAAGTGTTGTTTTTGCATTAATCTATTATAATGGAATTTAAATCATTTGATTTTATATGAATTTAATTGACAGGCTACTTGTTTAGAATTTTTCTTTTATTTGGGTAAAAAAAAAGCAAAATGCAAAAGAAGCCCATGAATTTATTATGAACAAGGTATTATGGTATCTTCTTAATGAATTTGAATTAATTTTAAATTTCAGGGTACGATTCGCTATCGCCTTGATGGTTTTGCTCCAGGAACGTCATTTTTCAACCTGAACACTGTCACTGGAGAAATTACTGTTAGGCAGGCTTTGACCCTGAACAGTGATGTCTTTGCTACATACACGGTATTGCATGACTATTTATATTTGTGTACAGAATTTGAAACAAATGGGAATGATGCTATTATCTTACAAAACGTTGAAATCTATGATTCCATTTATGATAGCAAAATCTTTGTGAATAAGTATTGATATTTTTATTGTTCAATTTTTTAAGATAGAATAGATGGCAGAGAGGAGATCTCATATGTCCCAAATAAGCAATACATTGTTCGAAAAATATGATTTTAGATTTGCTCATTAAATGTGAATTATATTCAGATGTTTAAATACATAAAGGCTATTCATTTCACTATGATTAAACAAACTTTTGAATGTCACATGGTCTACATAGTATTGAATATGAACAGTTCATTAGTTTTTCTTTGGTTACATTAATACGGGGTGACAACTTATTTATTTATCAAAAGATTTTCTACAAATGTTCGACAGAACTCAGCAATCTAACATACAGTCAGGACTGAAAAATAATCAAATCTAAGAATATAGAATGATCAAACAATAAAGACCTTCAATATTCCGATGGGATTCTGTTTCATGACGCTTATGATAGTTGAAAACTTAAGTTAGTCTCTCTGCACTCTAATTTAAACTTTTGTCTGTATATTCAATTACTGTATTTTTTATATGCGCATATGGCAGGGCATTTAAAGGTCTTGTGACTTATTTAAACCTTAATTATATGAATCAGTTATGATTAAATGTAGAGTAAAGTGTATGGTTTCATTTGAAATTCAAATGAAGAAGTATTATTTTTACTGTTGGAGTTCCAAACCACAACATGATTTCTCTATCAGTCTATATTGATTTTTTATATGCAATATAATAAAGATTTATTATTTTTCTCCCCCTGTCAGTTGATTGTTACAGCTTATGATACAGGAAACCCAGTGATTGAGACTACAGAAACAGTAATCATAACCATCCTCAGGAATCTTAATACGCCTCGATTTTTGGAAACTTCATACTCTGCCACCATTTTTGACTTTAAAGCGGTTGGAACACGCGTTCTTCAAGTTAATGCTACTGATGATGATATTACTGTGAGCAAGATATTTACTTTTATTAAATCTCTCTATCCATGTAAAAAGATTTCCCCTTCTAATGAATTTGAAATATAGAATTTTCCAAAGTAATTAATAAAACAAACCTATATTTTAATAAATTTGTGGCGGGCATGTTTTACTTAATTCTGTAGGAGCATTAATCTTCAAGCCCTACATTTTACATTGATAAAGAATTGATAAAGTATAAATGAGGTACTCTAACTGAAATCCCAAATCCACAACGTCTCTATGACAATACAAGAAAAGTTCCTCTCTCTTTCTATGTTTAGTCCTTCAATTTTTAATCTGCTCTCAGTCAAGTTTTTTTATCAGCTGCTTATTTAAGTCCTTACAACACTATTTGAAAATACAATAATTATGCACTTACGTTGACTACTAAAATAAAAGTGATGAAATAGATAAATTATTTACCTTTTTTGTTGTTGCTTTTATCCAGAGCCCAGAGAACACGTTTGTGTTTGAAATTGAGGCAGGCAACTCAGTCAATGAATTCTTTGCCATCAACCCATACAGTGGATCCCTTTCTGTCAGCAGACCTTTGTCTGAGAGTACACCATCTCAATACAACGTAAGAATATTCTGATGAATGTTTGTTTATATTTTCAATTGATAAAATTTAATGTATAATACTTATATTTAAACTGTTGAAATATAACCTTTAATACTACTTTAATTGTGACAAGATAGTCAATAATTATTGGTTAAGAATGTTTAATTTTGATTAACATCATCTTAAATCAATTCTTAGTAGCATCATATTACTTTGTAAATATATAATCTATATAATTATATTATGTCTTTTTTTACAGTTCAGGGTCTTGGCACGTGATCTTGGCGCCAGACCTCGTCAAGTTTTTGTATCTGTCAGCATTACCATCTTGCGTAACTCTGGACGTCCTCAGTTTATTGACACAGACACCTATGACAAGACAGTCTCTGAACTTTTCTCTGTGTTGGATGAAATTTTACAGGTATTGATTGTGGTTATACTGTAACTTTATATTATTGGTTCTCAGTGGCTTATATCTTAGTAGAATAGATAGCCTCATGGGTTACTGAACGTTTTATATGTTTCTCAATACATGTGTATATTTTATATTGTAATCTTTTAATTACATGGGATTTTTGTTTCAATAAGAGTATGCGACTAAAAGAGGATGACCTTATATTGTGGTGATATACAACAATGATTTTTTAAGATAGTTATATAAAAGGATTATGAAGTTTTTACTCTTCATACGTTTGAAATTTGTTTTCACCTCCTTTAGCCTCTCAGCAAATGTTACGACCGATATGAGGAATGTAACATATTTGTCACTGAGTACTTATTTGTTGTTGCAATATCTTTCTTGCTTGATTGAAATGCATTTTGTTTTTGTAAGTCTTTCTTAAAATCGTGTTTTCTTTTTTAAAATGATTACGATTTAAATCGCTTTATTTTATCCTTCCAGGTTCTTGCTGTTGACTCTGATTCTGCAGACACTCCCAACGGTCAAATCACATATTCCATTGTGGGTCCTGTTGAGGCCAAGGAACTATTCCAGATTGATCCTGTATCAGGTATCATCACAGCTAGGGTGTCCCTCACAACCGCCAAAGAGGACATCTATAGAGTAAGTGTACCTCGTTAAAGCACATCCTGTCACGTCACAGATTGTTGCTTTTGAATTATTATCCCTATAAAATCATATTTAAATTCAAAGACATAGTTTGTAGTGAACTTATTGGATTGTTCCTTTTATGACATCAATTAGATACAAGCAATGATAACAAATTGTATTGATGAATGCAGTATCCTGATGGTAAAAATATGCATTTCAAGCATGCTTGTGTGTTTGAAATAATCTTAAAAACATGAACATAAGCAAAATATCAACTTTCAAATTATTTTGAATAAGTAATGTTTTAAAATCTCTCATTGCTTAATTATCACAATTTCTATTTAAATATCATTAAATACTTTATCGTGTAATCACACATATTCTTATATTCTTAATTCAATGAAATTCCGTTTTTATAGGTTACTGTAAGAGCAACTGACAATGGTTTGAATCCTCTGAGTTCTGAAGCCATCGCCACCATTCGTATAGCTAGGGAAGGTAATCCTTTCTTCTCTAAGACGGAATATCAAGAAACCAGACCAGAAACTACCCAGGTTGACTCTAATATCATCCAGCTGCAAGCCACAGATCCTCTTAACGTGAGTTTATCGTCGCGGATATTGATATATTTTTTTCATTATTTAATTCCATATTCTAGATAGATAGATAGATAGATAGATAGATATGATTTTAATATTTACCACAATGTTGGAGTCAGTCTACATCGCTCTTTCAGGCCTTTTCAGCCATCGTCAGGACTGTGTGTTACAGGAGTTTGGTTTGTTGTGTGTTGTTGCTTGTTGAAGTCACATTTGCTCCATTGCTACATGTCGAGCACTATTCTTACCATATGTGTTTCCAACACGATTCAATAGATAGATAGATAGATAGATAGATAGATAGATATATAGATGGATAGATAGACAGATAGACAAATACATAGATAGATATACAGATAGATAGAAAGATAGATAGATAAATAGATCAATAGGTGGATAATTGATATCTCAACATTACTTGATATTTTAGATTGACATAATTTTTTGGTACTTTTCCAGAAAGAGCTGCGCTATGAGATCACAAATGATGGAGTTGTTGCCACATTGTTCAGAATCGACCAGAGCACTGGTTTGATCACATTGGCTAGATCTTTTGAGAGTGATGATGCCAATGTTTACGTGGTAAGATATTAAGTATCCCAACATCATATAAGAGAAATAAGACTATTCTTTACTAGATTTATTATCTTGATCCACGAGGCTTAAAGATGTTTATCTGGGCTACTTATTGTTTATTCAGATCGGAAGTACTGCTCTGTGGCAAGATAGCCATGAAAGAAAATTCAGATTATAACAAGATCAGTTTGTGATCGAGTTGAGTGCTCTATGTATTGACTTCTGTACCTCAGCAGTCTTGATTATGTTATATTATTATAGTAAACAATTGTCCTCTTTAGAAGACAAATCATAGTTTAAAGTTAATATCAGAATTTTGAAATGTACTTACTTTTTTCTTCCATCTTAGAAAAAATTAAATCCACACTCTATCCGTGAAAGTGTTTAAATTAACTCAATATATTATATATTGGTAATATAGATAATTCAGACACAGTCTTCGCAGCAGGAGAGTGAGTGTAATTTTTAAGATGGAAAAAAGTATGTACATTTAAAAATTCTGATATTAACTTCACACCATTATTTTCTAATCTGGCACAGAATGTCACAAATTCTACTATTGTCAAACTGTATCAAAAAATAATTGTTTGGTTTTGTAAAAATGTGAATATACATTCTGACATATCGATATTTTATCTATTTTGTTCCTTACAAGATTCGTGTGTCAGCTTATCGTGTTGAGGACTCCACTATTAGAGCACAGACAACTGTGAGAGTCAATGTGATTCGTAATGTCAATGCCCCTCAATTCTTGCATGGCAACCTGGAATATACCATTTCAGAAAATCAAGCTTTGAGAGTTCCTATTGCCATCATTAACGCTACTGATGCTGATGATGTGAGTATTTCAGTAACTGTAAATGTAAACATTATTTGTATAATCCAGTATTTATCTATGATACTGAAAGGCTCTTTTACTGTTCATTCATTTATTCATTCATTTATTGATCCACCCATTTGTTTATTCATTCTTTCATTCATTTGTTTATTCACTTGTTGGGGAAAAATGATACGCATTTAAAAGAGTTGATTAACAAAAGTTTAAATTAGAAAAAAAAATGATTAAACTACAAGCGTCGTCACATTTAACTAGATCTGTAAGACAGCTAAAAGCATGGGAATGGGTTTTATTCGGCTGGTAGGGGATGAATAATTTAAGTAACTGTAATGAGATGGATGACCTGAGAGGTTCCGGATGGAGAGCAAATATTTAAGAACTGGGATGTTATTTTTGTTTTCAGCTTATTTTTAATTACGAATGGTGCAATGCCAATAATGGGCAGTCAGTATAGATGCCTTACAATATATTAAAGATAATTACAATATTTACAGGTACACAATAAAACCGCATTGCTACAATTTGACCTTCATAAAAATATTTCAATTTACTGAAAACATACTGGTGATGATGATGATGATGATGATGATGATGATGATGATGATGCGAATTATTATTATTATTATTATTATTATTATTATTATTATTATTATTATTATTATTATTATTATTAGTATTATTATTATTATTATTTTCACTATTGTTATAATTATTATTATTATTATTATTATTATTATTATTATTATTATTATTATTATTATTATTATTATTTATTATTATTATTATTGTTATTATTATTATTATTATTATTATTATTATTATTATTATTATTATTATTATTATTATTATTTATTATTATTATTATTTATTATTATTATTTTTATTATTATTATTTTTATTATTATCATTATTATATTATTATTATTATTATTTATTATTATTATTATTATTATTATTATTATTATTATTATTATTATTGTTATTTATTATTATTTATATATTATTATTATTATTATTATTTTATTATTATTATTATTATTATTATTATTATTATTATTATTATTATTATTATTATTATTATTATTATTATTATTATTATTATTGAAATTATGTGAATGATTACAATGATGATGATAAACTAACTCAAAATGC
Source organism: Berghia stephanieae (assembly GCF_034508935.2). Lineage (NCBI taxonomy): Eukaryota > Metazoa > Mollusca > Gastropoda > Nudibranchia > Aeolidiidae > Berghia > Berghia stephanieae. Next base: position 40,982,361 of record NC_088364.1, on the reverse strand, counting down.
ATAATTTGTTTTTGTTATTATTTTTACAGGGCAGAAATGGTGAATTCTCATTCTTTATCAGCTCCGTGGACTCAGACCCTCAGTACAGTGTCGATTATTTCTTCATCAATCCAACAACTGGTGCCTTAGCTGTCTCTGCCAACTTGAGAGATGATACTGATAGACCAAATCAGTATTCTGTAAGTTATGATCATGATGATGATGATGATACTGATAATGATGATGATGGTGATAATATTAATGATGCTAATTTATAACAGTTGTGATATAATAATGTGATATAATAATGATAATGATAATAATAATAATAATAATAATATATAATATAATAATAATAATAATAATAATAATAATAATAATAATAATAATAATAATAATAAAATTATTATTATTATTATTATTATTATTATTATTATTATTATTATTATTATTATTATTATTATTATTATTATTATTATTATTATTATTATTATTATTATTATTATTATTATTATTATTATTATTATATTATTATTATTATTATTATTATTATTATTATTATTATTATTATTATTATTATTATTATTATTATTATTATTATTATTATTATTATTATTATTATTATTATTATTATTATTATTATTATTATTATTATTATTATTAATATTATTATTATTATTAAATATTATTATTATTATTATTATTATTATTATTATTATTATTATTATTATTATTATTATTATTATTATTATTATTATTATTATTATTATTATTATTATTTTTATATTACAATTGTTATAAATATTATATCAATTTAATTAGCATATCAATATGATTAATGATAATGACAAGTAATTCTTCTTATTCTTTTTCTTCTTCTTCTTTTCTCTTCCTCATCCCCATCTCCCTCCTCCTCCTCCTCCTCCTCCTCCTCCTCCTCATCCTCTCCCTCCTCCTCCTCCTTCTCCTCCTCCTCCTCCACCTCTCCATCTTCCTTCTTCATCCCTCCTCATCATTATCATTAACAAATCCTCTACAGTTCTTCATTTAATGTTAGGAATTTTATCTTTGGTTTCTCCGGTTTATACCGCTTATGTTAAGGTGAAGGTGCCCCAAAAGAGGCTTTAAAGTTAAAATAATAGAAATAATACGAAATCACTTTCAGAAGCATTCTTTCCAGTAAAACATATAATTATAAATATATAATTATATCCTTTCTCATCATAATCATTTTCATCACCATCTTAGTGGTAAATATTAGTACTTACTATAATCTACTTGCATTTGACCTTGTACTTGTTCCTCAGTTGTCTGTAGTTGCTGTCGATCGTGGATTCCCAAGTCAGTCTACCACTGTGAGGGTGGTCATAATTGTTGTCAGGAACAGATTCGGTCCAGAATTCAGACAAGATTTATATGAAAGAGATATAAGTGAAAACATTTCCCCTGGCACAAATGTTGTCACTGTATTAGCTACTGAACCGGAAAATGTGAGCAAATTGTATAAGCTGTTTATTCTTTTATTATGTGTAAAGTTATTCCTTTTATTTATAAATTGATGATGATGACGATAATAATAATAATGAGGAGGATGATGATGATGGCAATGATGATGATGATGATGATGTTGATGACGATGATGATGATGATGATGATGATGATGATGATGATGATGATGATGATGATGATGATGATGATGATGATAAGAAAAACAACAATCATGTCGATGACAATGCAGGCAATGATGATGATGTTGATAATGGTGATAATGATGTAAACAAAACACACAATGCTCAATATTTTCATTCCCATATAATCTTCCCTTTTATCCCAGGAGCCAGTAAGATATTCCCTCCTGAGCACTGTGGCAGCATCCTTATACTTTGTTATCAACCCAATCACTGGAATAATCAGCTGTAATGCCTCCATTGTATTTGATACCACTCTTCAATATAGGGTATGTACTGATATTTCAAGACTTGTTTGAGTTCTGTTGGGGTTTTATAATACGAAGTTACATTTCATATAAACCATTCTATTGATAGATATTTTTTTAAATGATGATATTATAGGCAAACCTGATAATGATAAATAACATTTATCAACCACTTTACTAAGAAAATTGCGTGCATGACCTGGATTTTAACCAGTAGAACTTTGACCAATCACAACATGAGATTTGTGACACACCCTCAAGCCCACTTGGACGAATATAGCTGATCATTTACAAACAATAGAATATCTTTTTTAAGAATGTAAAGTGCCTAGAAGGATCTAGGCGCTTTACATTCTTAAAATAGATGTATAAGGTACAATACAAATGCCATTTTCTATTATTATTATGGAAATTGATGGCACTCTGCTCTTTGTTATTGTTTTTGACAACTAGTTGTATAATTAGTTCTCACTAGATTCGCTCAATCAGACTATAAACGTTAAAGGTTATATTTTATTTATAACATTTTTATGTGACAGCATGATTGATCTGGCAGGTGGAACTATTGAGCATTTTACTTAAACTCATATTGTCAATGGTAATATTGTGTAGTTTTGTTAGTTTAGCACTCACTGCCATTTTTTACATTCGGATAATTGTCCGAAAATGAGTAGAAGAGAGTCTTGCAATAGTTTTCATTTTAATTTCTTTTCCTTTGATTTTATTTTTTTTTTTGTTATTTCAGATGACAGTTCAAGCGGTTGACGTTCCAAGACAGGCCGCCATGCCACGTACTGCCCTTGCCACTGTAATCCTTAATGTGGCACGTAACCCCAATGCACCTCGGTTCACACAAGATGTTTATAACGTGACTATCTCTGAATACATCTCTGTACAAGATGCCATCGCAACCGTCCAGGCAAATGATGCCGATCCAGCCAATGTAAGTTTTACCACTGCCACCACCACCACCGTTTTCATCATTTTTCAAATCCTCAACAGATGAAATTGTAATAGTCATTGACTTTATTTCGACAATAATAATAATGATAGCAATAATAATAATAGTAATAACAGGGCCTAATAATAATAATAATAATAATAATAATAATAATAATAATAATAATAATAATAATAATAATAATAATAATAATAATAATAATAATAATAATAATAATAATAATAATAATAATAATAATAATAATAATAATATATAATAATAATAATAATAATAATAATAATAATAATAATAATAATAATAATAATAATAATAATAATAATAATAATAATAATAATAATAATAATAATAATAATAATAATAATAATAATAATATGATCTTTATTATATTTAAATTTTATTTGTTGTTCGGTTTACAATGTTTGAAGGTACACACACTCATTTCCTGGTACCAACACATATACAATTTAAAATTCAATTATGTACCATATTGAAGAACATAGGTCCCCATTCAATTGTTATATAGAAATAATTGAAAATAGAGGCTCAGCACCAAAAAAATAAATAAATAATGTGATATCAATACTACAAAGTACTGTAATTCATACAAGCATTTCGAATCCAATCAGTTAGACATAATGAATAAGTAAATAAGAATTTAAAATGCTACCAACAACTATTAAATCAGCTAGTGTGTTCGTTTGTATGATTATAAAAGTTTAACAGCGCTTGTAACGCATATGGGTTATATAACAGCTGATGCAAAAATAAGACAACACACACTACACTAAAGAGAGAACAAAAGTAGATCTCAATAACAAAACCAAAGCCATTGCCCATCCATAACCCCAGTTCTAAATAACGACTGAAGGGGAATTAATTAGGTTAGCAACAATATCATAATATAATCATGTATGGACAAATACATATACATGGGGGGAAAAAAGTATATCACATTTGGCAAGAGACATCTTATATTACAATAAAATTGCCATACGAAAAGGCGGGATGATAGGACAGAGAGTGTAACAGATGGTAGGGGTATTAGACAAAGCAAAGTAAGAGTGAACCTACCTGCCCCAGTAATGTGTTCAATTTGGCCGGATGTATAATAATTCAACAAAAAGTTCAGCACTGCAATTTACATAAATGATTCAATAATGTAGACAAATTGAATGGATGAAAAAGGGAAAAAATACAAAGGGATTAACAACTGATTTATCCAGAAAGTAAAACTATCTGGTCGATTAAAATGTATTAAGACAATTGGTCATATTATGTATGATTTTGATTTTTCTTTTGATTCTAACAAGGCTTTGTTTGTAATTTTAATTGCTGAGGGAATGAAAGTAAATTATATTTAATTGTTCTGCATTTCGCTTCTGAATATCTTCTACCGAAGGGAAGGAGAGTGAACTCAAACTTCAAGGATATGTTTCTTATCACAAATAATAGTATCTGCTGTATAAATTCGGAGTTTTTGCCATCAGTCATTTTTTACTCACTATGAAATTAAGAGACTAATTGCTTTTGATCTCGAAGATGTTTGTTGCACATGTAAATTTTAAAGTATATCCTTAATTGAATTTTTATGTCCAGAATTGAGTTTTTTTCGAGTAACATAAGTACTATGCAAAAACAGACTAGTGATATGGATGTCACCCTTAAATTAAAAATTTAATTTTATTATTCCCTTTTTTAATTAGTTTTTGTTTAATGCTTTAAAACTTAACATATTATATTATAGTATTTGTCTTTACCATCTTACAGAGCCCTAGCGGTACGCTCATCTATGAAATAGTGAATGTGGACCACGACATACGCACCAATGGCCCTCTACCCAACGATTTTGATTTCTTTGTAATTAGTCAGAGTGTTGGAATTGTCTACCTGGCCCAACAGCTCACCCAATTCCAAGTGCCAGACAAGTTTGTGGTAAGTCACTGCTAGTTTCACATTCAACCCAATTTAATTCAATTTAGATCAAAAATATTTTGACGCTCTGTATCTGTCCATACTTTACAGTTACATAGAATAATTTGATAATGAATATGTCAGAGTTTTCTTTTGTATGACAGACACTATATTCACAAAACATGTGATATATTCTTTATACATCAATTACAGGACTGAAAACTAAGTTTATATTATCTTTTAAAAAGTCATCTTTAAGGAATTTGATTTTGTTACCATTACAAAAAGAAAGCATTTTCTTTTCGTGTCTTTTTGTCTTATCTGACAGAAGTTGATATACAAGGGAAAGAATTTTAAATAAGTATCAAAAACTAGATTTCATTTATCTATGTTTAAAAAGCATATTTTTCAAATTGTTTCTACGGATTGTTTTCCTCATTTCCATTGTTTGATAAAGGTAATTTTTTATCCTTCTTTAGTTCTTTGATGCATATAGCTTGTGGTGAAAAGGTTTAAGTTAGTTATATGATACCTAATGGGGAACTTTTTTTCTTTGTCATAGCTAACAATTCAGGCCGCAGACAGAGCTATTCCTCCAAAGACAGCCACTGCCCTTCTGGAAATCAATATTGTTAGGAACGTCCATACTCCACTTTTCACTCAGTTTGCCTATGAGGCTTCGATTGAAGACACTTATGCTGTGGGCCGTCCTTTGTTCACTGTCACAGCTAGAGATGATGACGTGGATATTCCTATTAGTGCTTTGGTGAGTGTTTCAGACCGTTTTCTTCATCTGTGTAATACATTTTCCTATATTTCCTCAATGGACCTTACTGAATTGTATGCCCAAATGTTTTTGCAATGAAAAAGATCAATGTATTCTACGTGGCCTCTGAAAATGATTGTGTTTTTAGTCCTATATTCTAATCGAAAATAAATTTCGGGTTGATCTTTTCAAAGCTGACTATAAAGAAAGTTCCTCAATAAAGACTGAAATACGAAATATTTTTTTTTAAAATTATAAAGTCTGTTAAGGTTAGGATTAACCGTAATGGATAGTTTTCTGATCTACTTTAACTCTTTTTAATGTTGTGATTATCAACAATCAGAAGTCAATATAAACCTTTTTTAAAAACCTAGATTACATCCGACAGTTACAAGAACAACAAAAAGATTTTGATTAAATTCAGTCAGCAACAAAACCATATAAGAACATATGGTGACATCAGACATCTGTAAAACTTATTTTAACCAATGATTTTTTAAAATATCTAAATCAGACGCCGAATGCTGATTTTGAATTCCTGGTTGATCCAGACTACCAAGTAGCTGACAAATATTTTGGCATCACCCAAGATGGTATTGTTTACGTCAAGGATAATCTCCTCACAGACAGCAGACTTAAATACAATGTAAGTTCTTTAGATATTTTACATTTGTACATGACTATTATTACTATTATTAGTATTATGATATATCATTCATCTATAAAAAACGGCAATAGAGCTAGCGCCATATTGTACCTTGATTTGGATTTTAACTTACAGTCAAAGAAATATAATTGACATGTTCCACTACACATTTAAAATTTAAAAGATAGAATGATGATCTGCTGAATGTGTGTTTAAAATTTGTCAAAACCTTTTACGGTATAATCAATTTATTTATTTATTTATTTATTTATTTTATTTATTTATTTATTTTTTAAATTTTAGTGTACTATTTGTCGGCTAATAGTTATCACGAACTGAATATTTAAATTTATTTAATACTTTGAAAACATATTTTATACATTTTAAAATTTTGACTCTACATTCTTTTTTTTATAATTTTTCCCAAGAAATAAATACAGATTTTGAAATTAAATTTGATCTTTAAACTAAATTTCCCCAAAAATATATATTTGCATGCAGAGTAATGAAACTGGAATATTGCTTTGAAAAACCAATAAAAATTCTTCCCCTTTGCCCGGCAATGGAATGTTGTTTGTCAGGATCCGTTCCCCATTGTTTTATTAAGCTTACTTTTGTGACAGATGATTAAGCTGAAATTTTCACCTCTTCCCACCTCTCTCTCTCTGTCTCTCTCTCTCTCTCTGTCTCTCTCTCTCTCTCTCTCTCTCTCTCTCTCTCTCTCTCTGTCTCTCTCTGTCTCTCTCTCTCTCTCTCTCTATCTCTCTCTCTCTCATACACACACACACACACAACACTCTCCCTCCCCCCCTCTCTCTCTCTCTCTCTCTCTCTCTCTCTCTCTCTCTCTCTCTCTCTCTCTCTCTCTCTCTCTCTCTTTCACACACTTTCTATATTTTCTTATCTGTGTACTTTTGTCAAATTTGTTTAAAAAACACTATAAGTACTTATTTGTTATCTCCTGACAGTTTCAACTGATAGCCATTGACAAGAGTTGGCTACCATTAAGCAGCCGTGCTGAGGTCAATATTCAGATTACAAGGGTGGATGTTGGCACACGAGAACTTGGATTCACAGAGCGTGTTGTAACGTAAGTTGATGTATTTTCATAAAATAAGTTACCTATTTAAATCACACAAAAAAATATTAGCCAAGTAGTTTTGTAAAACGTAAATATTAACCGATACAATACTTAATTTTAGAACTTTAAAGTTTCCTTAAAAAAGAATTACACCCTTCCACCAAGGCATCATTAGATACCGTCCCTAGACATTCCATGAAGGAATTCGGATAATCAATCAAACAAGATGTCTGATTCCAAAAGGAATCACTCGTGTAGTCCAAAGCGAGCAAGTTTGGGGGTAAATAGTAATCTTACCCCTAGAATAAAGGAAAGTGCATGAAGTTTGGGCTCAAACCCGGGACCATTTGGGTCACAGTGCAGTGCCTTATCCACCGAGTCACTTCGCCTCCCCCATCCACCCCTCCCCCCCCCCACCCTCCCCCCCTCCCCCCCCCCCCCCCCCCGCCCATGTGTACACCTATTTTAAACAGCACTTATGGCTCTCTTAGTGATAAAACTATTAATATTCTTAAGTTCAAGATCTATGTTTAGTTAATTATTAGAGCCGTATTTATTCAACTACTCAATTTAAGTTTGTTTCTGTCTGTATTGGCATACAATTGTATTATTCATAAGACTGCCTTTTGTTCATTATGTTATGAAAATATCTATTTCAGATGGGTTCTCACAGAGAACATTGATGTGGACACCGCCCCAAGACTGGATCTGACTGTTGGAAATTCTATTTCTCCTGTGCAATGCCGAATTGTGTCAATAAATGATGTCGCTGTCACCTCTAGTGGTGAGCTGTCTTAGTCTCTTTCCATGGATTATTATAAAGTCAGGGGGAATGGGGGTGGGGGGGGGGGGGGGGTGTTCGATCAGCAGATCACTCAATTCATCTAGTCTGACCCAATATTACTTCAGGTTATTTTTCTGGTCTTCCTGTACACTGGTCAGGTATTGCGTTACTTTGTCTAATAAATCTGTGTCTGTGATATCAAGAGGGTAGTAGTATGCAATTGTTATTGTCCGTTTATCGTTACAGATACAATGAGACATGCTCTCAAAAACTGTTACAATTTTGTAAGGATTGTAATTGAGAATGGAAATTCTACCCCAATAAATGTCCTTTTTATAATTCTTAATGAGAGTCGACAATTATACTCAACCATTGTATGTTTTAAAAAAAAAGAAGATACTTAATTTATTGAAATCAACCTATATGGATCTTTTATTTTATATCACAAGTTTTAAAAAATTGTTTGTGGATATGAGACAAATTTTAAAAATCACATGTGTAAGATACGTAATTTGAGGCTGAGTCTCCTTCTTCTTCTTCTTCTTCTTCTTCTTCTTCTTTTATTTTATTATTATTATTTTTTATTATTATTATTATATATTATTATTATTATTATTATTATTATTATTATTATTATTATTATTATTCTTTTTTTTTTTTTTCTTTTCTTCTTCTTCTTCTTCTTCTTCTTCTTCTTCTTCTTCTTCTTCTTCTTCTTCTTCTTCTTCTTCTGCTCCGTTTTTACCACATAGGAATGAGGAGTCATGTGTAAAATTTCGTATTGCACTCTTGTGTATATTATTATATTTTCTATTTGGTGTATTCTTTTTCTTTTTAAAAGTTCAATTTATATTATTCCATATTGTGTGATTGATATTGTATTATATTTTAATTTAATCAATCTATTGCATTAACAAGTGTCATGTTTAATTCTTTTCCATGTTTTTCTCTCAGGTCTATTTGCTGTAGAGACAACGTCAGACAACAACTGTCAACTTTATATCATTGGAAATTTAGACAGGGAGGTTGCTGCCTCATACAAAATTACAATTGGTGTTACACAGACTTCATCGCCTTCAACAAGTGGGAAGAGGAAGAAGAGACAGATTATTACATGTACGACCATATTTAAGAATGATGATTTCATTCATTTTATTTTTGCTCTGGTTGCTTTTTGTTGTTGTTGTTGTTGTTGTTGTTGTTGTTGTTGTTGATTATGATATTAAGTGGCCGAGTGGTTAAGGCATTGCACTATGACCCGAAAGGCCCTGGGTTCGAGCCTCGCTTCAGGCACTTTCGTTTTTTTCCTTGGGAAAGATCATTAACCCCCAATTTGCTCACTGGACAACATTTGTGATTCCTGTTGACATCAGACATGTTTGTTTGATGAATTATCTATATTCCTGCGTGGAATGCCTAAGCGACGATATCTTATGATGTCGTGGCAGAAGGGCATAATTATTTTTTTTAAATAGCAATAAGAATAAGAACAATGATGATGATGATGATGATGATGATGATGATGATGATGATGATGATGATGATGGTGATGATGATGATTTATTAATAATAATAATAATAATAATAATAATAATAATAATAATAATAATAATAATAATAATAATAATAATAATAATAATAATAATAATAATAATAATAATAATAATAATAATAATAATAATAATAATATAATAATAATTTAAAAAATAATAATAATGATAAAAAAATATATAATAATAATAATAATAATAATAATATAATAATAATAATAATAATAATAATAATAATAATAATAATAATAATAATAATAATAATAATAATAATAATAATAATAATAATAATAATAATAAATATAATGATAATAATAATAAATATAATGACTGGTAGTATGACTGTGCTCATTAACGCTTGATTTTATTACAAGAAAATAAACTGTACCATTTGGCCACATTTTGTTACATTCTTAATATTATCAACTCCCTATTATGCTTCATCCATCAGACCCCAAAACATGGTCAACTGTGGACGTTCTCCTAACTGTTTTGGATGTCAATGACAACGTACCACAATGGCAATACCCTGTCTACCCCGTGGCCACGATCTCTGCTGGCTACGTCTTTGCCATAAGTAGACGGGCCAGTCCTGGGGACTCAATTGGAAAGATCCAGGTAATCTCTCATCTGACTTATGTAGCCATTTTTGTTATCAGTAAACACTCTCTTCTTATCTTTCACTTTGAATTGATATATATATATAATATAAATTGTCACTCACATTTATGGCCAATGCGTTCGTCTTGGCCATATAATATGAGTGACAATTTATATTTTATATTAGCTCTAACCATCATTATCGAGCACTTTCGTACCTACGAGTATCCACCAACACTCATATATATATACCTATATATATATATATATTTGATAATGGTGATAATGATGATGATGATGGTTATAATGAGATATCTACTTTATAATCTTTAGACAGACTTTGCCGGAGTAGTATTCCTTTATTTATGGAAACATATTTTAAGCTTTATGTTATTAACTAAAAAGTAGTGTTGCTACCATACCTTGTAACATGCACTGTGGAAACTGTAACTATACATTATCACACAACTATGATGTAGAAAAAAAATTTTTTTATCTGACAACCGGTATTGATTTTGTTTTTATTTAAAAATAAGACGACCTTGTGGATAGATATGATCGTGTATATAAAATAACATGTAAGTTGACCATGCACTGAAAGACCAATTGACACAACACACCTGTTAACCTGACATTATTTGATATACACGATATGATATGGTATATTTCTTTTTATAATCATCTCCATTCTTCTAGGCTATCGATGCTGATGAGGGCAACTCCGGAAAAGTTCGCTATTCCTTGTCTACAGGGAGTTTGAACTCTCCTTTCTTCTTGTCCAACAACGAAGTATTGCTGAAGACTGATTTGACATCCATCCCAGGCAAAGAATTTGTTCTTCAAGCACAAGCCTCTGATGAGGGTGTTGTTCCAACAACCAGTTTTACACCACTCTATGTAAGTTAATATTTTTATTGTTTTTGTTATTGAATGAAGAGAGTTTTGAATCCAAAATAGTCTTTTCTTTTGGCATTTAGTTCTTTTTTAAAGCTGCTCTATTCATTTTTGTACCTTACGTTTTCCATTCCACACCTCTAGTATCACTATGTAAGTTGTTTTTATTTCTGACATATCTTCTGTTTGAGAGGACTGGGTATACTTAGAAGCAACTGGAGAAGATGACCCATGTAAGAGTCAAATGGCAAAGATCGATTGCCATGCTTCAAGTAGGATTAAGAACTTAAGTCGTGTATGTCACACATTGATGACATTTGGGCGAAATCCTATTTCATTATGATATCCTCAAGTCCCCAAGTCCCCAAGTCAAACTATCAAGATTGATTAATGGCCATTTATTGCTTCCAAAACTTTCCATAACATTGGGGTATCTCACTGAAAAGCAAATTCTTAACATTTTATCTCTTGAATAAAGCAAGTTTTAGCTCAATGCACAAGTCACATTTACTATAAATATATTTTATAAATGTCTCCATATACAAACTCCAGCCAACATTTTCAATTTCTTATTCCTCGACCCTGATGCATTTTTAAAATAAGATAAAGGGGAAAACGATTAGAATGAATTCGGGAATGCTAAACACTTTTCATCAGAAATTGTCATACTGAAAATTTTTATGGGCTGCTTCCTGTGCAGCCTCACACTTTATGAAAGCACATATCAAGTGGAAAATTAAAACATTGAAAATTAAGAAATCGATTCAATACACGTTTGACATAGCCAGTTTGATGATCAAATTGTTAAGTTTATGAATCGTATTTGCTCTTCACTTTGCGCAGATCAACGCCATTGAGGACATCCACCGTTACGTCCTTGTTTTGACCAACTCAAAGACAGAATCAATCATTACAGAAGTAGAAAGCATGCGCCAGAGCCTGCAAACAATCACTGGCTACATTGTCATCATTGAAAGAGTTGGCCCAAGGATTGCAAACAACAATGGAGTCCTTCAATTTGATCGTGACAGGTTAGCTCATTTATTATAATTTTAGATTTCAACAATTTTGTTGCACTTGCTTTGTTGTTATTCTATGCTGATCTTAAATTAAACAAACTGATTTGTAGCTTTGATTTATATTTTTTGATAGATTTTACTTAGATGTATAATGTAATTTCACATGACTAATGGCAGTAATTTTATAGAATTATGACTCTAACGACAACAACAACAACAGCAACATCAACATCAACGACAACAAAAATTAGAATTCTGGGGTCTGAGTGTTGGGGTCAGCTGTTTAAAAAAAAGAATGAAACCCCCGGGGAGTCATGACTTGGGCACGATTAGCCTCCCTACAATGCAGGAAGTTAAACACCAAAACACTTCTTCAAATGCCTTTGAAGATTTTCTGTTTGTGATCCACCAGAGTTTCTTTCTAATCAATTGGACAACTGTTTCTCTTCTTCTTCATTGTCCAACGTATTACGCCTTCATTACATACCTTAATTCTATAGGACTAAATCTATAGTATTGTTTTGAAAGACATAAATACATTACATCCAAAATATCAACAGCGAGATATTTATATTTTCGTTAACAATTTTATTTTTTTTATTCCAGCACGGATATCACCTTTGTATTGGCTGACACAAGTAACTTCAGACTTCTGGCTAATACGGCAGTGAACTTGTAAGTTGATTTGTAGCAGTGATATTATTTTTGGGTCTTCCACTCCTGCAGTAAATAGATTAACCCTTAAATGGCGAGGCCGATTTTCTTTTTCAAATCATAATTTATCTCATTGCTCAGCAGCATTGTTTTTGCTTTGTAACCAGAGTAGGTATGGGGTTCAAATCTCATTTGCTGCACTCTGCGACTTTAGAAAGTCACTTTGCACAGTCAAGAGTGCACAATTCTCACAACCAAAAGTTCTTCTCACTGAAAAATGATATCCATTTTTACATTTTTATTTTAACTATCCGCTCAAAAAGCTAGTCAGTTATTCAACAAGCGGTTTGTGTTCAATTTTTTCCCTTCTGCACTCAATAAGATGACCACATCTCCATTATTCTTAATGTATCTATATGGGGAATACTCAATGTTTACCATTTATTCCCAACAGAGTTTCTGTCAATAACCAGTATATCTTATCCCTGAGGTCTGCCTACCCATCATACATTCTTTCCATCCGTCGACCAATTGATGTCTCTTTGATCGCATCAGCCTCTGATGAGGTGATTGCGGCTCTGCAGTTATCGAACCAGTTTAGAACAATGACCAAGTCACACATCTGGTGGATGGACGACCCTTGGGCAGCCTTTGTTGCTTTAGCTGGCGTCGTTTTCCTCCTTGCCTTGGTCGGACTGTTGGTGCTACGCAGATCTTACGTCAAGTAAGTGAATAATGGATCCTAGAGTTTCTTTTGCTGTTTCCAATTCACTCCACGCTCTCTCTCTCTCTCTCTCTCTCTCTCTCTCTCTCTCTCTCTCTCTCTCTCTCTCTCTCTCTCTCTCTCTCTCTCTCTCTCTCTCCCTCCCTCTATCTGTGTCTGTCTGTCTCTCTTTATCTCTCCCTCTCTCTCTCTCTCTCTCTCTCTCTCTCTCTCTCTCTCTCTCTCTCTCCACATACACACACACATATATATATATATCCTCTCACTCTCTATTTCTTATTCTCTTTCTCTGTCTCTATCTACCTCTCACTCTCTATTTCTTATTCTCTTTCTCTGTCTCTATCTACTCTCACTCTCTCCCTCTCTCTCCTTTCCTCTCTCTCTCTCTCTCTCTCTCTCTCTCTCTCTCTCTCTCTCTCTCTCTCTCTCTCTCTCTATCTATCTATCTCTCTCTCTCTCTAGTGATGATGATTACCCACATTATTGTGAGTGTTTTTATATTTTCAGACATGCTAATTTCATGAAGAGGTACAAAGTGTACCAGACTACCATGGCTAGCACAGATTTTACCGAACCACCAAGTTTTCTAAGAGAATATGAGACTCAGGTAACTTTTCCCATTCTATTCTTTGTTGAGTCAAATTGTCAAGACGCCTCAGACCATCTTGCATGATATGATGTAGATTTTACTCAAATGTCGCTTTAAATTTTCTTACCCATCCATCATTCCATCACAATATGGTGGCGACTGACAAGTTAGTTCTAGCTTAATTCTGGAGGAAAGTAATTTACAATAGCTCTTATTCTATCCAAGTTTAGAAAGCATTTATTTTTGACTGAATTGTAGTATTAAACTAGGGATCAGGCACCTGTGGAAGGTAAAGATCTCAACAAATGCGTATGAAAGGTGTCAGACAAAGCAATAAAGAAAAATACAAGAAAAAAATACCATCCCTAAAAGATCAGTCTACCTCGACTGGGAATCGAACCTCAGACCCTTTGATTACTAGTCAGACGTGCTGCAATTACACCACAGAGGCTCCAAATAGTTGGGACAATTTTGATTCCAATATTCTTCACAAGAGTAGCACGTCTGACTGGTGTTCAGAAGGTCTGAGGGTCAATCCCCAGTAGAGGTAGACTGATTTCTTGGGATAGTTTTTCTTCTTGTATTTTTCTTTCTTGCTTTGTCTGGCACCTTCCATACATACTTGTTGAGATAAAGATCTTACACCGGTGCCTGCTCCCCAGTTTCGTATCAAAATTCAGATAAAGTGTCTCATAGTTCTAAAGGATTTTTTCGGCGTAGTCATCATAGAATTCTTTATAATGAGGAGAGGTTTGCTATGGAGGTTTCTTATGCATATACGATGTTTGCATAATAACTGAACTACAATCTCAATAATTAAGGTATTAGTTACTGCACTCCGCCAGATTAATATTGATCTCAAAGTAAGTAGATCACTTTTAGTTTCCTCATCAGGTTATGAAATTATAGATGTAAACCATTTCTTTCTTTGGTAAATTCCCTGCCTATTATTCAATGCTGTTGGTTTTCCACGGATCTGTGGAAATTGCAATTTTGGAATCAGAAGGAATTTCCTATTTTTAAAACAATTACAATTCCTCCAATCAGTCAGAGAGTTGATAGTGGTGGAACAAACAGATGCATTGTCCAATTCCCCAGAAGTCAGCTAAAGCCTGTCTGTCTATAAACCATAATTTATTATCCCTCTTGCTCTAAAAATAGGAAGGGAGGGGGTGAACATAGTATAAAAGGGGATTAAAGGCAGTCATTCAAAATTTCCCTCCCATTTTGCTTTTTGTTACGATAAGCACTGATTATTTTGGGAATGGATCTCATCATTGGTATGTGTGATCTAGAAGTCAATCTCGTATTATGTTCGAATGAACTGGATGAGACATTTTAAACAAAGGAGTTAGAATAAGGAAATGCATGTTTTTTTCAAGTTTAAGAAGCAAAACCCTCTCGCCTCAATAAAGACATTTAACTCAAATTTTATAAGACCAGCTAAAATTTGAATTTCAAGCATCAGATTTAACCCGACATAATACTGTTTTGAGATGATTGCTCACATTTGTCTCAATAATATAAGCACACATTTCAAGGATACAAATGATTTACAGCACAATTCTTTAACTATTTGTCTCCAAAATCAGAAGAATCTACTAATCTACTAACGTAGTTGTGTGCAGTGCTGTGATTTATAGTGCCCATCTGCATGACAGGAATTTTATTTTCAGAGTTTGAATATGTACGTCCCACCTGACGAGACTGTACAAGACCTCGGGGAAATCAACATGAACTTCCAAGGTGACGGAACAACCCCGAGAGGTGGCGCTGGAACGGTTATGAACCCAGTTTATGGAAAGTAAGTCTACCCTATTTTATGATATACCAATCCAGTCCGAAATAAACGTGAAAATGGTATAAATAGAAGAATATGATAATTTGACTATTTATCAAGAAATAATTTGTTTGAAACTGCCTTGAACAAACTTGTCCACAAAAAGTCCAAAAGAATCTGTGAATGGGTTGGGGGAAAAAAGAATGCGTTGCATACATACATCGAATACAGGCAAGCCTTTAAAGCTGATGATTTATTGATCAATTACACTACTCATACTATATTAGAACCTATTAGCATCTCAAAGTGGTCACAATAAGATCTGAGTTCACCTATTTCCTAATAAGAGGATTCCTAATGCCTAATAAGTATGTGATTTTTGTGATACAGTTACATGACTGTTTTTCCATATTGTACCCAACTGAAAACAATGCAAAAGTATAAGTAGAATTATAAGTATCCTTATTTATTGTGTGTCTGTTTAAATGGCATGAACTAACAAGTTATCGATAATACCGTTTGAAGGTCTATTTGGTTCTTTACGATATTGTATTAGAGTACTTTTACTTTCTTAATAAAATAATTTACTTACTCGTCTACTTATTTACTTACTTATTGACTTTCTTTCTTACTTACCTACATGCTTACCTTTGTATTTATTTTCTTTTTTTACTTACTTACTTACTTCCTTACTTACTCGGGCCCTTACTTACTCTTTTGAGAGGATAGACCTTGATACATGAGTCTTTTTGGTCTAGTTATAACCCTTGTTGAATTCTGAGCTGAGAGTCCCCTGTTTCAAGTCCTATTGTCCGCGGCACTAAGATGAATCCTTTGAAAAAGACCTTTACTCAAATTCGTTCACAGTTTTCAGGTGTAAATTGAGTACCTTCCCGGTAACAGTGTTGCCCCTATTGACAAAAGAAATTGTAACAGCTTCTTATAAACATCATGTCTTGTCCTGCATGTTAAGTGTTGTGGTCGGCTTGGGGCTATTTGTCAAATGCTTTGAACAAATAAAGTGAATATTGTCCTATATAGAAACTCACGTATTTTGTCTTTTAAAAAAAATCGTCTCCGCCTTTATAGGTTCTATCGGCTTTCCTGTGTCTCTACATTTGCAACCTAATTTATTTCTTCCCCTAGTTCCTACTACAGCTAAATCATGACCACGCTTACTCTCTCTCTCTCTCTCTCTCTCTCTCTCTCTCTCTCTCTCTCTCTCTCTCTCTCTCTCTCTCTCTCTCTCTCTTTGTACCTTGCTCGTACCTTTCTCTTTTTCATACCCCATAATTCTATGTTCTTGTAAGACTTGTTCTTTGTTTTCTCTACCAACATTCCACATCATAAAACAACTGCATTTATTTATACATCTTTATTGACGGTGTTAATTCAATTTACGGAGTTTTCATTTCCTGATTATTCAAATATTTTTTTAAACAATCAATTAAAGCTTAATTTTAAAAACTCTTATTCTCTCTTCAGGCTACCTTACCTTGGTTCCATCTTTCCTTCCTTCTTCTGTTCACTAATTCATTCATTCAATTATATTGTTTACCCATTCATTCAAACATTCATATTATTCCATTTATCTGCACTGCCCTTTCTTTTTAAATTGATTCACGGATTATTTACTACTACGCACCAATAATGCTGTGCCGTTCACCATTCTAACCATTCACCTTTTTTTGTTTGTGTGTTCTCCACCAACAGGGTTCCCTACTGATGATGTCACTATCACTATTTCTTCCAGACGGCCGCCACACCAATCCATGGCGCATCGAGAAGGGACCACTTTGCTTTAGACAACATTTCATTTTATCATTAACTCCTTTCCTTTTCGTTTGAATCTGTTGTTATTGTTTTGTTGAGATTATACATATTTAATGGAAAAAAAGTATTTGACTGCATTTCAAAGTTTTTATATTTTAAAAGATGTTTTATATATATAGATATACTATATTTTTACAATGAATATCTGTGAAGCTTATGACACAGATGGTGAATCGAATTTTTAAAACGAATTCCCCATTTTGGGTTGTGGCTAGATTTTGGCATTATTTTTCTGTGTGGATTTTTTTCTGTTGTTGTATGTTGACACTGTCATTATAGAATAATAAAAAGTAAGCTTCTTAAGCATAATATATAAAATAAAACTCATGAGTTTGTTTGATTCTTTTCATATCTCGAGTTATAAACATATTAAAACGTTGGTGATGCATGCTTTGATTGATATTGATATACCAGTATTGACAGGGGAAAAAAACATTAAATAATTGTTGTTCAACAATGCTGCTTTGTATGTTGCACATCCCAGTCATAAGATTGGCCGAATTAGATGGAGATTAATGAGACACACTGCTTGGGTCTTGGAAAAGATGGTTGGGAAGGAGATGAAAGTGAATGGCTAAACCTGGCATAGCTGCCTGAAGGAACTTACCGTTGCCTTTTGTTTCTTGAGGAACAGAGAGAATCTATTATTGTGATCCCATTATAATTTAGTTTTAATGGGTTTGTATGATACAGTGCCAGACAAACAAGAATGAAAAGTAGGTACATAAAAATCAGCATTCCTGTGCTGGAAATCAAACCTCAAAGATGGTCTCAGGAAAGTTGATTTTTGGTGATTTTTTTTTTGTGGTCATTTCTTTCAGCTTCGTCTGGCACAGTCTCATCAGCACCTTATAAGATCTCTATCGTTCACCTTGAATTCTCCTCAATATTTTATATTCATATGAGCCCAATCGCTTCAAACCAGTATATATCAGGATGACTGAGACTAAAAATAAATTTCATAGTCTTTTGTGAGTTGATTTTTAAAAGTTTCATTGAAAACATTAGATACTTTTTCTTCAAATAACAATCAAAACTCACATTTTTTGTCCTTTCTATTATACATCTACTTTCTGCCATCTGGTTAACCCCGACATGGTACCGATTCGAGACGATAGGTCACATATCATTAAGGCACTGACAGGAAACTGTCATCCAACCCTAATGTGGGTTACAGGCAGTTAAGGACTATCTCTTACCAATAATGAGGATCGGAGAGAAAAGCAAGCAAAGTTCGGTTGAGGGAGGGTTTTATGATGTGGAGGGCGAAATGGCCCATAGTCATGAGCTAGATATGGTTCATAAAGTAAATCCATCGATGTTGTCTTTTCTATTCCTGTATATCTCTTGTCCATTGTCATCTGGCATTCTTTTGTTAACCTATAGAAAGACTATTTAAGATGACACTGTTATGTATCTATCATGCTTAAGGCTTCCACAGTGCTATATTTTTTTTCCAAAGCAGGCTAAGTAGAACCAAATTTCTATGTCAAACTATATACTTTGTGTTCTTGCGCTCTCACACTATCCGTCAATATGTACCTATAGTCAGGTATCATTCACACCTGAAATAAGAAGATGTAAGGCGTCGAAATATTCGAAAACACAATTTAAGGCGAGTTTTGTCACCGATGGGTGATTCTTGTCCACATCAGACATCTTGTTTGAAGAATTATCTATATTCCTTCGTGGCATGCCTAGGCAACGATATCTTATGATGTCGTGGCGGAAGGGCATAATTTTTTTGTCACCTATTTGATCACTGACCAGGCCGTTAAAATTACAAGACAGCATACCGCAGAGCAAATCTTCTTCTCATAGACCCTGGCATTGACATGACCTCATTTTCAGATTGCTTTTTGTCCTTGTCTTAAAATGAGATGTCTTTACTTTGCCATTGCCCTGGCTGGGATCCTTTTTTGAAAGAGAATCTTCTTTGTTCCCTGGTTGACCCTGTCCAATTTACTTACTTTTTCTTTGATGCTTTGAACTGCAGATCTACAATCTTTTGACATAATTTTCCTTTTTTCTTCTTCACCGCTACTGAAATGACCGAAAAATGTCACAATCGCAGTGACACCCCTAATGATAAATCAAAGCTGCGAATGGGTAAGTGTGCTCATCGTCCTAAACTCAAGGTACTACTGATCACAGTTTGGGGTTCAGGTGGTGAGTGGATAAGGCAGATGAGGCATTGCACTATTATCATCTTGAGGACACAAACTACATTATCTTGTTCTAACAGTAACAGATAAATATAGAAGTCCAATAATGATGGATGTGACTGCTCTCTTGGTAAAAATTGGTAAGACATGAGTGCGGACTGGAGTGAAATCGAATCCCGCTTTAAAAAACGTGAGCTTTTGTATATCAATATCAACCAACTATATTCAAAGAGCTCTACAGGGGACCCTAAGCCAACCACTAAGATTTACGTAGTCCTTCAGAGCCATTAGGTGCATGGAGCTGGAGTGTATCCCAGTTTCTCATTGTTTCCTATCCTTTGAATAAGATACTATATTGCAAGTACTTTCTGCCAGATCTAACAGACCCAGCTTCCCAATAAGTGTTGGGAAGATATGGAGGGGGGGGGGTTGCCAGAAAACAATCTTGACAACACCCGGGATCGATCTCGGTCCTTTTGCTTGTTAAACCATTGCTCCAACTGAACTATCGAGATCCCCTAAATTCACAACATCACCTGGATATTAAGAATGAGACACGCGATATTTTATACGCTTTCATATTTCCTTTCCAACAGATACAATGCTGATAATGACCAGGTACTCTTTTTACATTTGAGTATGGGGAGAAAGTGTGAGTAATGAGTCTTCTCCAAGGACTCAATTTTGCACAGGCCGAAGTAAAATTTAAGTGATAAAGATAACAAGCCGAGTGTTATATCAATATTATAACACGAACGCGTAATATAAGGATTATTGTTCCAAAAAAAAAAATGAATAGCTTGAAAAAATAAGAAAAATAAATACTGAACACACAATTAGAACTCAGACGTGCCGAAAACTTTTCTGCCGTATATCTGGATTTAACGTGATGAATTATGGTTTTAACTATTTTGTCATTTGCCGAAGAAGGGTTTTCACCTCGAAACGTTCCGTGTTTAGTTCTTTTTTTGGCGCTATTATATTCATTTCATACATTACCTTTTGTAGTTCACAGCTTCTAGCAGTTTAGTATTTACTTTGACTAAAGACTTATTAGAATACCAAAAAAAAAAACCTTTGAAAACTAAAAAAAAACTAACGTCAATCGGTAAACATATATCATTTTATTTCACCACTGTAAAATCAGTGTTTCTATAATTGATACAATTTTAAAGATACACAATTTAAATTAATTTCACAACGAGCCCAGTCATTGAACAGGCAATAGTTTATAAACACGCCATTATCAAAAGCCCTTGCAAAACAAGTAAATACATTTTTTTCTCGTTTAACCCAATGAATAAATAATACTATGTTATACATATTTATATAATGGTAAGTCATCAATACAATATTATTACATTAATCTGTGTGTTCTTCATTGAAAATTAGGAAGAGCATCATCCCGTAGTCTACAATCCAAATTAAACAATTCATATCAACAGGCACATATAAAGCTATACAAACAACAAACTGTAAACTGGGTGCGTCTTACAATATTTTTGTATTGTAAGAGAAGACATGATAAATCCTTATTAATCATAAATAATAGATTTTTATATTTTAAAGGATCCTATGCTGCTCAAAAGTTAGTCCTGCAAAAGTAAATCACGTTTTTTAAAAAAAATCATTAAGATCATTTTATACAGAGAAAGGAAGCTACAGTAAGTATAATGCTGATAAGTAAAGCTTCGTAGCTGGAGGGATTATTGTCTTTGAGAACACAATTTCTGTCGTTTATTTTGTCTCTACGTCTTGAAGCATTCGTCTCTCATGCTGGTGGTGTAATCTTGGAATTTCTGTTTGTCCCCAAACACCCAGTGTTTGGACATATCAGCCTTGTATTTGCTGGCAGGTGGGGTGCGACCGTAAACCTGTAAAATTGTGAAAAGATATATACAAGTGGTTTAGAAATCCACCCAGAAAGCAAATAATCTGATTAAAAAGTCAATCTGTCTAACATGAGGTACATTTGTTGATGCATATTACAAATTCTGACTCAGATCTAAGCACGGACTTAAAGAAGTAATGGCAAAGGAAAACATAAACACGCGGTGTTAGCTACTTTAGCACCCAACCATGGAACGAAAAAAATTAGGATAATCGTAATCTGTAGAAAACTTTTTAAAGTGGTCAAGGAACCATTCAAAACGACGTGTACTTATTTACAGGTATGATATCCCAAATTGTTATGGCCTCATTCTTGTAATGGAAATACTGTCAAACCAACGCAAAATATTCTCCATTGCAACAATGGTAAAGTAGGCCCATAATTATGTTCGGTAATCAGACCTGACAATATGTGCACCTAGATTAAAAACGATCAATCATTACACAATTGTTCCCTCAAATGCCATTGTTAATATTACAAGTCATCAATAAATTTTCGAAGATTGACCAACTAAAAACTCGAACACTTTTTAATATAAAATCTCTGTTGCTTTTAAACTGCTTTTTTTGGTTTGAAAAATATATTAAACTGTTTTTAATTTATAATAAATACTGTAATCCTACACTTATCCATCACTGGGGTCCCGATAGCTCAGTTGAAGAGCACTCGCTTCGCACGCAAATGGAAAAAGATCGATCCCGGGTGCAGTCGATATTTTTTTCTACCCAGCAGTGATTGGGGAGCCGGTTCTGTCAGAGCTAGCGGAAAGTAGTTTGCGATAGACCAGTGTCCTATTCAAAGGATAGCAAGCATTGCTATTGTCCGTTTCCCGCTATAGAAACCAGGATTAACTCCGTCCCCACGGGCCTAATGGTTCTGGAGGACTACGACTGTAAGTGTGAAATAATTATAGGAAGTACTTAGCCTCCGATATC
>NC_088364.1:40949663-40954663 GCF_034508935.2 Berghia stephanieae | reverse complement strand
TTCAGTTTACTTAATTCACGAAACATAACTGTGCAATGACTCAGTTTTGAAAAAGGTATTACCCGATTATCTCCCTTTGACCAACATTTTAAACTAATTCAACGAGTACAGCTATCTTAAATTTAAATCCATGCGGCCCATACGAAATAGTGAGCACTTCCGATTCTGAACATCATTCACTACTTTTTGACAAAACAAAATAAAAAGGTGCACCTTCTAACAGTGCAAATCTATGAAGAATAACGTCAAAACAATTGTGATAAATTTTACCGGTAGGCATATACTGAATGTTGCTATGTTAAGGACCAAAACATTACATATGCTGAATAAACCGAATGAGAAATATGGCAACATTGATATCTATGCAACCAATGCTAAACCAACCCATATTTCGGCCGTTTTGATTGGAAAAAAAGTACCTATTTCAAAAAAATTCGTTAAGTTCAACATTTTCATTATTTAGAGCCTTAATAGTTAATGAAAAGTTAGTAGAGCCGCTCACTATTATCAGCAGAGTATTATTATACTTTTAACCTCTGAAAACACAGCATCTTCTTGTCACCATTACGCCATTTCAACACATATTAAGTGTCCTTATTTTCATCTTAGATAAACGTCTTGATTAATAGGTCTCACGGACACAACTCATGGTAATATTCCGCTGAAAATTTAGTTATACCTCGTTAATTCCCTTGTATTTATGACCAGTTATTACGGAAGAAAAAGTGACTAAAAATATTTAGCTTGCAAGTATAATAATCAGATGAAATTCAAATAATTTCTTTATGCTCCTTGTCACGAGTCACTTGTGCGGCTATGTGGTCTAGTGGTATGACACTCACTTGCGGATCGGAAGGTCCTAGCTTCGAGCCTCGCTCGGTGCATAGTTGAGTCCTTGGAAAAGACTCTTTACTCACATTCTCTCACCGTACTCAGGTGTAAAATGAGTACCTGGTCGTCAACAGCGTTGTCTCTGTCGGAAAAATTGTAAAATCGCCTAACAGGCGTCATGTCTCGTTCTACAGGTTACATGTTGCTGTTGGTCAGGGACCATTTGTAAAGCGCTTTGAGCACATTTAGTGGATATTGCTCTTTTTAAAAGCTATAGTTTTTTTGGGGGTTTTTTGTTTGTTTTTTTTTTTAGTCAGAAGACCACAATGAATACGTTAGATTTGAATGAACGGAGAGACACAGTAGATACATCTCCATAATCGAAACAAACCACAAACTCATAATAATGTTGTTATAGAAGGAACGCAGTCGGCGTCAAACAGCTTTTTGTTATTGTTTTAACCTGAATTTTTTAAGGAGTAGTTCACACCAAATTGTATTAATCAAACTATAAACGTTTAAGGTTACATATAGTTTTGTGTGTTGGCACGTCATATCATATTGTCATTGTTGTGAGTTTTTAAAAGTAAACGCACAGCTTCAATATTCATGAGGATGTCCATGCCATTGTTTATTAAATAGAATCTAATTATCAAATAATATTCAATATTAACAAGTTAACTTACGGTGAAGGCTAAAGCAACATCACTTCCAGCGTGAATATATTCCTCTGTCAAAGACTTTACTTTGTCGGGGTGTCTGATGCAGACCTCAGGTACGAAGCCTCCTGCTTGGAGATAACCTCTGTGCATCAATTCAAAAAGGAATCCCTCGGCTACAATTACACTCCCGCCATTGGCGAGACGTTCTTCAAGACCTGCGTGATTGAAAACAGTAGAAATAGATTCCAAGATTTGTATTTTCAGCTTAGTCGGTTAGTCATTAGTCCTTTTTCGTATGATCTGGACTTCAGATCTTACCGTGTAAATCAACAAAGCTGTTAATTGCGAAGCGATTCGGACTTCATTGGAATAACAATATAACAAAGACGATGATGTAGATGATGATGATGAGGAGGAGGAGGATGATATGGTGAGGATGAGAATATTAATCATGATGATGATGATGATAATAATAATGATAAAATCAATTATAATTATATAATAATAATAATAATAATAATAATAATAATAATAATAATAATAATAATAATAATGATGATAATAATAATAATAATAATAATAATAATAATATAATAATAATAATAATAATAATAATAATAATAATAATAATAATAATAATAATAATAATAATAATAATAATAATAATAATAATAATAATAATAATAATAATAATAATTCATTTAATCCCAAAAAGGACATTCTTTGTTCATGCCTGGGCCGCATCGGTGTTACTGTTTTCCTGTCTGCATATTGTAACCAGATATATGATAGGACAACATTAATTTGATATAACAAAATTTGAGATCCAATCATTTCTAATACACATACAAGTGTGTGTGTTTAAAGTTGAAACCACTTAACAAACAGAAAGGTGAAACTGAATGAAAAATGAAAATAAAGTTTAGTCACAATTTTTTCTCCTAAATTATATCGTTCTACAGATCTAATGTAAATCTCAAAATCTGAGCATTCATTTATAATGCAATTATTTTTGTACAGAGCATTGTCGAATGCATTACTTAGAGTAATAAATGTGATACACGTTTAGTAGAAGTAGTAGTAGTAGTAGTAGTAGTAGTAGTAGTAGTAGTAGTAGTAGTAGTAGTAGTAGTAGTAGTAGTAGTAGTAGTGTATAGTAGTAGTAGTAGTAGTAGTAGTAGTAGTAGTAGTAGTAGTAGTAGTAGTGGTAGAAGAGGTAATAGAAGAAGAAGAAGAAGACGATGCAATAGCAGCCATACGAGACAAGTGATTTTTAAAAGAAAAAGAAAAAAAAAAAAAGACAAATAATAATGTCTTACTCTTTCCGGGCATCGTTGGTATTTAATTTGATATGAATCGGCAAGTGACAACAGCTGGATAAATTGCAGTAATACTAATAGTTCCGTACCGACGCTTCATTTTATTGGAATCCTATCCTCCTTGACACACTTCAACTGACCAATGAAATTACTTTTGACTCTTCCACTCAACTGCGAATCGAAATCTTTCATACCTTGACCCACAACAACACTTAGATATAGATAAAATCGTTTGATATTGATTCTAGTTCTGTCCGATTTTCAAGTTTGTTTTGAGTGTTGCGTCGTATCTAATCCAGTTTTTTCTTGAGCAACTATTTTGATTGATAACACTTCAATCCTTAACGATTGGCATGTTGTTATTGTTTACAATGAAAATCACTACGTCTCCTTGTACTTAATTATTCTAAAGGAATCTCATTTGTTCAAAACATTTTCATCTTCATTATTCCTCCTCCTCCTCCTCCTCCTCCTCCTCCTCCTCCTCCTCCTCCTTTCATCCTCCTATTCCTTTCCTGTTGTTCTTAGGATGTTTTTCTCCATTAGCGAAGAACTGCCGGATCGCAGAGATCGAGTTGGTTTATATTCCCCGACAAGGCTTTCACGGTATTCATTCAGGCGATGTATGGTGAAGGCAATTGTAAGCAAAACATGCGATTTTGTATTTTATTCTTTTCTCTCTTGGAAGCCAGTGTACTCACATAAGGACCGGTGCACCAACTGTAGTCTGTTCAGTGATGTTTTTTGGTAGGCCATACAGCAGAGAGTTACAATAATCCATGCGGCTAGTAACTAGGGCATGGATAAGTGTTTTGCATGTTTCGTCATCAATAAAATTTCGTATTCTGCATATCATTTGGAGAGCGTTATGAATCGCCTGACAGCACTTCATCATCATCATCATCATCATCATCATCATCAAGATCATCATCATCATCATCATCATCATCATCATCATCATCATCATCATCATCATAACTATTGTGTTGAGTAACGTAAAGATTCTGCGTTCCATTAACAGGAGAGACCAAGGCACTTTTACGCACACTACTACCTTCAACTTTGTGATTGAGCAGCTCGCTGTAAGCCATTTGCCTACTTATTATAAGGATTACTCTTTTGGAAAGGTTTGAATTTGAGCTAGCTACCTGTTATCTTTCCGAGAAATTCATCGGCGAGAATAGTTTGTTTTTAGTTAATTTTTGAAAGTGAGACGTACTCACATTATCTGTTCATACGTCAATACTCAATCATTTGAATTAATAGGACGGCACTTTTATTCTATGTTACCATTGTAAGCGTGTTAATTTCTGAGAAACGTGTAGTCTTTTGGCCGGTCGTACTTGTTTATTTTATTTGTTTCTGAGAGTATTAATCGAAAAATTACGGTCAAAACTGACTGATAAGAAGTGAATGTTGTTGACAACGATTATCATGGCGGTTTTTACCGGTTTCATCAGTCGTGGACACTTATTGATTGATAACGAACGGAAGCACACTTCAAAACAAAATAAGAGTCAAATCACCATGATAAGAATGTATTATCTTATTCAAAAGAAAAAAGAAAGAAAACAAAACAACTTCAGCAAAGAACCAAACTAGAATGCGTTTGGCTACGCATAGCTACTTATTTACGTGTCTCGTTGGTAAGATGGAAAAACCAAAGTGAAATATTAATTTTTTCTTCATTTCAACGCCTTTTATAAATTAAATAAAATTCAATGATACCGATTATTTTTTATGTTACTGTATTGATTGTAAAGTAGTTGCACGAAACAAAATACATAAGGCTGCATAAGAGGGATTTGCTTTAACTATATATATATATATATATATATATATATATATATATATATATATATTATATAATATATATACAAATATATATATATATATATATATATTATATAATATATATATATATATATATATATATATATATATATATAATGTAAATTTTCACTCACATTTTTTTTTGGCCGAGACGACTCGTTTCTGTGTTTTTTACACTTCTTCAGTCGGCGTAATCCATGGATACGCCGACTGAAAGTGTAAAAACACAGAAACGATCGTCTCGGCCAAAAAATGTGAGTGAAAATTACATTATATATTAGCTCTAACCACCATTACGAGCACTTCGTACCTAAAGTACCCACCAACACTCATATATATATATATATATATATAT
>NC_088364.1:40937163-40947163 GCF_034508935.2 Berghia stephanieae | reverse complement strand
AGAGAGACAAGATCAATGGTTTTTGGAGGTCTTTCCAGCGGTTTGTGTTATGCGATACGGATTATTTTTATCTTTGTTTTGTTTACTTGTTTTTTGTTTTGTTTTTTTCGCATCAAAAATATTCAGTTTGAGTTCTAAAGGTGCTAGGACTTTCAACGATATCTCTTTTATTATCTGGGTTATTTCATGTCAATTACCGTCAAATTGTCATGTGATGATCTTGAGGGTAGCTTCGCCGGCAAGTCGTCAAGGGCGGGATCCAGATTAAACCAGAACTTGAGTAAACAAGTATAGGGAAGAAGTCACCCGTTGTTATGTTGACAAGACCGAATTATTCATATCTGAGTAACATAGGTACATAACTGACATTGGCCAAAACATCGCGTCCTCCAGCGGCTAGAAAATGGGGGGCATGAGTACAAACAAGAAACCTAATTCTTGCGTTCATCTCGAACTTTTGATCTTCGCAACTTCCTTTTATCATGTGAACTATATAATAGGATAAGAGTCCCATTCTTTTATGGTATATTCTGGTGATCATTTGTCTTATTCATATTAATGTGTTAGTTAATACCAAACTTATCAGTTATTAAAAAAGAAACAAATATTTTTGGCGCTCGTCTCATTATGAACTTATCAAATGTACCTTGCATGTTTTACATAGGAATAGTAAATGGGATGTGATTTGGGCATCATTAAGCTTGTGTCGTATCGTTGTTACTCATCTCTTGGTGAAAACAGTTGTAACTACGGTTATATGCAGATAGATAATGAAGAAATCATTCCAAAAAATAAGCTCGCTGCAAAAGGACAGGAGTAGGCAAAAGGATGGTTACGGTTAGAGAATTGTGATATAATAAATTGTAGTGAGTAAAAAGTCAAAGTACAGATTATGATTAACTGGGTTTCTTGTATGTCTGCCATTGAACTACCAGCGACCGTTAGACCATTGGGGTACCATTAATACCATTTTATTAATCAACTGATAATTTTAGATAGTATGTTTTGTTGGTATAAACAGTAGAAGAACATGGATGATAAACTGATTAGACAACTTGTTTATTCGAGTTGCGGTTTTAACTGGATTTCGCTCTTGTCAAATTGTTATCACAATGTTATCTGCTAAATGAAAATATTATCGGATAATATTCTCAATGTGAATAGTGAACATTAATGGTAAATACAAAAATTGTATTTTAAAGCCATATCTTGGGTCAATATCTTGTGGCACGATGTTTTATTTAGTATCATGCAAGCAGTGGCGTGGCATGCTTATAGTATAGGGTGGTGCCAGAATCAAAAGAAAATGACTTAAAACATGCTATATTTGTAAATACAAAAGATTTTTTTTTAAATTACAGAAAAGACTCACTCAAATAGAGGTGGTATATACCATTTCCGAGTTATATTTGTTTAAAATGCTGTAATCCATTTTAAAAGATAGATTAGATGCGGTGCCAGGCACCAAATCAACCAATATAGCCACGCCCCTGCATGCAAGTGATGTTGAGCCTCGTCAGTGAGTAGATAAGTGACAATGGTCACAATATCATATATGGCCATATAATATATCACGCCCTTTCCGTGGCGGAATATAGACGATCCATCAAATAAACATCTGATATAAACAGGAAACACATATACTTATGCTCAAAGTGTATTATAATCTTGTCCAATGAATTAAAAACGAATTGCCTGAATCGGAGCTTGAAACCGGGATTGCCGGATCACAGTGCAATGCCAAAACCACTCGGCACCCTATTTCTATAAATATGATATCAAATTACTATCTAGGTAATACGATTTAAGAGGTCCCATAAGATACCTAATAGTGATTTCATGATAATGAATTGCAATTCTTTTTTCCTGAGGAAAGATTACCAATCCTCAATTTGGTCACTTTGGACACTATATTATGATTTCCGATTACAAATTGGATTGCTACAATACAGAGGACTGTGATCAGTTTAAATAAAGCAAAGAACATACATAGATTTGATATCAATAAAGAAAGAAACAAAGCGTAAATAAACATCAGGGGAAAAAGTACAAATCGATGTGATCCAAACAGACCTCAACCTAATTTAAGCCTTTACAAATTGAGTTCATCTTGAGAATGTGAGTAAAGAGCATTCTCCAAGGACTCAACTATGCGCCTAGTGAGGCTCGATCCCAGAACCTTCGGATCCGAAAGCGAGTGTCATACCATTAGACCACATAGCCGCACCAAATCTGCCCTGACAAATGAAAACATCGCCCGTGTCGAACAGAGTTGATTTGCGAAGACACCTGATACAGAATTGAATTGAATTGAATCGACGTGCACTTATTTGCAGGTCTGATAACCCAATTCCTAATGGGCTCATTGTTGTATTGGAATTTTTTTTTTAATGACGCAAAATATTGCCCATTACAAAAATGTTAAACTAGGCCAATAAGCGGGTTTGGATGTCAGACCTGTACACGTCGAGTTGAATGCATTATTTATGTCGGTAAAAATACATATTATGCATACATCCTACATACATAAAAACAAATAGACCCTAACAACGACAACAAAATACAAAAATAATAATTTGAAAAAATAATGATGTATATTTTAAAAATAAAATCTGATTCAAAATTTGTAAAGCCTTTTAAGGTTTTTCACCGACATAAGAATTTTTAAAAAATATTTTGCACATAAATTAAGTACTATATATTATACATCGAAATTGACATGTCTCCCTGTTTCATTAAATATGGATATCAAATGAACTTACGGGAACAGTGAACAGATCTGAACCAGTCTGAGAAGCTGCCACCTTTGTCATAAGAGTCTCATAAACTTATTCAAATATGTCTCCGTTCTCATGTGCTCTGGCAGATTATTCCACAAAACTGCAGCGGCACACGAAAGGTCTGTTTACCGAAATTGGTTGTTATGATTTTTGGGACATCCTAAAACCACATTTCCTTTCTTTGAAAATTCTAAATTTTCTAGACATTTGGGAATAATTTATGAAGAATTTTGAATGTTTCGGTTGCCATAATTTGCATTCGCTTGGTTCAAGGGGGATAACTTTAGCCTTTGTTAATAACTCTTCGTAAGTGCCGGTATAGTCACTGTATATGAATCTGCGAGCACGTTCTTTAATCCCCCCCCCCCCCCCCCCCCCATTTTCTTGGCATTTGCTCTTGGGCAGAAGTGCCAAATAAGTGGACAACAGTTAAAATTTGATAGAATAAACGTATGGAAAATTGTTAGTTAGTTTATTTATTTTGTAGAGGTGTCTTCCTATTCTTTTTAACATGTTTAGTTGTTGAAAGGCCTTCCTGTATATTTCCTTGATGTGAAAGTCAAATTTTAGTTGGTAGTCAAGATCAATTCCAAGTAACTTTACCGTGTCTTTACATGGTATTGTTACTGAATCAGTATTAAATACTGGGCACTTATCCTGCGTTCTTTTGCCTACACCAAGAGCTTGGAACTTATCTGGATTGGCCTTCTTGCAATTTATATGGTACCAATTAGTAAGGATCTGGCTCTCCTGCTCAAGAATATCAATAAGAATGTCAAAATCTTTATGGCAATAGGATAGTGTCGGCATAATTATGCAGGACTGTATCTTTTATAAATAAAAAAAATCATTTATAAATAAATTAAATAGCAATGGACATAGAATTGATCCCTGTGGCACCCCCTTTGAAACTTCTTCCCACTGACTCTGAACTTCTTCAATTTTAACTTCTTGTTTTCTCTTTGATAAATAACTTTTAATTAATATTATATATTTTCGTACCACCCCATATGCCGAGAGTTTGCTAATTAATATGTTATGTAGCAAACAATAAAATGCTTTAGATAAATTCATCAGGATTGCCGCTATGTATTGTATATTGTCCAACGCCTTGTTCCAGTCCTCAATTAGTTTCAAAAGTAATGTCTGACAGCCATGCTTTTTTCTAAAATCACATAAATACTCGTGAAATATATATTCAAAATGATCTGATAATTGTTGAAAGAGAACTTATTCAAAAGTTTTGGAAATCTCCGGTAAAATATTTACGGGTCTATATTTTTTTTATGTCGAGGGATCGGGTTTTTTTTAAAGAGGAGTAACTTGTGCTAATTTTAGTTCGTCTGGGAGAACATCTGTTCTGATTGATTTATTTGTTAAATGTATTATAAATATTTGGTTGACGCGGGGGCACTGGCTTTTAGAAGTTTTACTGGAATTTTCTCTTCACCTGTTGCATTTTTGCCATCTAGACAGACCAGTGACTATTTTTCACGATTGTTTGGGTCGTTCTCTTTAATTGTCGTTATGCTAGGATGGGTTTTGTCGTTGAAGACAACATTTGTTCCAATGTCAGTTGCAACGTTAACAAAGAATCTGTTGAATGTTGAACATACTTCCTGGGTATCATTTACACTTTTATCACCTTTTGTAAGAATGATTTTTAAAAAGTCTGAATTTAAGGTAAACAGCTTCTGAACTACACTGAGCAGCATAATAACTGCATCAGTCCATATGCCGAGAGTTTGCTAATTAATATGTTATGTAGCAAACAATAAAATGCTTTAGATAA
Organism: Berghia stephanieae; assembly: GCF_034508935.2. Classification (NCBI taxonomy): domain Eukaryota; kingdom Metazoa; phylum Mollusca; class Gastropoda; order Nudibranchia; family Aeolidiidae; genus Berghia; species Berghia stephanieae. Next base: position 40,942,591 of record NC_088364.1, on the reverse strand, counting down.
ATTCATCAGGATTGCCGCTATGTATTGTATATTGTCCAACGCCTTGTTCCAGTCCTCAATTAGTTTCAAAAGTAATGTCTGACAGCCATGCTTTTTTCTAAAATCACATAAATACTCGTGAAATATATATTCAAAATGATCTGATAATTGTTGAAAGAGAACTTATTCAAAAGTTTTGGAAATCTCTGGTAAAATATTTACGGGTCTATATTTTTTTTATGTCGAGGGATCGGGTTTTTTTAAAGAGGAGTAACTTGTGCTAATTTTAGTTCGTCTGGGAGAACATCTGTTCTGATTGGTTTATTTGTTAAATGTATTATAAATATTTGGTTGACGCGGGGGCACTGGCTTTTAGAAGTTTTACTGGAATTTTCTCTTCACCTGTTGCATTTTTGCCATCTAGACAGACCAGTGACTATTTTTCACGATTGTTTGGGTCGTTCTCTTTAATTGTCGTTATGCTAGGATGGGTTTTGTCGTTGAAGACAACATTTGTTCCAATGTCAGTTGCAACGTTAACAAAGAATCTGTTGAATGTTGAACATACTTCCTGGGTATCATTTACACTTTTATCACCTTTTGTAAGAATGATTTTTAAAAAGTCTGAATTTAAGGTAAACAGCTTCTGAACTACACTGAGCAGCATAATAACTGCATCAGTCCAGTTTTAAAATCAATGTACCAACGTATGAGTAGTCATATTCTTATTCTGTTTTCATCAAATAATAGTTTGATTTATCCATATCAAAATGATGTGTGGCATTGTAAAAAGTGATCATATCGACATTTGAAAAAGATCGAAATAATCATCATCATAGCTTGTCGCTCAAACACCGAACCCACTCCACAGCATCTGGGGAGCAGACTCTTAGATCATGGTCAGTGCAGCTGGACCCTTCATGGCATTCTCTAAGGATGTGCTCCATCGTCTGCTCTGGGTATCAACATGTACACAAGCTAGTCTCAGCCAGCCCCAACTATTTGCATGTTTTCAGCTGTTTCGCCCGTGCTTTGTTCAGTGTTACCCATTTATTCCGTAGGGCAGTTCTTCTCTCGACATTTCAACGGCTTCATTTGCATGATTGCCCCACTCCCTCCATGTTTAAAGTCTGTATACAGAGGCATGGTTAGGGTTGAAGTTTTCTTCCGTCGTGAAGTTCTTTCTCGACTTCAGTCTACTTGTCGTTGGGTTGCAGTCATGGAGGGGGTGCCTTGGGTCCATTTCCTGTTTATATTTCTGGGATTTGGAAGCAGTGACTCTTCGAATGTGGGGAGGTGCAATGCCAGCCAGCCGATGGAGGACTGGAACTGCAGTCGGTTTCAAGTTACCAGTAATGATTCGGTAGGTGTTATGTAGCTCAGGGTCAATCTTTTTGGCATGGAAGGATTTTGTTCAGACTGGTGAGGCGTATTCGGCTGATGAATAGCAGAGGGCCAGTGCGGTTGTCCTGATTGTATTTGGATTTGCTCCCCATGTAGTTTTTGACAGATTTTTTAGGAGGTTGTTTCTTGTGGCCACCTTTGCCTTTATTTTCTTTGTGTGCTGAGAGAAGGACAGTGTGCGGTCTAAGATGACACCAAGGTACACGGGGAATGTGTTGTTCTTCAATATGTTCCGATTACAGGAGATGTTAAGTTTCCTATTGGCTTGGCTGTTTTTAAATGGAAGGCACACACTTGAGTTTTTCCTTAGTTGACATTTAGTGAGTTCTTTAAATAATAGATAGTGTCTTCGTGGCGTCTTTTAGTCTCTCCTTAATGGTCTTGAAATCAGAGGACCGGGACGCAAGACACAGATCATCAGCATATAGAAACCTTTGGATGTTCTCGAATTCAGGTTGGTCGCTGGTATAAATGTTGAAAAGGATAGGTGCAAGTACCGATCCTTGAGGGACTCCGTTCTTTTGTGATCTCCGTCTGCTTTTCTTCCCATCCATTTCCACACAAAAAAACGACAGTTTGACATAAGGGATTTTATTATCGCAACTACTTTTGTAACCCCTGCAACCTTTAGGAGCAGTTTCCTGTGATTTACTGTGTCATAGGCAGCTGTCCGGTCCTGTAATTTGTTTGTTCTCGTAGCCATGTATTGTGTCAAGTTCAAATATGAATCTATAGGAATGCGCTTTATAATTGTGTATATTTACCATTTGAAAATATTTTAAATACAAGATGTCACTTGCCAAGCAGTCTGTGATTGCCAATTGATATGTTAACTGGACTTTGTTACCTCTTCATAATGATAGTATGAGATAACTATATCAGATTATTTCCATCAGAGTTTTTAATTTCGAATTTTATTTTTATTATGTTGTGATAATATTTCTTTTTTTTTGGATATTCATGTGTGTGTGTGTGTGTGTGTGTGTGTGTGTGTGTGTGTGTGTGTGTTTGTAAAAAAAAAAAGGGGGGGGGGGTGCGTGTGTTCGGGTTTTTTTCTTTTCTTTTATTTGTTTTTTTTTTATTTTTTTTGTTTTTGTTTTTTTTTGTTTTTAGCATTTCTTGTTTTGTAGACTTTGAGGAGTAAGAAAAAATCAGATAGAAGTACATTATATTCCGTCAGTCTATTTATCTTGTATTTATTTTCCATCCATTTAATTTTGAGGTTTAATTTCTGATTTTCCTTTTGGCTGAATGGTAATAAACATTTATTGTTAGCATTTGTTGAATTAAATTTTATGGATTATCAAATAGAATCATTTATTAAATCGAGTGCCGGAAATAGATTATTATCAACGCGAAATATTTTTTTTTCTTTACTAACTGGACATTGGAAATTGCTTGAAATTTTCCAACAGCCAATATATCATGTGTTGGCACAGAGGGAGTGGACCCATAATTTGGCTCAGTTGATTAAATAACTTATTCTACGTTTGTGTCAATCAATTCATGGAATATCGCTGAGATTTAGCTAGGCCTACCTTCAAATAAAGGTACAGAAAGTCATTGCATCACTTCTATTAATCCTTTGACGGCAAGATAGAACTCTCTCTCTCTCTCTCTCTCTCTCTCTCTCTCTCTCCTCTCTCTCTTCTCTCTCTCTCTCTCTCTCTCCTCTCTCTCTTTTTTTTTTTTTTTTTTTTTCTTTCTTCTCTCTCTCTCTATCTCTATCTCTATCTATCTATCTATCTATCTATCTATCTCTATCTCTCTCTCTCTCTCTCTCTCTCTCTCTCTCTCTCTCTTTCTTTCTTTCTTTCTTTCTATCTCTCTTTCTCTCTCTCTCTCTCTCTCTCTCTCTCTCTGTGTGTGTGTTTGTGTGTGTGTGTGTGTTTGTGAGTGTGCTTAAGATTTCCTGGAGTATTTTGTCTCGTTAAATATATCATCATCATCATCATCATCATCATCATCATCATCATCATCATCATCATCATCATCATCATTATTATTATTATTATTATTATTATTATTATTATTATTATTATTATTATTATTATTGTTACTATTAGTCGGTTTTTCCGGGTTTTTTTTCTTTTTTTAGTTTTTAATTTCTTTTTGGTGAAAATTAGAAGGCATGCCAATTGGGAGCGTGATTATAAATATTCACGAAGATAATGTGTGATGAAATAAATACAAATTGGACCCAAAGGATGGAAGACAGATATAATGTTCTATCTATATATTTAAAAAAAGCCTCCCTAAAGATTAGCTATCTCTTTTTTAAAATCCTATTTCGGTGTTGATGTGAAATATCTACATGTGAAAATTGCATTGATGTGTTGTTATGTTATGTAACGTTATCGTAAAATCCTACTTACGTCCATATTCTATTGTGAATTAACCGGATGTAACTGGCTAGGGGCAAGAAACATTGCTTTATTTATGGACTTTGTTTTGTAGATGTGGGTCGGCTAGAGATAACATTTGCTTATTATATGTTCATTATACTTTTATAAAATATCATCGTTTTGTTATCTACAGTCAAGAACACAATAATAATAATAATAATAATAATAATAATAATAATAATAATAATAATAATAATAATAATAATAATAATAATAATAATAATAATAATAATAATGATGATGATGATGATGATGATGATGATGATGATGATGATGATGATGATGATGATGATGATGATGATGATGATAATCATGATAATAATAATAATAATAATAATAATAATAATAATAATAATAATAATAATAATAATAATAATAATAATAATAATATATAATAATAATAATAATAATAATAATAATAATAATAATAATAATAATAATAATAATAATTAATAATAATAATAATAATAATAATAATAATAATAATAATAATAATAATAATAATAATAATAATAATAATAATAATAATAATAATAATAATAATAATAATAATAATAATAATAATAATAATAATAATAATAATAATAATAATAATATAATAATAATATAATAATAATAATAATAATAATAATAATAATAATAATAATAATAATAATAATAATAATAATAATAATAATAATAATAATATAATAATAATAATAATAATAATAATAATAATAATAATAATAATAATAATAATATAATATAATGATAATGATATGAATGATGATATATGAATATGATGATGAATGATGATGATGAATAGATAATGATGAAATGATGATGATGATGATGAATATGATGATATGAATATATAATAATAATAATAATAATAAAATAAAATAATAATAATAATAATAATAATAATAATAATAATAATGATAATAATAATAATAACAACAACAACAACAACAGCAACAACAACAACAATAATAAAAAATAATCATAAGAAAAATAGTGGTGATGAAGATACTAATATTAATGTTATAATTTTGAAGATAAAGTCGGACAATTCAAGAAAGAAAGAAAGAGAGAGAGAGAGAGAGAGAGAGAGAGAGAGAGAGAGAGAGAGAGAGAGAGAGAGAGAGAGAGAGAGAGGATGTACACGTGTTTGTGTGTTCAAGAAAGAGAGAGAGAGAGAGAGAGAGAGAGAGAGAGAGAGAGAGAGAGAGAGAGAGAGGGAGAGAATGGATGTGCATGTGTTTGTGTGTTCGTATGCTTGTAAATTAATACAAATCTACCAGTTTACGGTCCAACAGACCTTTATGAATTTTATACTAAAAAGGTACATGGATAAACATACAGTGAAACTTATCATTATATTTTGGAACTGTGTTTTCAGTTAAAACTGTGGACTGAATACACAGCTGTGTATTCAGTCCACCGGAAGAGATTATAATTATACGGGCTGAACTGTTTGACTGAGCGCGAGAAGGCGAGGTAGCCGGCTAATTTAGCACAACGTAACTGTAACAGGGGTAGGGTGGGTTAGGTGTTCAAGCTCCTTTCTAGGCAGAATATTTTCTTTCTTACTTTCTTTTCTTCATTTCTTTTCTTTTTTTTTGTTTTTGTACTCCCTTGGCAAACAAATTCTTAATTTT
>NC_088364.1:40926328-40932063 GCF_034508935.2 Berghia stephanieae | reverse complement strand
TACCACTACTACAAACAACCACCACTACTACCATATATTCCATTACCACTACTACTACAACCACCACAACCACATCGTCATCACTACCACTACTACTGCAACCACCACTACCACCATATCATCACCATTACAACTACTACTACAACCACCACAACCACATCATAATCATTACCACTACTACTACAACACCACAACATCATCATCACTATCACTACTACTACAACTACAACCACCACCACATTATCATCACTACCACTACTACTACTGCAACCACCACCACCATATCATCATCATTGAAATATATTTTTTTTTTTAATTGAGCTTTATATAGTGCAATATCTACTAAATGTGCTCAAAGCGCTTTACAAGGGGTCCCTGGTCAACATTTAACATGTAGGACGGGACATGACGCCTGTTAGGCGATATTACAATTTTTCGGACAAAGACAACTCTGTTAACGGCCAGGTACTCATTTTACACCTGAGTACGGTGAGAGAATGTGAGTAAAGAGCCTTTCCAAGGACTCAACTATTGCGCCGAGCGCGAGCTCGAACCCAGGACCTTCCGATCGATCCGGAAGCGAGTGTCTATACGAGACACATAGCCGCATCATTACCACTACTACTACAAACACCACCACCACATCATCATCACGACCACTACTACTACAACCACCACCACCACCATATCATTACCATTACCACTACTACTACAACCACCACCACTCATCATCACTACCACTACTACTACAACTACAATCATCACCACCACCACATCATCATCACTATTACTACTACAACTACAACCACCACCAACACCACATCACCTCACTAACACTCAGTATACTACAATCACTACCATTAGGTTTTGGAGCTTTACTTCATTTGAAATAAGGAAACTTCGGAATTGTATTTGGCATTGTGTTTATATATCATAATATAATTCTAATCAGTTATCTATTTAGAACTAGATACTATACAATATGTATGCCAAATACCACCCCAATTCCCCTTTCTTGTGTGCGGGAATTCCTCTTTCGGCATTGAAATTGAGTGTGAGAGAGTCATCACTACACACATAAACAACAGAAACAATTTAAAAACAAGACTAGGACACGCAACCACTCACACACGTGGCTATACTATTTATCCTTTTCTCTATATAGAATAGGACAAGACAAACAATAGCTTGACTCTCGCTACACTTCGCATTGATGTTAATGTTTGTCGTCTCACGAGTTCAACTCTCGGTCGACCTGTCAATATTCCTTTTTGCCTCGGACGTAATCATTAATAGAATGTTGTGTGGTTTTGACCGTGAAGAAAACCTTAAGAAGTCACATTTATATCATTTTAGAGAGATTGTTTTGAATAATTTTGAGTTAAACGAGCGAGCAGCAACTTGTTTTCATGAACGGCCGATCAGCGCTTGTTTACTATAGTAACGCGATTCCCAGCCAACATCAAAATGGCGGATATTTTTCTCATCGAGGCCGCTGGTTGGTTAGCCAATAAGAGCACCGTACGGTTTCCATTGGGTAAATTCCTTGATATATATATATATATATATATATATATATATATATATATATATATATATATATATATATATATAAGAGAGAGAGAGGAGAAGAGAGAGAGAGAGAGAGAGAGAGAGAGAGTAGAGAGAGAGAGAGAAAGAAAGAAAGGAAGAGAGAGAGAGAGAGAGAGAGAGAGAGAGAGAGAGAGAGAGAGAGAGAGAGAGAGAGAGAGAGAGAGGTTTTATTTTTTATTTTGGTTCCTATCCTTATTTATAAGGTTACAGCTTGGAACACTTTTAGTTTAGACAATATGGGCGTGAGCAGCAAGGAAGATGCCTCTACATTCTTTTAAGGACTCTTTTGTTTTTAAAGGTTTGTATGCGCTTATAAAACATTGAGGTCATTTTAGGGCTAGTAGAAAGGAAAAAAATGGGATACCAGTAAAAAAAAAAAAATAGTTTTACAAGACATGATAGACGATGAACAATAGGCCAGCCCTACAATTCAAAGGACAAGGAATGATTTTGAAAGAAAAGGATCTTGGAAGCATACCGGACATGCCGAATCTTACGAATTTTTCGTAATTTTACGAATTTAGACAAATTTCATGGCCAAATACGAAATTTTATGGAAAATTACGAATTTTTAATTCTTAGTAATACTTAAATGATGATGATGATGATGATGATGATGATGATGATGATGATGATGACGATGATGATGATGACGATGATTATGATGATAATAATAATAATAATAAATAATAATAATAATAATAATAATATAATATAATAATAATAATAATAATAATAATAATAATAATAATAATAATAATAATAATAATAATAATAATAATAATAATAATAATAATAATAATGATAATAATAATGATAATAATAATAATAATAATAATAATAATAATAATAATAATAATAATAATAATAATAATAATAATAAATAATAATAATAATAATAATAATAATATAATAATAATAATAATATTGTGGTTGTTTATACACAACTAAAATTACTAAATTTGAAGTTTTCAATTTGGCAAGTCTGTGGAAGTAGACAAAGTCAAGACTGCTCGGGGTGGAAGGGGGGGGGGGGAGAGGGGGAGGCATCGAAGCACAGCCGTACTCGAGGCCAGTGATCGATGTGAAAAGTGACAAAATAGAACTTTACTTGGGCAAGCAATACTAAAACTCTGACATAGAAATGAAAAAAAATAAGCAAAATTCGTAATTTAATACCGAAGCATATAACAGAACTTTTAATTAATTCCCTGGTTTTATCTAAATTGGACTATTGTAACTCCCTTTGGGTGAATTTAGCTAAAGACAAAATTAGCAAACTTCAAGTTGCTCAAAATAACGCAGCCAGGCTCACTGTACGCAATAACAAAAAAATACCCGTCAGCAACTCTTCTTCTCCGTGAGTTACATTGGCTTCCTGTTGAAAAAAGAGTTGCCTATAAGATTTGTACTGTTGTCTACAAATCCCTGAGCACGAACAGTCCCTCCTATATTAAAGACCTTCTAAACATATATGTCCCCAATAGAAACTTGAGGTCAAGCAATGACCAATCAATCCTTGTCAAACCTAAGCCATTGCGTAAAATAGGTGAACAGTCTTTTCAATTTTCGCCCCCCCCCCCCCCCCCCATTTTTGGAACTCTCTCCCGTCACACGTGAGATGCTCGGATTTCGTTGTCAACGTTCAAATCTCGCTTAAAGTTTTATCTTTTTTACGTCATAATGTTGCAATATTATTTTCATATTTTGTTGTTGTTAAATTGAATTCGTATCACGTTTCCTTCACACTTGTCTCACTGTAATATGTTTTGTTTTATATCACTGTAAAGCGCTTAGAGCCTGTGACAACGGGGTAAAGCCCTATATAAATGCCATTTATTATTATTATTATTATTTCCTTGGAAAATTCATCGGTTTTGATAATCACAAAAATATTCTAAAGGACAAGGAAAAATTAAAAATAGACATGAATGTTAATTTTAAATTAATTGTAGAAACATTATTCTCTGTGTGGCCAATTTTTGCCAAATTGGCCAGTCCAACGGTTATCTCGCAGCCACGGTAAGAATCTCGTCAATGTTTGATAAATCGGTTTCGAGAATTGAGATCTATTTCATGCACCCGGTTTCGAACAACTCTCAATCAAGATTTTCCGAGAGTAAATAAAACACTGTAAATGATGTTATTAAGCCGTTGAATTGCTATAAATTATATGTCTGCCCATTTCTGATGATGCCTATAATAGGCTCAGTATCAAAGTCGTCACTATCGATTAAGGCAAGTATAGACGATAATTGGTCCTTTTTAAATATTTTTATTTCCGGTGGACTGAATACACAGCTGTGTTTTCAGTCCACTGGGGGACTGAAAACACAGTTCCTTTTCTTAACTTTCGCTTTCACTTCTAACCTCGAACTCAAAAAGTTTTCCTTGTGATGGTTACAATCATAATTCGACAATTGATGCAAATAAAAATAATAATAATGGTATAAGTATAATAACTATCACATTTGTAGTATAGCGAGCTTTGTTATAGCACAATATCCACTAAATATGCTCAAACTCAAAGCCCTTTGCCTTTACAATGGGTGGTGGTCAACAGCAACAACGGCAACATGTAACAGTAACAGTAACATATTAGGTACTTTGGTAAAAATTTCAAATTGGATTGAGCTCAATGAAACCTATATCATTTTAAAGTGCTTTTCAACACGATTCTAATGATACCAAAATTGTGAAAATCAGATAAGCAGAAGAAAAGTTATGTTAGTTTAAAGGCTGGAAAATGGTCTTCTATTTGCCTTTGTTATTTACTGACGGACTTTGTGACCTGAAAATTGTTGCATTTCCGGTAGTAACCACCATTTGGATTTCAAAACTGGTCTAAAATGGCCGCTAAGATTTGAGTAAGGATTTTGCTGGAACGAATTTCATGGATGCGGTATACAACTTTGCCCTGAATTTAATTTTATATAAAAGTTAAGATGTTAAATAAACGGGCCATCATGAAATTTTGATTTACTAAGTTCTAATCTTTTAATTATCCAAAGCTAAATTATACCCTATTTTATCCATAATCATAAGTTATACTAAATAGTCATTGATTTTAAAATAAACTACACCAAACGATAGAGTAATTTCTCCTGAAGAAAATAAGATATAAATCATTAAAATCCATCCATAAACAAAAAATCTATGGACGTTTTTCTGAGACCCATCACTCAAAATTCAAAAGTCCAAAAAAATCGGGTCACAGCCACTAGCCCATTTATCGGCTCCCTGCTGAGGGCCAAATGGACGTTTACCAAAGTACCTAGTAACATGTAGGAAAAGATATAACGCCTGTACTGTACTGTAAATAAGGCTCCAGAGACAACGCTTTAAATGGCCAGGTACTCATTTTAATCTGAGTACAGTGAGAGAATGTGAGTAAAGAGCCTCTTTGGGCTCGAAACTTGAACCCAGGACCTTCCAATCCATAGGCGAGTGTCATACCATAAAGTCACAAATCCCGCTTTTTTAATGTGAAAGACAAAGTCATTGGATCAGTTCAGTTGGAAGTCAAGTTAGATATTAAAAAGAAAAAAAAGAGTTCAAAAGTGCCATTCGAAAGGAGCATTTAAGTCTGTAAGAGTAAGTGTGGTCTAAAGGAAGGCTTTTCTAACAACTTTACAGGATGTCCAAATAAAATCAGGACAAAATATTACATATTCTGATACTGATAGTGATAGTGTTAAAGTTAAACTACAGGCAACAATCCTTCTACAGTCCGAAGAGGAGGTATCAGCTGAGTCAGACTGATATGGGCAATATAAGTGACTGCTTCTGATAGGACTACTTGCTAAGTGCTTTGTATGATCATCCACTTTTCATGCTGCGATGTGTGTGTATCAAAGCAATGATGTAATGTGTATGCTTACATTAGATGCACCCACATACTCTTACTTTCAAAACAAGATAATCCCCACCCCTTTTTCCACCAGATGTCCCCTGAGCAGACAAAAAAAATATTATAACATGATTCGGCCTGTCCAATTTTTTATTTGTAACCTCATTGGTCATTGATTTGGGAAGCTTGTTCGACTTCTTTAAAGACAAAAAAAAAAAAGCTTTATTTAATCTCCCACTATCAATTATTCTTTTTTCTCAAACACCTGCAGATAAACACGCACACATAAATT
>NC_088364.1:40863828-40923828 GCF_034508935.2 Berghia stephanieae | reverse complement strand
GCTTTGTGCCTTCACCAAGTCTTCTGGCCAAATGTGGTCGACAATAACGGCACTACGCCTGTGAGTTTGGTGTCCTCATGTAAGTGTTTTAAAAAAATATCAATGTAACGTTTTGTCCCTTATTTTCAAGCGTCCTGATTTTTTTTCCTGTGTCCTGATTTTTTGCGACCTTGGTCCTGATTTTTTGTGTCGGTAAAATGGCAGGTCTGTTATTATTATTATTATTATTATTATTATTATTATTATTATTATTATTATTATTATTATTATTATTATTATTATTATTATTATTATTATTATTATTAATACTATTATTATTATTATTATTATTATTATTATTATTATTATTATTATTATTATTATTATTATTATTATTATTATTATTTATTATATTATTATTATTTATTTATTTATTTATTTATTTACTTATTTTGTTGTAACTGACATTAGATATATATATATGTATATATATATATATATATATATATATATATATATATATATATATATATATATATATATATATATATATATATATATGGGTGAAATTGATTACAAAACTGGTGTAGTTTTCTTGGGGAAGGCACTTTACACACTTCACACTTGACTTGAGTGTGAATAATTTAAATGATGTTCTAACAAAAGTACAAAGGATGAGTGCATTTGCAGGTGACATGTCAAATATAAATATTAGATAATATAATATGCAATATGTCATTTCCAATATATTGTTATTTATGTTTTACGGGCATTTGAGGAACACTTAGTCCATTTAAAGCCGTATTACTGCTTAGTCCATTTAAAGCCGTATTACTGATATGAAATGATATAATGGAAATATTAGAACGATTCAAAAATTTGGATGTGCCAAATTTATGTTTTTATGTTCAAGTATTGGCAAATGGGATACATAAATGTGTGGGATTTTATGGGTTTGTAAAAAATTTTGTTTTGGTTTAAAATCACTCTTTCTAAATTTCTACCTCATATCATGGATAAATGACGTCCAGTTGTCAGAGGGAAGGCCCAAACCAGGTCGAGGAAGAGGGAGGAGTCGGAAAACTGTGGGTGGAAGTGAAAATGATAATCAATCACCTAATCCAGGATGTCAACAAGAACTATTGAATTCCTCTGTAAGTGTCACATAAATGATAACTTAAGTTTTATCTTTTTTTTTTCTCATTCATGCCATCAAATTTGGTGATTTATTGACTCTTTGACTCAACAAATCTTATTGAAAAGGAAGGTTTTGTTCCTCAGAAGCTATATTCAGGACTTTGGATCATGCTGAGGACAAAATATTTATTTCTAAAGCTATTTAAATTGGAATTTCTTTATTTTCCTTGGAAACTACGAATTTTTGACATTTCAAGTAGGCAGGTCTGTGAATGAGATGTAGTCAACAATCGGGGTTTTAAGGATTATTAATTCTTTGGCTAAGTTGCTCAATCAATGAGAATTTATAAATTACATAAGAGCTAGTAAGGTCCAAACTTAAAAGTCCATATAAGCCATAAGGCCCACGGAGCCAGAGTTTATCCAGATTTTTAAAGCATTTGCTAGCTATTCTTTTGGATAAAACACATAGTCTATTGAAAATAACTTTCCACAAGATCTAACAGACACAGCTACCCAATAATGTTGGGTGGACAGCAAAGAGTTATTAATCAAACATGTTCGTTGATATCTCTCTCTCTCTCTCTCTCTCTCTCTCTCTCTCTCTCTCTCTCTCTCTCGCTCTCTCTCTCTCTCTCTCTCTCTCTCTCTCTCTCTCTCTCTCTCTCTCTCTCTCTCTCTCTCTCTCTCTCTTAGTTTTAGTTTAAGTACTATAATTACTACACATACAGATCAATATGTGGTTCTTGTCCTAAAACAATAATCACCTTTTTGTTGAACCACAGATTTAATAATAATCATCCTTATATAGCAGCAGCCTCTTATGGTTCTCACACTACTATGTTATGACCATCGACCCAATCAGTAAAGTCCTGTCCGCATTCGTGCTCCGTCCGAACCTGCCTGGTAGCATCGCCACAACACACCGTTCGACTAGATGCTCTGCCGTTTCGGGTTCTTGCCCACATCGGGTACATGTGGGGCAGGTGGAAAGTCCCCAATGATGAAGCGCACTTGCTGTTAGGCAGCTCCTCGACCGAAGCCGATTCGCAGCCACCCAGTGTCTCCTCTTACTGGTATCAAAGCCTGGCAACTTCTCACCAAGGGAAGCTGCGTACAAGGGTTGCTGGGACTTATTTCGGCTCGATACGGGGGCACTGTCCATTATGCGCTTCAGAGGGGTATCCCCATTCCCTCTCTGATCTTACTCAGCCATTATCGGGCCCCATTCTCTAGGAGTTGTTGCCAGCGTTCCTGACACTATGTGCATCGACTTGCGAAGTTTTACATCCACCTTCTCAACGTTTCTGCTTCTACCCCACACTAAGCACAATACTCAGCGGTGGAATATCATAGTGCCAGGGCGGACGTTCTCAGGAGCGCTTGGCTAGCGTCCCAAGTCGATCCCACCAGCTTCCTCAGAAGACTGTTGCGTTTCTCTATCTTCTGGGTCACTCCTTCGAGATGCACCCGATAGGTAAGGCTGCGATCCAACGTCACCCCTAAATATTTTGGATGCGGCTCATATGGGAGTGGCTGGTCCCCGACGATGTTCAGTTTACGGGTGTGCATTGCTCTGCATAGGTGGAATGCAGTGGCCACGGTTTTTGAAGTGTTCATCTTCAGGTACCACTTGTCAAAGTAGGATTTGAGTCTGGTGACGTCCTCGCTGAGTACGCTCTCAAGACGGGTCCACACTTTACTCTGAGTAGCGGGTGCCCAGTCATCCACGTATCCCAGCCTCAGGGAGGAAGTGTTTGGCATATCGCTAATGTAAACGTTAAACAACATTGGCGCAAGCACCGTACCCGGAGGGACCCCATTCTTCAATTTCCTTACTTTACTCGTAGCGTCTCCTAGCATGACGTGGAATTGTCTTTCCTCTAAGATAGAAGAGAACAACTTCAAGGTCTTTGGCACCTTATGATTTTTGCAAGTTTGAGCATTTACCCTTCGCACCAGACCGTATCATACTCCGCTGATAGGTCTATAAATACAGCACCTGTTGGTTGTTTTGTCTCGTACCCTTGCTCAATATGCTCTGTAAGGGCAATGACCTGTTCCGTGGTGCACCTCCCTTCCCTGAAACCCACCTGCTCGGGTGGCATGTCAGTGTCTAGGACCGGCCCACATCGGTTTAATAGAACATGCTCCAACGATTTGTAAAGACAGCTCAGTAGAGATATGGGTCTGTAACTGTCGGCCTCCTTCGTCAGTTTCCCAGGCTTCAGGATGGCAACTATCTTCGCATGCTTCCACACTTGTGGGAGCTTTCCTTTTGCAAGGATGTCAGACATTGCCTCTGCCAGCCAGGCCCGTGCCCTGGGGCCCAGATGCGTCACCATATTGGGATATACTCTGTCTATCCCTGCTGCTTTACCGTTCTTCACATAGCTAATGGCTGCACCCATTTCTCGGGGACTGAACGCAGGTAGTAGTCCAAAATCGTACGGTACGCCTTGCGGACACCCCGCTCAAAAGCATGATTAGGGACCCGTTTGCTACGGTTCTTAATATTCTTGGCAATTGTGTCTGCCTCACATTCCGGTGCAGCCTTCGCGTACCTCTGGTCTGGATCCAATTTTTTTATCAAATGCCAAGCTTGGCGGCTGGAGTGTGTAAAGTCGAGACTTTCCACGGTCTCATGCCAACGTTGCTTCCTTCCCTTTGCCAGAGACTGAAGTAGTCTATTGGCTACATCCTGGGATTGGACCTGCTGGTACTCTTTGTACAGCTTTTCTGACTCTGCCGTCCAGCAAGGGGTGTAGAATTTCCATTTGCCCCGTGGAATAGAAAGTTGAGTGCTCTTAACCAGTAGCCTGCTAAATCTGGTTATATTCTCAGAATTGGGAGGAATGGCAGGGCAAACCTGCTCGATATGGGAACTGAATTCCTCCCAGTCAGCCTTCCTGAAGTTCCATCTGCAAAGTGGGAGAGATTGCACTCTCGGTATTGTCACCCCCCCCCCCCCCCCCCCCCCCCCCCCCCCCCCCCCCCCCCCCCCCCCCCCCCCCCCACGGCAAATAAAACTAACTTAATTTTTGACTCTTTAGTTTTTGCTTTGATCTTGCTGTATCCCCCATGCCACCCACTGTGCATCTTCCCCTGTCACCCATTCCACTCCCCTGATCACAGGCAAATCACTGATAACAGGGAACTTCACCTGTCACAAGTGATTAATTACCTGCACCTTCGTCAGTTGAAACCATTGGAGGTAAGCGAGGTCCGAAAACAAGGGTGATATTGTCAAAAAATGCATAAGAAATGCACTTCTTACATCATTTAATACTGGAAACCTATGTGTCACACACAATTTCTTCTTATTTTTTTTAATATTTTAAATTTGTCGTAATTATATATATTTTTGTGCAAGTGCCAACTGGATTATAAAGCAGATAAGAATATTTCAAATTAGTGAGTGAAATTGTTCTGTCCACCGTATATCATTGATTAAAATATTTTTAAAACATGTTTTGTCACCATGAGGGTCATATTTTCTTACACCCTAAAATAATTACAATAAATTTGCAATTAGTATGTCCATGAAGTACCTTAATTCACACAAAATAAAAAAGTTATGATTATTTAAAATCTGGGCAATCCGTTGTGTGAAATAACATTATTATTTTTGGTTGAGTGATTTTATTTTTTTATATTAATTTTATTTGTGGTACTGACATAATTTTTTTTGTTTTTCAGACAAGGATGGAACATTCTCTTGAAACTCATATAACAAAACTAAATAATCTATGTAGACTCTGTGGCAAAAGATGTTTGAAAAGAGGAGGTGGTGTTGAAAATAGATGAGAAACTATTGTTCAACTTGTTTATTTGTTTTCATAATGGTGTTGCTTGTATTGCGATTAGACTTGAAACTTTGTTAGTTGTGATGTGTGAAATTATGAAGAGAGAGTGATAGAAATATTTCTTAGTAAATTTATTACTGACAATGTGATCGGGAACGTGACAGACCATAGAATTTATATTATTAATTAATGAAATATGTCATCAAGTGAATCTTATTCATAAGGAATGATTGAATATCAGTTTTATAAGACACACACTAACAGTACCTTCCAGTCATCACTGTGACTGGCTAATTTGTGGACAGGATACTGGTGGATTTGATAAGGACTTACCACAATATCAAGACCTCTCACAGGACTGCCAGGTCTGAACAGGCCATAAAACTTACATACACTTTTTCCTCATTCTCTCCTGCTTCTGATTATCCCAAAATTATTTGCCTGTACGGTGACTTATGCTATTTATTCACATGTTTCTTACCAATTATAGTTATGATCTTGCATTGAATTATAGTACAACTCATGGAGAGTGGCGTTGCAAAACCATTAGGTTCATAGACATACAAATGGTATGACAATATTCTTTACATTATGAAGAACAAGAATATATGAATAAGAAAAAGTTACGTCAACGGATTATTGAGCAACGATTATTTGAAAATATCAATAAAATGCAGAATCGAGAGAAAAAATACAGGTAGAGAAAATGCTGATGCCGGTAGCATGATGAGTCATCGACCTGTCACAACTTGATTAATTACCCTCCCACCGGTGAAGCGCTGGCTATAACTGAAAGTTCGAGTTTTAGTCGCCGTGCCCCGCTGTGATAAGAACCGGCCTGTGCTGGCTGTGCGGAAAGTCCCTGAGGACTGTTCGCTTCACCTGCAGGGGTTCACCGTTCGCGCCTTTCGTAACGAGGGTGAGGTCTGGTGTATACTCCTTATGGCGGGTACCCCTGAAGGTACCCTTGGCTGTAGGATTGTACACTAGGTGTAGATCGTTACAGTCCATCCATGAGCGGAGTTGTCTTCCTGCCTCGTTGCAGTCTCGGTAGTCCCATTCATGATGGTGGCTATAAAAGTCTCCCAGACAGATGGAAGGATGGCTGACCACCGGTACCGGTTTGTGTAGTTCAAGTCACTCTAAGTGGTCCTTATATGGCATGGCGATTTTCACATCAAAGTCTCAATGCACTTTACATCAGATTGGAACAACGAAAACACAATTGTGCAGGTCATGATTCACACAAAGATTTTCTAAATAAGAAATTCTTGTGTCTTTTCTTGAAGTCTGTTGTGTTTGTTGATGATTGCACATCCATGGGCAGTTCATTCTAAATAGAGGGGCCAATTCGACTGAATGTGCGATTACCAAAAAATTTCAGCCATGATCTCAGGACTGACAGCAAGCGCATTGGACTGGATCTCAGTTGTCCCGATGGAATGGTAATGGTGATAAGCTCCTCAATATATGGTGGTGCACTTTCATTCAGCACATTGAAGCAAACATTGGTGATCTTGTATTCAATGCAGGCATGAACAGGCAGCCAATGAAGTGCTCATAACAAGTCATTTCTACTCTTTTTATCGTGCGTGTAGAAAACCAATTTTGCGGAGCAATTTTGAAGACGTTGTACTCTACCAATGCTTGTATTTAGAAGACCCACTAATAAAGAGTTGCAGTAATCCAAACATAATGGGACTAGGAAGCTGACAATTGCCTTTTTCAACTCTTTTGATAGAAACATTTTCATCCTTTTTATTAGTAGTAGGTGAAAGTTGAGAAATTTTATTATATTATTTATGTGATCTTCCATTTTCAACTCGCTGTCGAGAATCGCAGCCAGGTTTTTGCGGCCTGATGAAAGTGGAAGGATATTATTTCCTATGCTAATTGTTATAATTCGATGGATTTGATCTTACTGTCCGTGCCTCAAATAATGATTTATGTTTTCTCGTCATTTAGCTTAGCTTATTTTGAGTCATCCCCTCCCCGTTTTAATCGAATTGATACAGTCTTCTATGACATTGCAAGTGGATGCAACTTGTGATGGCATTGACAATTTGAAGATTATTTTTTTCAGCTGTCCCATGCGGTTTGATGAATACATTTTGGATTTTAATCAGATATTGCCAAATGGTTCCCATGGTCTCATAGCTTTTTTTTGCTACAATAACATCTTCTAACACTACTACTCTTACTACTACTACTACTACTACTACTACTACTACTACTACTACTACTACTACTACTACTACTACTACTACTACTACTACTACTACTACTACTACTACTACTACTTCTACTACTACTATTACTCCCAACTACTTGTCATCTCTTCTTTCTATCTACAATCCAAATCCCTCTCTCCACTCATCTATTTCCCTATACTTGCACCGTTTGATTCCTAAGTCGAACTTTTTATGACCACTACCATTACTACTACTACCACTATCATTACAATCACCACCTCCACATCATCACTACAACTACTACAACCACTACCACCACATCATCATCACTACCACTACTACTACAACCACCATCACCACCACCATATCATCATCACTACACTACTACTACAACTGCCACTACCACATCCTAATCACTACCACTACAACTGCAACCACCACCACCATCACCACGTCATCATCACTACCACTTCAACTACAACCACCACTACCACCACATCATCACTACCATTACAACCACCCTCACTACCATATCATCATCACTACAACTATTGAAATCACAATCACCACATCATCATCATAAATTTAAAAAACTACTGCAACCACCACCACCACATCATCATCATTACATCTACTACATCCACCACTACCACATCATCCTCAATACCACAACTACTACAACCACTACCACATCATTATCCTCATTTCCACCACTATTACAACCACCGTTACCACATTATCAATACCAATATTATTACTACAACCACCACCACAACATCACCAGTATCACTTCTGCTACAACCACCACCACCATATCATCATCTCTACTACAACTACTGCAACCACCTCCTCCACCACATCATCAACACTAACACAACTACTACAACCACCACCACACCACCATCACTACCACAAACACCACTACCACATAAACTACAACCACCACCACCACCATTACCACATCATCATCACTACCACAACCACTGCAACCACCAGCATTAGTCCATTAGATTTTGGAACTTTACTTCATTTGAAATATTTGAAATGGACTTTGGGATGGTATTTGTTATTATTTTTTCATACGGTAGAGTTATAATTTGTTATCTATTTAGAACTATACAATATGTAAATACAAAACAAATATGTATCATCTCCGTTCCCATTTCTTATATGCAGAAATTCCTCTTTCGATATTGAAATTCCTCCAAGTGGTGTCTGAAATTCCTGTCAGCCACATTTTAAGTTTGCACCTCTGCATCATCCCTACCACCACTACTACTACTCCATTACTCTTCCTACCTACTATTCAACACACCATCATCATCCCTACCCCCCCCCCCCTTCTGCTACAACTACCACTATATCACCATCCCTACCACATCTACTACAACCACCACCACACCATCATCACTACCACCACTACTACTACAGACACAACCACATCATTACCCCTACCACAGCTACTACAACAGACACCACCTCATCATCATCCCTACCACTACTGCTACAACCACCAACATATCATCATCCCTACCACCACCACTACTATAACAACCACCACCACATCACCATCCCTACCAGCACTAATTCTACAACTACCACCACATCATCATCCCTGCCACCAACAAAACTATTACAACTACCACATCATTTTACAGGAATGAATGAGTATCTGACTTTAGGCAGTGATGGATCTCTAATGCAAAAAGATGCCTAATAGTACTAATAGTAGATAATGGGAACGATTTATGAGATGCAAACTGCCTTGTGAAGCGCTCTAAGAATGCTAAATCTTAACAAATATGCTTTATATGTAGACTTTACAATGTAAAACACTTCATGTGGAGTACTTAGTCTCGTTGAGTTAGTTCAACACGATTGTCTTTCATTTTCTTTGATTGATGAAGGGGAGTTTTCTAAATGCAATACTATATTATTTCTATTAACCACACCCTATGCTAGAGAATTTATGCGTTACCATGTCCTGCAAGTACACATAATTGTAACTATATATTCCACATTTTGGGTCAGTGGCTTTTTTGAGACATTTATATTATAACTATTTGAACAAGTCACCTTTGTGTTACATTTTCTTTTTTGGTTATCTTCTCATTCTCCTTCTCCCAAGTACTGAAATGACTGAAGTGTTGATGCTGTGCCAAAAGGTGGACCCCAAGAGCTTGCAGATTTTTTAATACACAAACTGAAATAAATTCTTTACTTTAAAATCTGAGTCAATTCCAAGCAATGACTTCACCAATTATGACAGTATGCATTATATGAATTGAATTTAGATAAGTCTACAATGCTATACTTATCTTCCCAGTCCTGATCTGATCTGAACTCATATTTTATAGTGACAGACTGTCATGCAATTGTAGACCATTTTGAAAGATATAAAAATGTTTTGTGTTTTTTTTTCAAAGGCAAACATCTTTGGTAAAGGGGGTAAGAAGTTCATAGGAATTAATTAATAAAACAAAATGATCTAATTTGCATAATTCTGAGGATAAGTCTAGTCATGGCAGAGGCTTTGTTACGAGTGCTGTAAAACAATAAGGTAAACACACTCACTCTTAGGTACATTCACGACTAAACTGATACCGTTACAATTGTAGTGGTCAAGGTTATGATTTCTATGACAACTTCTGTCAAAACCATTTATTTTATATTATAGATAAAGAAACAATGCAGTGAATTGCTAGGGGTGTGGCTAATAGGTCTATCTAGTCAATAGTGGTACAGCAGTATAGTTATAAAATTTATTTTTAGCGACGAAATTTTACATTTCAGTTTGACAGCCACAGCATGAACAGTGATCAAAGCAGTAGGGGTTCTGAAAAATTTCAAGGAGTTGATAGTCTGTCTCATCAGGTAAAAAACATAACAGATTTTGATAAAATACTCACAGCGAAGAACGGATCGGTCTTATTTTTAGAATGGCATATTACGAAGAGTGGATGTTTGTTTGTGTGAAAGAGAGGGAATGAGAATTTTGAAATTATTTTCAATATGAAAAATATACCGATGCCTTCGGTTGCAAACTTAGCAACCCAAGAACAGCCAACTATTTAGGAGATTTTAAAAATAACGGATGATGAACAGTTTTGTCACATTTCAAATTTTTAAAATCTTCATCGGATAGTGTTACTCATTATTTATACAAGTTGCACCATTGGTTGAAGTGTGCTCCTGAACCATAATTAGAAAATGCATATTCTTGGGAGTTGAACAGTTTGCAGCCATTAATACAAAGGCCTGTCTTCCATTCAATTACACATCAGTAATTATCTTTAGGGTTTTTGTTCAGATTTAATGAAATTGAGATTTTTATTGTTATGGCCGATCATGCTTTAAAAAAAAAAATTAGAACTTTAGAAGAAAATTTATGAAATTATTTTCATTTCATTCACCACTACTTTTTGCCAAGCATATCACATCAGTTTCAAAGCATTTTGAAGTTAAAAAGTAATCCAAACAGGACACATTTTTGTGAAAATGATTTTTTATGCTACAAAAATACAAATTTTTTATTTGTTGCTTTTGATGATTTGATTGGTATAAAATGTTCCTTTATTATAATTATTTATGTTTTTTAGAATTCTATTTTTTTGTTTGATTCCACTGCAACACATTTGTATTAGCCATATAAAGTTTATTCATTATTATTATAATTAGCCTGGTCCCTGTTACCAGCTTAGGTAGTATTACTATTGAGTATCAATCTAACTCAATATAAATATTTGAGTCCATGATAATTTTTTGGAGCATTTTCAATTTGCAACATATTTGTCATTAGAAATATAAAATACAAACATTTCAACAATTAATTGATAATAAGAATGATAACTCATTCGTTATCAATACAGGTTGATAGTGATACATCCCAAAATACACCTTTTAAGAATTCAGCGTCTGCAAGAGGTGAACAATTAATTGCGGATTCCCCTCCCTTGAAAGTATTGGAAAATTGGACTGTTCGTCCCCCAAATGTGATCCAATTTGAAGGAATCCCTGTGGAATATGATCTGAATATCATTTATGACTTGATGTCATCCTATGCTCCAGTTATTGACTGGGAGGAAAAGAGGATTGACGGCAGCCTGTTTTTGAGAATGAAGTAAGATGTTCTGGTTATAACGTGATTTGAAAAAGAAAATAAATTTAATTTCTGGGGGGTTTTTTTGTTGTTTTTTTTGTTTTGTATTTGGTCATTTTGTTTTACATTGACAAGGTTGAAAAATCAAAATATAGATTAATTGTGATTCACTTCCTAAGTCTGGTTTTATGTTCAAGTAAACCAGATGTTTAATTAGAGTTGAGCTTGTGGGGGGGGGGGGGGGGGGGGGGGCGACATTAAAAATGATGAAATTTGGCTCAGTTCGCTAAAATTAGATTTTGGTAGGATGTTGTCATAGGACCATTTTTCTGCATAAAAATTTGCATGAAAACTTCATCTTCAGTTTTTTTTCTACTCAAAATAACGTATTTTGTGTTATTTATGGTATGGTTAAATCCGTGCCCATTTTTTGTTTCAGTGGAAAGAAATGACTGATTTCATGAAAGAGTATCAAATAGTCTTGTCTTTATAACTAAGTAAAGGCAAAAATATATCAATGAAAAGTAAAAACTCTTCTCTCTACAACAGCCAATCACTTTGTTCTTAATTATGTCATGTGGTCACAATCCAATCAGAGAGCGAGAAGTCTGCATGAGGAGAATTTTTCCCTAAACCAGTTTACTTTGACTTTTAAATGTGTTTTTCTCAAAACTACAATTTTCGTCACTTACTTACTTACTTACTTATCCGAACCAGCGACCACCTGAGCTCTAGCCCTTCGGTCTTGTGCCATGACGTAGAAGTTAGACGTCTTTTGTAGTTGTTCCAGGTGACTATAAAGTGTGTTACTGATGCTTGGATTTGGTGGGAGGAATGTGCATCTCAGATCTTCAAGAGGTTGACATTCAAGCAAGTGGTGTGTTACTGTTTCATTGGGGTGTTGACATAGGGGGCAGGAGGGGGATGTGTCTTTTGTAATTTTGCTTAAATGGTTGTTGAGCGGTATGTGTTGTGTTCTTAGTTGAAAGATGATGCTTTGCTGGTGTCTTCTGAGCTTATTTAGGCAATCAGTCTTTACAGGAGTGGTCATATGGGAAAACATACATCTACCCGTGGTGCTCATTGCCCAACTGTTCATCCATTCTTCTCTCTTATTTGTTTTGATTATTTGTTTCGCTGTGTCTAAGGATACTGGAAATGATGGTTGTAAAAGTGTTGATCTGAGTCTGGCTAGTCTGTCTGCATTGTCATTTCCTGGTATATTTGAATGTCCTGGTATCCACTGGAGAGATAAGTCTACTCTTGTGTGTTGTAAGGAATTCATCTAGTTGAGATCTTAAACTATTGAACGTTGAGGAGAGTTTATCTAAATCGAGAGCTTGGAGAACCGATTTGGAGTCTGTGAAGATGACAGTGTTTTGAAGTTTTGAAGGGTTTAGCTGGAAAACAGAAGAGAGGTGTCGCAGTGAGGCTTCTATTGCAACTGCCTCTGCCTCGTAGTTTGAGCAGGAGCTTCCGCAAGAATTGTGGATTTTATCACAGGTTTTATCTGGGTATTCTACTACAAACCCATACCCAGCATTTTTAGTTCCTTTGTGGGCAGATCCATCTGTGTAAACATGTATCCAGTTGTCTGGGTATTCTTGTATCGTCTTCATTGCTAATGTTTGTATATCTGATTTGTTTCTATTTCTTGTTGTTTCTTCTACAAGGTTAGTCTTTATTTTTGGAAGTTTTAGTTCGGCGTATGGAGGTTTTTGACTGATTAAAATAGATTTTTCTCTGTTTTCTGGGAGTCTGTGTCTTTCATTCAAGTTGTTAGCAATGTGTAGCAGGGATTTTTGTTTTAATCTTGTTCTTGGTTTCCATTTCTCTGCCAGAATTCTGTTTGGATGGTTTTCCTCTTTTCGTTTGTATCTTTCAACCATTTCAAGCACTGTTGATTCTCTGCGAAGTCCAAGTGGTTCCACATTAGTATGTATTTCACATGCTGCTGTGGGTGTCGATCTCAGGGCACCGGAGATGAAGCGAAGGGCTTGGTTTTGTACTCTGTCCAAGGTTTTGTGTGTGTTTTTACTACCTACATTTTGGAGGGCTAAATTGTAGTCCATGACGGAACGCACATAGCCTAAATAGAGTTGTCGAAGCGAGTTTTTGTCTGCTCCCCAATTAGTACTGGCTAGTCGTTTTAGTAACTGGAGTCTCCTTGTGGCTTTGATTTTTACATTCTGAGTGTGTTTGTTCAGAGATAGTTGTCTGTCTAACTGTATGCCCAAATATGTGGGGTTTTCTTCTTTCGCGAGTCGATGGCCTTGGATGGAGAGTGTTATTTCTTTCTTGGAAACAGGATGGCTCTTAGTAAATATAGAGTAGACTGTTTTATTGCAATTTACTTTTAATTTCCATTTATCACAGAAGGTGTTTAAGCTTTCTAAATCTTCATTTATTCTATTGGAGGCTATTGGTAGGTGCTTTGTAGTATACCACATAACTAAATCGTCAGCATATAGGGCCTTTTCTGTCTGTAATACTTCTGGTAGATCATTTATAAAAATAAGAAAGAGAGTACAGCTGAGGCAGGATCCTTGTGGGAGACCTTCCTCTAATACTTCTCTGTTTGACAGTCCGTTATTAATTTTTGTTTGGATTGTTCTGTTACTGAGAAATTGTTTAATCCAGAAGTAGAGATTTCCATCAATTCCGTAGTCCATCATTTTTGATAACAACCCTTTCCTCCATACTTTGTCATAGGCCTGTTGGAGATCAACAAAAACCGCGACTGTATGTTTTCCATCTTGAAAGCCATCAATTATTTTTTGACTTAATCTAAACAATTGATCTTCTGTTCTTTGCCCTATCCTAAAGCCTGCCTGATATTTATTTAGTAGGCCACATGTCTCCAGCCACCAGTATAATCGATTATTTACCATTCTCTCCGCGATCTTTCCAACACATGAGGTGAGAGATATTGGTCGGTAACTTTTCGTTTCGTCGGGTGGTTTATCTTTCTTTAAGATTGGAATTATAATAGCATTTTTCCATCCCCTTGGTACTATTCCTGTCTCCCATGTTAGATTTATAAGTTTGAGAAGCATCTGTTTACCTCTCACGCTAAGATGCAGGAGCATTTCATTGTGTATCTTATCTGGTCCAGGGGATTTCCTTAACTTGAGTTTTTTCATAGCTCTGTGAAGTTCTGACATGGTAAAGCCCTCTTTGAACAGATATGAGATAGCTTTTGGGGCCTTTTCTTGATGTTTAAGGTCTTTAATCAATTTTTTGTCCTTTTCACTTCTTTTTGATGCCTTGTTTACTGAAGCAAAATGTTTGTTGAAGATCATGGCTTTTTTTTGGTCATCTACGATTGTTCCTTCTGTAGTTTTCATGGGCTTTGGGTTGGTTTTCGGGGTTTCATTGTTAAGATTATTAAGTAAGGCCCATGCTTTTTTCCCATTTTGATTGAGGTCAATATTAGCGCATGTGTCTGCCCATTTCTTTCTTTTAGCGTTGTTAATAGTTCTTTTGACAATTGCCGATGCTTTATTGTACTCAATCTTGTTTTTAATGGTTTTGTTTTTCTCTAAGTTTTTCCTTGTTTCCTTTCTTGCATTTACTGCTTTTTCAATTTCTTTGCTCCAGAAGGGTTTGTAGTTCTGTCGACTACCTCTTGGAATTCCTGCTTTTGCAGCTGCAAGAATGGCTTTGGTGAGGGCTTCGTTTAAATGTTCTACACTTGATGTATCTGTAATTTTTGGAAGCTGGTCATCTAATGTTGCTGTGAAAACATCCCAGTTTGCTTTCTTGAAATTCCATTTGGATTTCTGCTCAAATGTTTTCTTCTGTGTTTGAACTGTTATTTGTGTTAAAATTGGTTTATGGTCACTGCCTATTTCATCCAGGACTTTAATGTGACAAGAATTCAGAAGGTCAGAGGAGATGATGGTTAGATCGGGATGACTCAGGGACATATGAGCTCTGTGAAGAAGGGTCGGGACTGAGTCTGCATTTTGTAAAATGGTGAGGTTGGTTGTATTGCAAAGCTTTTCTAGTTCTTTTCCTGTGTTGTTTAGATTTTTGTATCCCCATAGTGGAGAGTGGCCATTGAAGTCACCAGCAATTATTGTGTTGTTGTATTGGGAACTGTTTAGATCTGTTAGGTTTATAGTACACCGTGGAGGGTTGTAAATGGTAAATTTCTTATTTAGGTGCCATAAAGTTACTTTCTGTACATCAGTTGAGTTCTGTGATGGTTTAGAAGTAACATCTCCCGTGATGTCATTTCTTATATAAGTAATAACACCACGGCAGTCGTCACATTTGCAGGTATAGTATGTATAACCAGCAATATATGGATCGCTATTTTTATACAGGGTTTCCTGAAGTAAAGCAATGTGAACTTCCCTTTTCATTTAATAATTTCTTCAGCTCTGTCTTTTATTCCTGATTCCACAAATGTTAATTTGTAAAATATTCAAATGTTTGTGGAATTTCTTTGTCCCAGTAGCTGACTTTTCGCGCAGATCAGCCTGGGTACTCACTGTCTGGCGCGGACCTTTTTCGAGGCGACGTCCGAGCTCGTATGCTTTCCTTTTGTTTGTCATGGCATGCTGGGGGGTCTCTGGTCTGTCTTCCCACCCTAACCTGTATTCCTTGTCAGCTGCATAACATCAGGAGTTGAACTGCAGATGCATGTTCCTCATATAATTAATTTTTATAGGGTTTAGTCAAGTAGCCTTCATTTTGTCTTTCCCACAGTCTCTTTCATGATTGACGGTCACCCATTCCCCGCCACCTACTGTTTCCTGGCTTGCAGTTATCTATTTCAGTTATTCTTTCTGCTTAAGGGGCCATATTTCATAAACAGAGGATCGTCACGTCCTGGGTCATTTGTGTCGATGAGAGATTCTGTGGGCCTAAAACAAAGGGATACCAGCCCTTTCCCCTAAAAATCTCAATTTTTTAAGAAGGATACATGATTACAATCAATCACAGATAGTCATACAGAAGACATGGGCCACAGGTCGACCAAAGAGGGAGTATAGAAGTGTTAAAGTTACAGCACTAGGAAACAAGTATGAGCTATAGGGGTCGATTAAGAAAAGTAAGGACATACAGAGGACACCACACTACAGAATGAGTGTGAGGTGGGTGGGTGAGGAGCAGAGCGTGTACCACTCATCGGTGGGTTCTGTCTCCTGCACCTTAAGAGGAAGGGGTCCCACCTACTCCCTAGCCCGGTTATACCGCCGGGGACTCGGTCGCGCCCATAACAAACTCAGTAGAAACGGGGAACACCACGGGAAGGTGCTGTTATGGACACAATAATGCATGAGAGGCCATATGCAATAATCTCTGTCAGACAGGATTACGCGGCAATCAATGCACCTGGAAATGAGAGGTGTTGGGTTCGAAATGCACATCAATTTCCTTTCAGCAAGCGGGACGTCCGGCCCAGACCTTGCAGCTCTTGCGTCACTAAAAACCTAACTCCTCCCTCAATTTTCAATCGATCTTCTTCAAACTATCTACAAATGAGTGTTATACAAATATGCAAGTCCTCTAGAAGCCGGATTTTTGAAAAAAAAAAGATTATTTTATGAGTAATTTGCAATTATGTAACTTTTTTCAAGGGGAATAACCGAGTAATAACTTTGACCTTAATTTTTTAAGATTCTAATTAAAAAATGAAAAAATCAGGCCTCTTTCTTTTTTTTCTTTTTTTTTTTTTGTCTATCTGTGGCCAATATATTATGGCAATCGGTTGATAAACAAAAAAGCCTTTGACTTTTAAAAATTTACTTGCTATTTATTTCCCAATATGGCATCGTTTCCATAGCAGTGGGCAACTTTTTTCGAAAAAAGTTGTATGCAATCATTCTTCCCAAACATATACACTATGACTGTGCAAGAAGTTTAGGATATTTCATCAAATGATAAAAAATGACCCCAATGCATCGCCCCCCCCCCTCCCCCCCCCCTCACAAAGGAGCATACTATTTCCTGCCCATCAATGCTGCCCATCAGTGTTTTATTTATTCATCTTAACAACGCCACTACCACATCATCTCATTCATCTGTAGTGTTTCATTCATCCTGTTTGTTGATAAAGGGGAAACCAGAAACGTCCATTTTATCTGTTTTCGTAATTAAATTGAAGCTTACATTCAATTTCACTTTGTTATTTAATGCAAAAAGATGCATATTAGGCACTGTATGTGGTATAACACGGAAAATGTACCATGTGAAGCGCATTACGCATACTAAAACATAGGAAATGCTGTTTATGTGATTAAAGTGACAATTGTTGTCAAAATTTGCTTGGCAAAAATTTGCCTTGGTGTCCCCAGTTTATGTTACATAATGATATCATTTGTTTTTTTCTCTCTCGTGCCATACCAGATTTGACAAGGCTGATGACTGTGATTTGATTGAGACGAACATGGATAAATCTGATTTTACTGGAACAGGTGAAAGCTCTCTCTCTCTCTCTACTACTACTACTATTACTATTACTACTACTACTACTACTACTACTACTACTACTACTACTACTACTACTACTACTACTACTACTACTACTACTACTACTACTACTAATTTAGACCTGAAAATTCTCAGTCAATTAACTAAAATCAGTCAATTTGTCAAATTCAGTATTTTTAAAAAAGGAAAGAAAGAAATGAAGAAAGAAAGAATTCACAAATCGTAGTCGAATGACCGTAAAGTAATTAGGAGTGTTCCACAGCGCTACGCATAGCTCATGAGGGCCGTTTATATTAACGATGGATACATTGCCAAGGCTAAGCAACGCTTTTTAGAATTGGTGTGTCTGAACACATCCCAGTGTATTTTCACACAGCCTTCGTTAAATTATTGTTTCACTTTCCAAACCTGTCATGATCCCAACGGTAGCCAATTTTAACTGAGCCGCCGAGCAATAAATTTCACTGTTTCATCTAAGCCAAAATTGACCACATTTACATGGGGGTTTTTAAAAGAATGAAAAAGTAAAATGCGAAAGCTGGAAGTGCGTTATGTAGACACCTTCAAATCGAAAGTTAGGATAGATTGCTACAAGCACATCTCGATTGCCTCACGTTGTAAACAAACTGGTTGACCGTTTCTTCACTGATTGGGTACCTAATTATAAGGAACAATCGTAAGTAGCCTAATTAATTCCCGCGCAAATTAGGACGTTTTCTGCCATTGTTTTGCTCAAGCGAGCTTGCTGTTTACAGTGGCGATTTACCATTCATTTAGATTATTTGGATTTTTCCGCTACAGCTACGCCTGCCGAAGTTTCTTCATTATGATGATAATTCACTTCTCCTACTTCATGATTCAGTGTATTGGCCAGAAGTCATATTTATTTCAGTTTTTTTTCCCTGTCATTAACTGATTGAAAATCAAGTTTGCTCATTGCTACATTATTTTAATTAATGTTCTCACATTGCCTGAGCTGTTCATGGATCGCAATTCAGGCTTGTCGAGCATCGATAAAGATTGAGGAATAAATTCAATTGGTCATGGCACTAGAAGTTAAAGATGATAATGGTGATTATTTTTCTGACTATGTCACAAAAATTCCAAAATTTGTGAATTCTTTCTTTGATGAAGTCATCTTTACTTATATGAATGACATGCTTATTTAGCATTCCTTCTACATCAAATCAATGGCAGTCATACTTCCAGTAAGTAATAACACCCACTATTTTAATATATTGTATTTATCACTCTCCTTTCCAATGATGCCCTTATTTAAAAAGAAAAAAATTGACTTCAGTTTGTCAAAGAGTTTCAGTCAATTTTTATAGAGCTCATTTACAGGTCTAACTACTACTACTACTACTACTACTACTACTACTACTACTACTACTACTACTACTACTACTACTACTACTACTACTACTACTATTACTATTACTACTACTACTACTACTACTACTACTACTACTACTACTACTACTACTACTACTACTACTACTACTACTACTACTACTACTACTGCTGCTGCTGCTGTTGCTACTACTACTACTAATACTACTACTACTACTACTACTACTACTACTACTACTACTACTACTACTACTACTACTACTGCTGCTGCTGCTACTACTACTACTACTACTACTACTACTACTACTACTACCACCACCACCACCACTACTGCGGCTATGTGGTCTATGTGACACTTGCTTTCAGATCGGAATCTCCTGGGTTTGAGCCTCGCTCAACACATAGTCGGGTCCTTGGAAAAAACTGTTTACCCACATTCTCTTACCATAATCAGGCATAAAATGAGTACCTGGTCGTTAACAGCATTGTCTCTGTCGGAAAAAAGTTGTAATGTCGCCTAACAGGTGTCATGTCTCGTTCTCCACGTTACATATTGCTGTTGGTCAGGGACCCTTGTAAAGCCCTTTGAGCACATTTAGTGGATATTGCGCGATATAAAATCTTAAGTTTTTATGTGATTTCTTTGACCCACATGTTGGACTAAGGGTTCTTTCAAATAAGATAATTTAAATACAAGAAACAGTGTCTAAATAAAATTTGGGGCCATAATGGAAGAATATATCGCTCACATTTTAATCTAAAGTGTTCATTGGTGTGCTTGATACAATCAAAATTATCTGAAAGGCGTGAAGATATTTTAGACAAGCGTAGTATTTAGTATAATTTTTTCCCCTTTATTTGTTGAATGGCCTCAGGCATGGCACAGGAGTAGATTATCACTCAATTCTACTTTCTGTATAATTCTCCTTTGACTTTTTTTTTTTTCACCTAAGACGCCTGTAGCTGACTTGCAGGCGGCACTGAACTCTAAATTGAAATCTCAGTTCAATATACAGTGTACAGTTAATCTTCCTAAAACTAAATTAAATCAAAGTGGTTTGAGAATGCAATACTTGACATAACTTCTCTTGGGTTTCCAGATGGCCCAATAGATTCCATTAAAAAATTGAGCTTGTATATAGCGCAAGATCCACTAAACGTGCTCAAAGCACTTTACAAAGGGTCCCTGACAAACAGCAACATGTAACATATAGAACGAGACAGGATGCCTGTTAGGCAATATTACATTTTTTTCCGACAGAGACAATGCTTTTGACAGCCAGGTACTCATTTTACACCTGAGTGTGGTGAGAGAATGTGAGTAAAGAGCCTTTTCCAAGGACTCAACTATGCGCTGAGCGAGACTCGAACCCAGGACCTTCAGATCAGAAAGTGAGTGTCATCATACCACAAGACCACATAGCCCACATTTAATATCCAGTATAATGATGTATCAACAAAAATGGTAAGATTAAAATCTGTTCAACCACTCTCCTTTTTTTTTCTTTTCTTGTTACAGGTTCTATGGTTCGATGCAAACATTTGAGACATTGACAAATGAGACAGACGTGACCTCATGAATCTCACCAAATGTGATTCCTCTTTTATTATTATGTAATTATTTAAGAATAAAAATTGATGGGTTTTTTTTGTTTTTTTTTGTGTTTTTTTTCTTGTTTGTATGTATCTTTGTTGTTAATTTAAAAAAAAATTATTTCATGAAAAGATTCTCTGCATTGAGTCGCACTTATAAAATAACTGAGTGGTTCTCCTTAGATCTGTCAAAGGTAAAGATGGCTTGGAACTGTTCTGGTCACTTTAGCGCAAAATGTTATTTGTCCAGGATATTGACCTGGACAGGGCAATAGTCAATGTCCGGCAACGGACATGAGCATCACTTTAACTTTCAGTACAAAAATATTGTTGAGATGCCCAAAACTTGCCCTCAAATTACCATTGAGGGTTTGTGAAGTCAACTTCTGCTGTCCCTTCTACTTCTACCATACTTTATTTATTGTTGATTTTGGTGTGGCTCTCCATCTAGTTTTGCCTAGGTCCTGGCTTTTGCTTGAGGGGAAGCTGTCAGAGCACGTTTTGTATGTATGAGTTGCATTGTACATTAGTTCGACACTACTATACTACATCAGCATAAAAGTGTCACGGTCACAGGGAACTCACATATTGAGACCAAGCACGTCTGTTCCTGGCTAGAGTCACAATTTCGTCAATGGGCATAGAATCCAGCCCATGTAGTAGAGTGCCTGCTGGTCTGGTTGTCGAGCTCTTCAAGTTGGCAATAAAAGTTCACCGCAGGAAGCTTGCCACTACAGATACTCAATAACCTTATCATCACTGCCTGCTCATTGTACTCCTTGTGGTCCTGAAACTGAAATGACCCATAAGTGTCGCAAGTGGTGTTAAACTAAGACTCTAATCAATAAAAACTGATCCAGCTAGTATGAACATAGGCAGATCAACATCGAGTTTGTAGACGTCTCATTGGCGATAGTCTTCCGTGGATACGCATTCTGGGGTTTTTTGAGAACTCAGAAATTTTCCATCACCACAACTTCTTTCACATTTTGACTTCTGTGCTCATTTAGTGTCATTCTCATTTTATGGCGTTAGCCTTGGCACACTGGCGCCAAATGTCAAAAGTGACACAAGACCAGTGGTGATCTTGAGTGTGTTGGTGGTAGACACCGTAAAGGATAGATCAAATGTGCAGCTGTATCATGATAGCCTGAAATAATTGGCAATCTGTTAGAGATGCATATTGGGATTGTGTGTGTGTGTGTTGTAGTTGCTTTGTTTTTTTAATGCAATATTCTATCTATCTTTTTTAATCATAAAACTTTCCGGTAAAGCAGTCCTCCCCCCACCCTTCATTCTCTCTCTCTTTCTCTCTCTCTCTCTCTCTTTCTCTCTCTCTCTCTCTCTCCCTCTCTCTCTTTTCCCCTCACACACACACACACACATATATATATATATATATATATATATATATATATATATATATATATATATATTGAATCGTGTTTGATACAAATATGGTACGAATAGTGCTCGAAATGTAGCAATGGAGCGAATTATTATTTGAATTAATATTTACCACAATGTTGGAGTCAGTCTACATCGATGTTTCAGGCCTTTTCAGACATCGTCAGGACTATGTGTTAGTGTATATGAGTTTGGTTTGTTGTCTGTTGTTGTTTGTTGAAGACTTCAACAGACAACAAACCAAACTCATATACTTTGTTGAATTTTAAAACTCGAAATATTTAAATCCAGTCTTCAAAAACTCGATTTTGCAAAATTGGACACAAAGTTGAAATCATCAAACACGAAGCACTTCAGTATTTTGTATGTTCGTCGTTAAAATTGATCAATGCCACAGCTCTATGCCTCATTGATGATGACAGCTGATGGACTGTTTATGCTGAAATATCATCCCAAATAGTATTTATTATGACGAACAGTTCATCGGATTTTGTACGGCGTTCTTGCTTTCTATTACTTTTTTTTTCTTTTAGTTTTCTTTTCATAAAATCCCACATGTGTTCAGTGGGATTGATGTCAGGTGACACAGCTGACCACAGGTTCTCATCACCCTTACATTTGCATCGTTTCGGAAAACAGATATTTGTCGAGCTCTATGTGATGAGGAATCATCGTGCTGGAATATAACTAGCTACAGTGTACTTGATTATTCTGATTCCGAATACACGGGACAACAATTGTTTCAAGAATATTGCTGATAGGTCTGAGTTGAGCCATTGGTTGATTGGTATTAGCTTAGTTTTTCTTCCCCAGTTATAACATCCCACACCGTTACAGATCCATATTATCGATTTGTTACTACAATGATGCTTTCGCCATTGAAACGTTCACATCTTATGTTGATAGCATGAAATCCAAATCCGCTTGTCTCTAGGATCAACTTCAAAATGCGATCCGTTTGTAAATAGAACGCCGCCCCACATAGCCCCACATAATATTCTGACGTGCCCATCCATCTCAGTCGAGCAACTCTGTGCAAAGGGGTAAGCTTTTGAAATCACGCTCTATCAGGTGAACATTAGTGTGGTAACTGCTGCGCAGCAACGCTTATGTGAAATTATTCGAAATTTATCTTTTGGGTGCGCATTTACAAAAAATGTAACTTTGGTGGCTGCAGCGGCGTGGCGTATTGACGGCGTATGGTGGTGCCATGATTAGAAGAAGAAGAAACATTCTTAAACAGTGAACACGATTAAGAGGAGAGAGCACGTTAAAAACTCTCTTTTTTGGAAGGGTGGGGGGAGGGTCGATGGTTTCTACGAGTGGACAAAACACAAAAACAAATAATTCATGAAAACAACAAGCCACAACACTGAGATACACGTCCCATGTGAAAAGGTCTTTGTAGTTATTCTTTGTCAACCATTTAAAGGATTGGATTTGGTAGATAATGCAATCAAGATGTGATAAATGTAAATCAAAAAAGAAAAAAAAAAACCTATGACAGAAATTACTTACTTTTAGTACTTGTAAAGAAAATCTGCACGGCGATGTTTCATCTCTGCAAATCTTTTTATAATTTGTTTATTGAAATCTGGAATGGCATCTATTTCAGCTTTGTGAATTGACAGAATCATTAACGAATTTAACCGCTCCTGTTTCATTGAATTTCGTAAGAAATTTTTCACTCTTTTAAGGGTGTTGTTAAATAACGTTCAGGAGGTCAAGAAATACGATGGAAGTGGTTAAGGTCACTATAACCTATAAATGTCCATGATTTGTCAGTGTTTTGTTTTATCTGTAAAAAGTAGACAATAAAAACAAAAGAAACGTTTTTTTTTCTAAACTGTGAGCCATTCATGTCTGTCATACCATGTCACTGAAAAAGAGCGTTTTCGAGATTTCTACACCTGTGTTAATCCAAAATCAGTTGGTTGGTGAGGAACTAGTCTTTTTATTTCTAATTTGTCCTCTAGTGTCAATCTCCCAAACGGTCGGTGAAGTAAAGAGTCAACTTGATTCACTGCAATTCATTGTTAAACAAAACAAAACTTCAAAGTATATCTCAAACTCAAATAATGGAAATCAGTGGAATACGATTAATGATTGCACAAATAAAAGGTAAATTCAGATCTTAAAGCATCACAAAGAAAAAATCACTCCACTTAAGTACTTAAGAAATCAAAAAACACACCAAAGTATCACTGTTGACAATCTTCGCTTTCTTTCTCTGACTGACACAAATACACACACACAGAGACACAAATAAACACTCATACACACGTAACCATCAACTCGGCGCTACAAGCAAGAAAAATGTTGGTAAATTCGTCCATATTTGCTTCGTTGCAAAGAATTACTTTATTCAATAATCGTGAAAAAGAGGTGGGGGGGGGGGGGGATTTTGATATGTCATATTTTAAAGTTTTATATTGTTTTTCTTTGCTTGTTACAAATAAACTTGACAATGATCAGTGTTTTTGACAGTTAATGTAATATTTTGGATGGCCGAAGTTACCCTAATTATGACGTAAATGGTGCAACATTGGCGCATCCCCCCAGTCCAACGGTGGAGATCTCAGATCCTGGCACAAGTCGAGGGTTTTTCCGCTATTTGAATATAGTATAATTCGACCCAGTTTCTCGCTCGAACAGCTGTAGCGATACTAATGGATAGAGCATTAACTGGAGCTTGGATTGCTTTGCACCACGGTGTTGATTCAGTGACTAATTCGCGCAGTGATCTCACCAACACACGAGTCGGCGCAGTGCGTGATTCGGAATCTTGAATAGAGTGGAGACTAAACAGGCAGTATGTTGTTGGCGAGTTGGCAGCAGCTTCTTATGGTTCACACTATTATGTTATGACGATCGACCCAATCAGCAAAGTCCGGTCCGCATTCGTGCACCGTCGCGAACCCGCCTGGTAGCATCGTCACAACACACCTTTCGACTAGATGCTCTGCCGTTTCGGGTTCTTGCCCACAACGTGGACATATTGGACAGGAAGTTAGACCCCACTGATGTAACGCACCGGCCGTTAGGCAGCTCCTCGACCGAAGCCGATTCGCAGCTACCCAGTGTCTCCTCTTACTGGTATCAAAGCCTGGCAACTTCTCACCAAGCTTAGAGGAGTGTAGGTCCCCGCCCCACGAGGGATTGAATTCGTCCAAACCGACTTCCATCTCGTATGTGCAGCTCTGTCCGTAGTCAGGGATTCTGCGTACAAGGGTTGCCGGGACTTATTTCGCTCGAAACGGGGGCACCGTTCATTATGCGCATGAGAGGGGTATCCCCATTCCCTCTCTCTTTGATCTTACTCAGCCAGTTTCCCGTAATGGTCTCCCTTCGGACATCGGGGGGCTGGATCGCTGCCATTACCGGGCCCCATTCTCTAGGGGTTGTTGCTAGCGTTCCCGACACTATGTGCATCGACTTGCGAAGTTTTACATCCACCTTCTCAACGTTTCTGCTTCTACCCCACACTGGAGCGCAATACTCCGCGGTGGAATAGCATAGTGCCAGGGCGGATGTTCTCAGGAGCGCTTGGCTAGCGCCCCAAGTCGATCCCGCCAGCTTCCTCAGAAGAATGTTGCGTTTCTCTATCTTCCGGGCAACCCCTTCGAGATGAACCCGATAGGTAAGGCTGCGATCCAACGTCACCCCTAAATATTTTGGACGCGGCTCATATGGGAGTGGCTGGTCCCCGACTAGGACATTCAGTTTGCGGGTGTGCCAACCACTGCAAGTTGGCGAGTTGGCGAGAGACAATGGAGTTAAAGTTTCTCAGTTTTATTTTTAATTAAATTATGCTGTAAATGATTTTTAAAAGATTGGTATGGTGCCTGGCACCATTCGATCCAATGGCCCCACGCCACTGGTGGCTGTAATGTGGCATTTTATGGAGGTTAAAGTTAAAGAAATAATTCTCCAAATAAACCACTCGAGCATTTTATATAGGTAGATAATACACTCATAGAATCGCCATATTAATTGAGTTAATAATAATTTAATCGGGGTCTATGATTTCCTCGTCACATAATACATAATAATATTAAACTGCAATGATTAATGGCTCGTATAGTTGTATAAGGATATAACCTTTACAATGAACTGGATAAAAACAAATTCCAGTCCGTTATATTTGACAATAAATGTAAGTCTGGTTTATTCTGTTTTATATATTAATGTAAGGATTTACATATTTTTATTGTTTAGTTTACATCATTGGGGACTTAACATAGCCACAGTATTTGTTCATGTTTGCGAAGCTTATCTTTGTGGATGCCGAGGTGCTTAGTGGTCGGGCCGTCAATCAGGTCTTTAGTGTGCCGGGCTGATGCAATCATGGTGTCAAGTTGGACTGCTCCTCCTAGTCTAGACTATGAAGGGAATGAAATCCCTTATTATAGAATAATACACCACTATTATAATAAATGAAGTCCTTTCCTGGGCAAGTAGATTTTTGCAAAGAGAAAGATTCCTGGAAAGTACGTGTACTTATATCTCTTCCACGCGACCTGTGTTCCATTCCCACGTGTCTTTGTTTACGACGATGACGATGGCGTGGCGATGGGTGTTTCTTCCAGATGTCTAACACCTAGATACATTTTATTGTCCGCTAGTGCCGCGCCGAGGACCTGTCCCAAGAACTACTTTACCGTGTCTTCTATCCCCTTATATCTGTTTTCCAACATGCTTTCTGTCTTTGTGTTGGAATGAGATTACTTGGTTTTGTCCTGGTCCTGGCCAGATCCCCTGGCTGAGAGGGAAACAGTCGAATGTATGGTTAGTTTTGGGAGATGATATTTTTTTCATTGTAAATCATCTCTCTGTTATGCACTGTATTATGCTTTCTTTATATTATAATATATGATTTGTAAAACATTTGAGTGTGTTCCTCTCAGCGGGGACCTGTGCTTGTGTCTGGATGAGACTTTTAGTGATCTCAAACTGAGTACTTTGATAGAGTGCTTTTGGAATCTACACCTGTTTCTTATTTGAACCAATTCCCCTTTGTCTTTCCTTTTCTT
This sequence comes from Berghia stephanieae, assembly GCF_034508935.2. Classification (NCBI taxonomy): domain Eukaryota; kingdom Metazoa; phylum Mollusca; class Gastropoda; order Nudibranchia; family Aeolidiidae; genus Berghia; species Berghia stephanieae. The sequence goes on along the minus strand of NC_088364.1, from coordinate 40,896,785 downwards.
GGATGCTTTATTGTAATTCTAGAACTTTTTACTATCCCATTTTCTTCCTTTTTACTGGCGCTGATTTGACCTTAATGTGTTGCAAGCGCCGTAAAACCCTTAAAAACAAACAAAACAAACAAGAACTACTTGGGTCAGTGGCTAAAGCTAGTCATGTCTCAAAGTCTACAAAAGTTACTCCCCCCCCCCCCCCCCTCACACACACACACACACCTCTCTCTCTCTCTCTCACACACACACACACGCACGCACACACACATATCCCTTACTTTCTGTCTTCGTTCGGAAATGAGTCATTGGTTAAGACGGTCAACTCTTGCTGTCTCGACTATATTGTTTATATATGGGGTATCGTTTAAGGTGGTTGCGTAACCTTGGTGTGAAAAGAGAGATTACTTCATTTCGCCGTGGCTAGTTTTGTTGCTGAGAGGGAAACTGTCAAATTGCGCTTTTACTTTTTTACTTTTTTTTTTTTTGGTGATGTTATTGTTTGGAGTTTTGTTTTAATGGGGGCGGGGAAGGAAACTTGATAGTTTTTCTTTCCTTATAACCATTTCCCCTGTGCATATAGGCATATTGTTGGCTTTCATATTTATATCTGAACAATTCGAGGATGCCCCCTTCGTTGAAGCCTGGGTGGGGTTCCTGCCCTCTCATAGTGTGGGCAGGGGGGTACATACTGTGTCTTCTATCTCCTTATAACCGTTTTCCAACATGCTTTCTGTCTTTGTCTTGGAATGAGATTGCTTGGTTTTGTCCTGGTCCTGGCCGGGTACCCTGGCTGAGAGGGAAACAGTCAAATATATAGTTAGTTTTGGAGATGATATTTTTCCCCTTGTAAATCATCTCTCTGGTATGTACTGTATAATGTGGTTTTTTTTTACGTATTATGTATGATTTGTAAACATTTGAGTGTATTCTTAGTGGGGACCTGTGCTTGTGTCTGGATGAGACATTTAGGTGATCTCAAACTAAGTACTTTGATGGTGTGCTCTTGGAATCTACATCTGTTTCCTAGTTGAACCAATTCCCCTTTGTCTTACCTTGTCTTGGGTGCTTTAATTATAATTCTGAAACTTTTTTCCTATCACATTTTCTTCCTTTTTACTGGCGCTGATATGACCTTAATGTGTTGCAAGCGCCGTAAAACTCTTAAAAACAAAATCCGTTGAAGCACTCGTACGTACCAAAGTCTGTGTAGTGCTTTTGAGAAAGCTTTTACATTGCTTTACCACGGGAAGTTGATGTGGACGCCTATCCTTATTTTCCCCCTCTCAAGTCGGTAGATTAACTTTAAAAGAGAGCAGAACAATATTGAACATTTTTATCTTAAACTCATTCTGTCTTAAACGTTTAAAAAAAAACAAAAACTCCCACAATAACAACGTTCTTCACCAAGACACCTAACTCGGATAAACACGCCTTACAGAAATATTGTAATCATATTTATAGTGGAGTCCGTGACTCACGACTATCTGGTCACGTGACAAAGTCAAGTGATGTTGATTATGATCAATGAGACACAATTTGACTCCTTCGACTCATGTTTGAATGTGTACCTAACTGTAGGTACCAGACATTTTGTCGATATGGTTTGTATGACATGGAAATCGTTTCATAACATTATGGACTGCTATGGCAATAATAGCTAAAGCGCATTGAACATGATAAGTCAGTGGAATTAAGCCATATGCTCATATTATTAATCTAATCTGTTCAACTATTCGACTGTTCCCCTTTTGGTACGAATCCTGTGCTTGTGACTGAGTGGATGAGTAATCTCTGAGAATATTTATAACTGTTCATATGTATCTACTTCTAATTCCCTTTTGACCAGTTAACTACCTTACTCTGGCAAGACGCGTGCATTAAAAAAAATTTGTCCTAAAAATTCGTCCTTCAAAATTTGATCGATTAAGGGGCGGTTTGGGTCTTTTGTAAAAAAAAATTAATTACCTATATTGAGCGGTTTTAACCATTCTGTATCGTCAATATAGGTTAGAAAACAACATGGTGAAAATTATCTGTGTTGATACCCATTTTGCGACCTAATTTGGGGGTCTGACATCAAAAAATATAACAATCTTGTGGCAAACGTTCCACAAAAACTAATGAAGGAATGACTTCCATATTCTTCCCTCTTGTCAACATTGTACCATAGTGGGTCACTACAGAGAGATTTTACGGCTTTAGCTTATGGAATTTTTATTAGAACATCACAAATTTGAGAATCTAAATGTTATGACAAAACTGACTTTAAAAATTCAGAATTAGGATTATAATTCAAAATTCACATATTTTATCAAAAAATATCTCTGATGTGACATAATACATTATCTCTGTGATAACTGTGGAAATTTTCAGACAACTACATTGAATAGATTCTGAGAAACGTTTAACACAGTTTCCCATACCCTTAGAAAAATGACATATTGAGAAAATAGCAAAATGGCTTCCCATTTTTCACACTTTTCTTACTACCTGTACCATTTTTGACTTTGTTTTTCGTGCCTTTATAGTCGACTTTAAGAATTTGGACTTCAATTATATTATTTCTAGGATAATAAAATATCATTTTCCACCAAAATCTCAAAATCAATTTTTCGAAGGATTTTCCTAATAATTAGACCCAAATCGCCCCTTAAAAATGAGGAGGACTTTATTATTTTGCCAAATGTTTAAATGCACGTTTCTCCAGAGTACGACAGGTATCTGGTTAATAGTAAGAGGCTGTGAACTGGACTGTAAAGAGGGTATTAGAAGAATGCAATTGATGGTTACTCTGTAACCTCTTGTTGTATGCCCGTCAAGCTATCGACATGGATGACTTTTTTTACTACATATTTTAATGAGCCTTCAGTTCTTCAATCAACATACAGTGCATATACCTTTTAAAATTGCGTTTATTAAAACTAGTCAAAGAAACATTTAGACTAAGTTGTTTTATTTTTTACTCGAAAATTCAAAATAAAGTATATTTTGGCCCTTAAATCAACCGCTGACCGTAAACCATAGCCACCTTAAGTGCTTACCTATCACCCGGAGTAAACAGCCCACAGATCCTGAGCATCGCTCACAATTTTAACACAGATGATTGAAAAAATGCATCTTGTCGTCAGGTTTTGCGATGCAATTCCTTTATCAGTGTTGTTCAAATATTTGTGAGTAATACTAACTGGGCCATGAACCCTATTGTGGATTTTACATGTACTTTTGCGCGGTAATCATCGGGCCCTTCTTTCATACAGGAAAATAGTCAAGGGGACGAACAACGGGGGGAAATATCATGATTGGTATTACCTTAGTATTAGTAAGGGCGAACCATCAATTGTCATTGGATGTGTCTAACACAGTGAACACAATAATAATGCTAGCTATTCTCGATAAAGCAACATTTCTATCTGGACATATTTTGACATGCCTTGGGTGAGCGGATAAGTCACTTGATTTGTCTTCTAACCCCTATATCTGCCTTTGTTTTAGAATGCTTGGATTTTTCCCTGGTCCTGCTGGGGATTCTTAGCTGGGAGTGAAACATTCCAATGTATAATATCTTTTTTTTAGGGAGATGATAATGATATTTTTTCCTTGTAAATCATCTCTCTGTTGCGTATTAATATGCACGTAGTCATTAATTTTGTATGCATTGTACTTTGTAAACATTTGAGCGTAACCTTCATAACGGGATTCTTTGATATTGATAGTGCCTGGATGGGTCGCATAGATGATGTCAAAATTGGCACGTTGGTGGATTGCTCATGGAATCTTCTGTTCCCTTTTTGAATTTGAACCTGTCCCATTTGTCTTGCTTTTTTCTTTCGTGCATTTAACTTCGGATGTACTTTTCGTATATAGCATCGTCCTGTTTACTGGAAAACAATAAATTACAATAATGCAATAATAGCCCATATGCCCGAGTCATTGTATTTATTACCCAAGTCACTTTTAACAGGACTGAATCAGGAAACAAACGCATTCACTCAATACCACCTGCTTACCACTTGATTCGATACATCAGCTCGAAACAAAAGCGACGGAGCTCTGATAGAAGTCGGATTAATAAGTCTTTGACAGTCAGCCATGAGGCCACTTATGTGAGCCCCTAAGAAATCACTTACCACAAAAACACGTCTGGCAAAATTCTACATTTGGTCAACACTACTTTATGGATGTGAAACATGGTCTATAACAAAGACACTAGAAAAGAAACTCAGAGCATTTGAGATGTGGACCTATAGAAGAATTGCAAGGGTATCATATCAAGTACTCCAAACTTTAGGAATAACATCAACAACGATCATTTCAACTATTAGAAAGAGGATAACCCGATATTTCGGCCACATCAGAAGGCACGACTCACTACAGAAGACCATTGCAGAGGGAAAGATAGAAGGCAAGCGTGGTCGAGGACGAAGAAGGACAAGCTGGCTTGGAAATGTCGCAGCGTACGTTGGAAGCCCCATAAATCAATGTGCGAAACTCGCAGATGAGAGAGAGAGCTGGCGAACCGTGATCTCCAACGTCGTGTCCGACATGGAACATCGGTAAAGGTAAAGGTAAAGAAATCGTATCAAATTGTGATAGACTGAGCCAACTTTGGTAGTGCATATCTATTAAACTTCAAGTGTAGGGAGCATAATCACACCCCCTGTCCTTTAACCCTGTGATTCTGACTGTCCGAACAGTCACTATTCAGCAAACACGAAGTTAAATACTTACCGATTCTACCCGCCAGATCAGCTAAACCAACACACAGGTCTGAGTGTAACTGGAACCTGAAAAGTTCATTAATTGAGAGGATCTAGTGAGAACGAATCACCCAACTGGCGGTCTAAGATCAATATCAAAGAGCAGTGTGACGTCAACTTCATTTAAATATTCTATTTATAAACAACCAGCTATGATTGTCCGAGCGGGTTTGAGCGTGTGTCATAAATCCCGTATTTTGATTTGTAAAAACAAAAAAAAACTACTGGCTAGTAAACGGCCATATCCATCTTGAATTTATACAGACTAGCCGATATAGAAGCCCACCCTTCCGCCCCGATTAGAAACATTTTCACTGAGTTTTGTCAGAGATTAGTCAACAATTAGAGTCATCTTACAATAATTGGATTCAATAGTGTGATGTCATGTCGCCAGCAACAGCGGCCATCGTGGTTCTAAACAAAGAAAATCGGTACTTTTTATTCTTCATGCTGGCTAGAACTTTTCATATGTCTTGTAATCATAATGTGTAAAAATTAAAACATGATCAGATTTATAATGGTTTTATCCCCTCTGGATACGCTTTTATGCTCGTCGGAGAAATATTTCAGAAGGGCGTCCGATAGTTTAGAGCCAGTTACTAAGTTATCATGCGTCATAACGAGGGAAGTGACGTTACGACTGTTGAAGCGTATTAAGAGAATAATTCTGAAGGTAATGATGCTACCAACCGAGTCAAGTGGCTTCCAGTTTGTGAGTATTTATCACTCTGTTTTTACACATTCACATATCTAATTGCACTGTTATAGATGCTGATACTTGGCTAAGAAGCTCACAACATTGCACATATTTCGGACCAACACACAAAACTATGTGTAACCTTAAACGTTTATAGTCTGATTAATACAGTTTAGTGAAAATTACTGATAAAAATGGATAGGAAAAAAAACAATAACAAAGATCTGAGAGACGTCAACTTCGTTCTATCTATAGATAGACGTCACTCAGGTCTTTGTTATTGTTTTTTACCATCCATTTTAAAGAGTAATTCTCAACTGTATTAACCAGACTATAAACGTTCAAGATTACACATGGTTTTGTGTCTTGGTCAGGTTATATTTCCGGATGGCAATGGTGTGAGTTTCTTAGCCAAGCGCACATCATCTAAACATTAGGACGTCAAAGTCATTACATTGCCATAATAAAGGGAATGCTATTTATATTATTTCGACAAAGACATATCTATATGTTAATGATCTTTCTGTTCCAGGTCTCTGATATAGACTAAAAGTGGCAAGCGCCTTCAAACCTCTGAAAACAAGCAACATCACACGATCGGTTTTTGTAAGGCATAACTCGGCAGTTTTATTACAAATCACACAGGGAAAGGTAGGTACACACATTACAAACAATTGAAAGTTTATAATTAATGTTCGACATGGCATTTTCTTATCTGCAAGATAGCATCAAAAACATAACATTACCTTTGAAGCAAAATTCTTTAAAAATAGGGTCCGTTTAACATTTTAAAAAGTCATTATACATTGCAGATGGTAACTTTTTAAAAAACAGTTCATTGTTTAATTAAATTATAATAATATCGAGTAATAATAAATTTAAATTTCCAAAATAAAATGTAAGTCTAACACAAAATTCACTGATGTCGACATCGGCTTTAAACTATGGCCTCGCTACAAAGAGTTGAGATGGGGTTTATACACGTTACACACATGTGGAATTACAACCACTATCTAGACTTGAATTATTCTGACACCAACTCAAGTCAAAGAAGTGTTTGATTCCAGATTCTTCAGAATTGCACGAGGTTTCGGAAAATGCATACACAGCAAATTCCTAGAGAAAAGAAAAATGTCCATACATAAAACGTAAAATCAATCACATAATATTGAAAGCTTAGTAAGAATTTACTTTTTGTTGTAACTATTGCGACACAGGAATTAAATTAACATACTTTAATTTTCATTTCAACATATAAATCCGTTTTTCATACAAAATAGTAACTTTTAATTCTTTAAAATTAAGTTGTTAAAATATCTGCATAAATATTAATTTTGATTAAAAGCAAAGAGGTGAAACTCTCATTTGAAAGTTTGCTTCTAGCAGTATCATCAGAAGACCATATTTTGAAAATGCCGCAATTATCAGCTGAAGGTTTAAGGGGTAGCAATCAGGGAGTCATAAAAGCCATGACTCGTTAAATTATACATGATGTTCTTTTATGATGTGAAAATTTACAATGAGTGAAACTGCAGCAAACCTGTTCACAGTCAGGGAGTTGTTGCACTCTCCTTTATAAACTATAGAAAGAGGAGGACGTGAAAAGGAATAAATACATCTTATAAAGAAAATAAGTGTAATGAAAATTATTATCAAAGAAATGCAATGAGTCATAATTAACAAAGGAGTGATTGAGTTAGCAGAAAAAAGTAGTGAGAAATGAACCAAAAAATCCCCTACATAAATGATTATTTTTGTCACAATTTATATATTCTAAAATGAAATATGATTAGCAAAGATCCTACCGTATCCTATTATTTCTGTAATATTAAAAGTTGAATCAAGAAAAATAATGGATAAGGATTATTTTTTATTGCATCATATGAATTAAAAGACCCGACAAAAATGAATGTACACCACATGAATATTTGAATATATTGAACTATAGAAAATATATAGATATAAATCATGAAATTGGCTCATAGTCATAGATTAACAAAGCATATAACCTGATGCACTCCTTTCAAACTTCAACATTTCGCAACCAGAACAAAACCATGCGCCACGTCATTCTCTATATTACCTCGAAAGAACAAAGGAAATCAACCAAAGTAAAGTATAAATTACGTATTTTGATTTCACAACTGAATTATAGTACCAAATCGTTTAAATCCAAATCTAGTTACTATGTTCATTAAACACACACCTTATCACCTTATCAAGTAATTTCGTTTCATTAGTATATTTATTTCTCGCTGAGATTTGAAGAAATCACGTCTTGACGTAGAAAGGACTTCCGGGAATTTCCTCATCGCCCCATTTGACATGAAGTGTGTGCTCGCCTATTTCCTGTACTTTGTAGGTTACTGAGTAAGAGAACTGAGTGACTTTCTTGATGCTCAATTCGGCCTCAGGGAATCCACTAGGGGAAATCATGCCTACTGACAATAGGGCGTTACCTGGAATTACAAAGACAGGAGAAATTGTAAATTGTCTGAGCCTGCTGATCAAAGCAAACATCTGATAAAAATGTGTCAAAACAAAACTGAAAAAATAGCCTACAGAAACAAAAAGTAAAACCCCTTTAAAAAAATAGCCTTTCTCGAGAAGGTCGATTTAAAAAAAAAGTTTTTTCCCCTTATTTTCTGGGATATTTCTTCTTTAGTAGACACTTTATTTATTACACCAATTCTTATACAACAGCAATGCTTTCTCTATATCAAGCAAAACAGTTTCTTGATAGGTAATAAAATAATATGATTTAAAATAAAATCACATGTAAATATCATCATTACAATATAGCAGGTTTTAAATACACCAAATGTGTAAAGCGCTCAAACTAATATTTATTGGTTTTGTTTTGCTTATTTTTGTGTGCTGTAGCCTTTTATGTTTTTACTTTAATTGACTTTTTTGTAACCCCCCCCCCTCCCCCCCAACCCCCTCCTTTTTGTTTGTTCTTGCAGTAGTTACATTATAAACCTATATCAGTACCGGTTCCAATATCGTAATTTGCGAATTCACAATTACGTCAAAAAGTTTGCAGTATTTACTTTTCACGAACCATATAAGCTATCCTTAATTGTGACAACCTATTTATGAATTGATTACTAATTATCAACTTATTCTTTAGGTTCTCTACAATGGTTATTCCAAACCGGTCTCAATTTGAACAATTCAAGTTACTTAATCTTATATAAATCTCAGATTATTTCAAAACACCAGAGGGAAATTTTTAGACTAATCTTTCCGTTTCCGGCCCTGCAAGTGCAAAGTTCAACGAGTTGATAAGCGCTATAGAGCAGTAAAGTTAGGTGCCCCAAACGTAAACAAAGGTCGAGAAGCACGTGGCAAACCACATGTTCCTGTCTTGACAGCTCACGTTCCAATGTAAATAATAGAAAAAAAATAACCTTTAAAATTTGGCTGTTAGGTGGCAAAAGAAACACATATTCATAAATACTCGATCATGCATCAAATAATGTCTAGATATGGATATTTTATGGAACAAAAGGTAAAATTTTCTAACATTTATCAAAAGTTACAGTCTATCTATTTTTAGACCAGAGCAAATTATTGCGCTGGTGTGAACAAAACGAGAATTATTCGGAGCCTGATTTTCATAATAATTTAGCCTTATATTATTATTTCTGCAACTGTTAGATTTTATGTAAACATATTTTCAATACTGAAAGTGTATTGCCTACAACTCAAACTACAAAATTGGGAGACCTATATTGTGCGTAAATTATTCCGGTCCCTAACGGAAATCACTAGCAACTTGTTATTGTTTACGTTTGGGGCAGCTAACTTTACTGCTCTATTACTTGCAACACAGTTTTACAGTTCATACAGTTCACAAGAGGTGAAACAGGTCACAAAACGTAAAACTTGTATGTAGGTACAACGAAGAATCTGTCTTGATCTATTTCTGGTATAAGACAAGTTGAGTAATATACTAATTTATTAACGTTTTTCCAACGGGTAAAATAAAGTCAGTTAATATCACGATCTCTTATTTGGAACATATCGTATTCAACAAAAACCTTGACCTACCGGCGTCCTTGGTATCGACGGTAAAGTTCACTGCTCGGTTCATGGCTGCCTTCTTCAAACCGGGGCCCTTGGTTGTGACCTTGCTGGCATCACCACGTAATCGTTTGCCCTTGCCGCCAGCTCCTGCCTTTTTCTCCACGGTCTCAACCGCCATAGAAGATTGCTGGTTGATGGGTGATGGCTTGCGGCCGGCACCTAAGACGAGAAAGAAACCAAAATAACACATTTATTTCGTGCAAACGCAGCTCTTCTCATTGAAAGGGGTGAAAAGTGATTGACTGTCATATCAATTTTTGAGTACAATTTTGGGGAGCATTGGCGTAAGATGCTTCACATTTTTTGGGCGGGTTTTTTTTTTTTTTTAATATTTTAAATATTGTTTTGATGTCCCTTTGTTTTTAGGTATCGGGTCTTCATCTGATCTCGCTTGTAAAACACACGATGTGAAACTTGACCAACTAAACCTTCATTAAGATCACACACTTGATGTGTGCAATATCTGAGAAAAAATTCCTGTTGAAATTATACGGTAAGAAAAAAGAGGGTCAAATGAGAATGACTTTTTAAAAATGAACTCCCAGAAATTGTACAGTGATTTGTTAGGAAAGGGGTGGAAAGAAACTACATTAAAATCTATATCTATAAGACGTAAAGCAGGGAATATGGGCCTAAAGATGAAAACAATGTAATGCCATCTGGATTTATCAGTTTGTAAATTGTTTTCTTTTATACACTACGTGAACATGCTACCTAAAATATAGGGTATAAATATTGTTTTTAATGTACTGTTCACGTAAAATCATTTCATTTTTCTGGCACTACATCGATTTCATTTTATCAGGAACTAAATTAAAAACTATGTATAGGAGAAATAAATGTTTTCAAAGTCAGCAAAAACTGCTTTTGTAATCTCCATTTCTTCCAATAAATTTTCATTTTCAGTAATGAAAATTTGAATCCATTCACTTCAATATTGTAAATAGAAAAAAGCAGATCTAAAGTATATTTAATTATTATTCTGTTTGGAAAAAAAAATTATGTTACAAAATTAGATTTCCACATAACATAAATTAATGTGTGAGTTACATTAATCCATTGAATCCATTACTCTACATTATCATTAATTTACATACGTTTTGAAATCAAGATCTTCAAAATATAAAGTTATGGCTATTTTAAATTAATTTTAATAAACGTGTTTAGAATTTTAGAGTGATTGAACTTACAACTTAATATAGAGTTTGTTTGTTAATTATAAAAATAACAAAAGATATGTTAAGCTACAACCACTAGATACTACAAGAATTAAACTACAAACTACAAAAATTATATTTGCTGTTAAACGAAAAATATTAGACTCTTTTTTAAATAAAGTGTTAGAGTCAAGCAACAATTTTATCAACTAAAGTCTTCTTATTAACACATATTAGTATTGATTAATGTTTCGGGAAGAGTGGAAGGGGGGGGGGGGGGGGTGAGGAGGTATAAATCGTACAGGTAACATAATGAAATCATTTTTATATTTAATTGTTGTGAAATGAAAATTAAAGTTATGAGTATGAAACCAGTGAACATGAGATTGAAGAATATCAGGCCATGATCGAACCAATATGCAGTCATACCACGTGATATATTCAAATGATATCAGAAAAAGAAAAGAAACCTTTTTAAACGCTGAGGTTCAAATTACGTATAAACATTGTTTTCTTACACACTTAAAATACTGATGCGGAATTTCCTCTTTGACAATTTAATTGTCGTATGGAAACGTGTATTTTGTAAAGCACTGCCATACATCTCGGCCGCTTTTTTCTTTTCTTTTTGTGACACTGATTATTCGCATTTAAGTTTTAATTATTTTAACTTTATCCCTTCTCAAGGAATAATACTTGAAAAGGCGAGGATGCTTAGGACGTTGTAAAAGACAAAGCGTATGTAGCTATATGGGTTTGAAATAATGTGATTATGATGTTTTCTGTTCTCTCTTTTTTTTTTTTTTTTTTGAATCTTGTATTTTTGTCAGACAAAATACAATACAGAGCTGAGTGTTACATATTCATCCAATTTTTGTCCATGCAGACAGGGGGCAACATGTCAATGCACAAACAATCAGTTATATGTTAAAATCATAGGAATGAGAATATTCATCTCATTCATATAAAACATACAATTCACGAGACAATTTCAACGTCTTTTTAAAAAGGCAATGCCACTTTCGTCACATTCAGAATTTTTGCATCAAATGCGGACTTCGGGATTATATTATTATTGAATGAGGCAAGCTGGTTTAAATTGGAGAGAGGAAAATACGTGGAATATGAAAATGGGTAGAATTTGGGACAAGATGTTTTGAAAGGGCGTTTGGGTCATGTGGGGAAGATGGGATGGATGTAGTGAGGAGTAGATGAAAAATTAATAATAGTGTGGGACATCATCTTGATTTTTCTTTCATTACCCCCTGGTCCATAGCAACCGCTTTCATCTGTAAAAAGGTTTGTAGTTCAGATTAGCTTTTGGATCAAATGGAAACAGGTTAGATCGTTTGACTTTTTTATAAGTAAACCTAATAACTAACAGCAATTGAGTATTAAGAAAAATGTGACTCAAGGCAAACAAAAGGCTGAATTTGAATTGTAATACTGTGAAAAAAGGCTTTAGATATTAATGTCACACAAATAAACAGGCATTTTAATATTTGTACTAAAATAAGATAATATGGCAATTAACTTTTGAAGATTCATGTGTGTCATTAACCAAATAGGGTTTACCTAAAAGACGAAATCAGAAAAACAGGTCGTAAAATTATATATATATATATATATATATATATATATATATATATATATATGTGTGTGTGTGTATATGCGTGTGTGTGTAATACATATTGCATCATACGGACGACCTCGGTCACAATTCATCAACATTATTTTCAATCAGTCTTTTTATTAATACTATTATATTATTTAATTTATATGATGAAACATTTCGAGTTATTTGATGTTTAATATTCAAACGAAACCATGTTCTTTTTTAAACAATAACTTGGATTTCTTGTACTCGAAAGCGTCAACGTCATCTTGTAGAGATCAACAATGTGTATGGAACCTTTTTTCGCGCTTTGTTTCTTAATAATGGCTGTAGTAATAGAAATAGCGTATATATATATATATATATATATATATATATATATATATATATATATATATATATAACACACACACACATATATATATATATATATATATATATATATATATATATATATATATATATATATATATATATCCACAATCCATATTATAAGCATTCGACTTAAAACTGACATGGATAATATAATTCATACATATATATTTAAATTTTCCATAAGTTTTTCATGTCAAAACAAGTCTTAATAATAATTTTAAATTTATCTATAATTATTTTAATCCATATCTTAGTTATAGAGTCTACAGTTTCACACGAACATTTCTGCGTGTTCAAAGTTTATAAATCAACTGGATTACATTAACACAATAAATCAGTCAATTATACACTCCATTGTGGCGAACTAATTGTCATCGAATGAATGCAAGGACGATTGTATGTTTTAAAAATGAATTACAATCTTTTGTTTAAAAATGAAACCAAAGCGGGATACTGCTAGCGGAACCCATGCTCTATGTTGTTAGAAAAGCCAGTCTACTTCTACAATATACATGGTCGCATTCCAAAGCCATAATAATAATAATAATAATAATAATAATAATAATATAATAATAATAATAATAATAATAATAATAATAATAATAATAATAATAATAATAATAATATGCAATGAACACAAGGTTTAAAAAATATAGAAAATACAACTTAACATTCATGGCATTTTATGTGCATTTAAAAAATCAGTTCAACAATCTTAGTATTTATCCATCTTGTTCTCTTAACAGCCAGTCTGTCTCTTTCACTCTCTCTCTCTCTCTCTCTCTCTCTCTCTCTCTCTCTCTCTCTCTCTCTCTCTCTCTCTCTCTCTCTCTCTCTTTCTTTCTCTATCTATCTATCTATCTATCTATCTATCTATCTATCTATCTATCTATCTATCTATCTATCTATCCATCTCTCGATATATATCTATATATCTCTCTCTCTTTCTTTCATTTTCTCACTCTCTCTCTCCCTCTCTCTCTCTCTCTCTCTCTCTCTCTCTCTCTCTCTCTTTCTCTCTCTCTCCTCTTGTGTATGTGTGTGTGTTTATATATATTATATATATATATATATATATATATATATATATATATATATATGTGTGTGTGTGTGTGTGTGTGTGTATTCGGAATCATCATAATCAAATGGTGATATTCCAGTTTGATAACGCCACGGCTTTCCTAAACTATTCAAATGTAAGGGTGATGAAACAGTGCCCAGTTGTGTGACCTTACACGAATCCCATTGAACATAATATGTGGGATTTTTTATGAAAGGAAACTTACATTAAAAAACAAATCAAAACAAGAGCAAGAAGACAAGAAAGCTCAATTCGATGACTTATTCGACAAACGTAATACAATTTGGACTGATAAACCAGCAGAAAAAGTTAATCTGCTAACATCATCAAGAGGCAAAGAGCTGTGGTATTGATCAATTCTAACGGCGGACATACAAACCAATGAAGTGCGTCATATATGCTGATTTCATTTTTTTTGCTCAATTTTGCAAAATCGATTTTTAATGATGGTTTTAAATATCTGCAAATATTCAAATTTACACAAATTCAATAAATTATACATTAAAAAAAAAAACTAGTTTTGTTTAGTTTCCAAATATGTATCATGTGTCATTGTATGTGTTCCAACCAGTATTGAATTATTAGCGGAATAATAATGTCTAGTCTCTTTTGTAAAAGACTATATAATATGTTGCCCACTCTAAGTCAAATTAGTGGGGGTGTTTTTCATTTGTTTGCTTTGGTTAATTATTGATTTGACCCATTTTGATTTATTAAATGCAAATTCTAAGTTAATGTATGATTTATATTGGCAATTGCAAAAATAAAGCTTTGAATTAAATGGAATTGATCTCCCTGACTTGAGGGTCCAGCCCTCCACCAATATATGACCTATAGAGACCCCCCCCCCCCTTCCTACCCAACTCCTTTTCCTCACGAATCATAGTTCTGATGTAATGAAAATCCACTAGACAACAGCGAAATGTGCCAACTCCACAAATCCGTAATACGATGTAATAAGACGATAAGATGGCAAGCAAATTTGTCATCCATTTCCAAACTCCATTTTTGCTGATTGCGGTTAACACTCACTGATCTTCCCATTCACGTCCCTTGTTATGTTGTTGTAAACTGTAAATTCAGGTATGATTGTAGGTTATGTATTATTGTCATCACACCGCTTATTATCTGTCTGTTTGTTCATCTCAACGTATACTTTCTTGCGATACAAATGAGTTTGTGTATTGGTTGCAACAATATTGTGCTTGTTTTTGACTCTACATTAGATGAACTTTTGACTGAATGTAACAGTAAGAAGACTACCCAACGATTGCTGTTTAGACAGATTGACTCGATGGTTTTCCAATACAGTGGCCAAAACTCATTCGCATTGCGATCTTTCTTTAAGGTCGGTATACAATGGAGCAGACCTTTTAAGAACACAGTTGTAACGAAGTGACGCAGATTTAGTACATAAGTCTCTATCTCGTTTTGAGCGTCTTTTGCGCGCGCGCGTTTGTTTGTATGTGTGTGGTGTGTGTGTGTGTGTGTGTGTGTTCTAACTATTAATAGTATTTCAATAAGATTATAGCGCATACAACAAACACGCTACGAATTAATGTGATTAACGAACTCATGACGCAAAGTAAAATGAACACATAAGAAAAATCAGTTTGGCCCATTGGGGCCATTACAAATAATTACATGAATTAAACGTTTTTTGGCCAAAATAATCAAAATATGCAGAAATCTGATCCACCAACTCAAAACGGTATTTTGTCAGAGTCGTTTAGAAGTTAAGAATTGAATTCATAGCTGAAATTATGAGACTGAAGCATAAAAACCAGACTGAGGCGTCGGGTCACATTGTCATTGTAGGTTCTGTTGAGAGCCGGTTGGCGTCGGGTCACATTGTCATTGTAGGTCCCGTTGGCGTCGGGTCACATTGTCAATGTAGAGCCGGACTCATAATTCGTTGTCGGCAATGGAACTCTATGTAACAGGAGCTTTCGAAATTCTAAGAAATACTCCCGAGATCGCTACATAGATTCAAAGCTAAAGGCTGCTAATCGATTTGCTAAGTGTGTGAGTCTGTGTCTGTGTGTGTGTGTGTGTATGTGTGTGTGTGTGTGTGTGTGTGCTTGTTTTTTGTATGAGTTTGATAATGTTAGGTTTATCCAAAATGTTAATTACCATTCTTGCTATAATATATTTCCTACTGCCTTCTTCTAGTATTATTGTGTCACGATGACCTAGCAGACGTTCGTTATTCAAGGACACAAAGTTTCCGCTACCGATTGTCCTGACAGGATATAATATAGATACATTTTCTCCCCTCTACATTGGTTAAGGAAAAATATGGCCGATTAAATTGTTTTTGTTGTTGGCTGAAGAAGAGAATTGATACCGAAACGTTATGTGTTAAGTTGGTTTTTCTTTTTAATTCTTGTTGTTGTCTATTTTAATGATATATTAGTTTTTGTTCAATACAGTTAATAGCTTACTATTCGCTTTGAAAAATCCCCAGTTGAACCAATGACCCGACAAGCTTGTTGGAGTAATGATGCTTTCAATTCCATAAGATCTTTTATGTCTCCTCATAGCATAATAATCCCTTTAATAAGTGTCATTGAATTTTAACATTAATATGTTAATTAGAGAAACCGTATACATTCTTCCAAATAAACGCACATTGAACTCCAATTTTCTATTTATTTTAATGTTTAGTTATACCGGACGCAACACCTAACTGAATCGTAAAGTTGCATGATATTAGCAAGTTAACTATTACGTTCACACCTACAGCGACTGACGAACGATGTGGAAGAAAACGAAGATCTGTCTTAAGACTCTCTCGTTCGTCGATCGCTGTAGGTTGGGAACGTAATCGTTTAGTCGCTATTGTGTGATTGAGCCTCAATATCAATGTCGCCCAAAACCTGCAAACATTATTAACTTTGATTTGAAAATCGTAATGTTACAGAGTTAAGCCGGGTGGGATACCATTTGGTCTTATGTCAGAGTTATATTAAGAGGTAAAATATGAGCCAAGCTATGCTTTATCGCTCTATTGTCTATGATTTGCGAGAACATTCCCAAAATATTCTAAGACAATTTTCTTACTAAGACGGAATAACGAGTTTGAGTGAATAGAGAAGTACCAGAAAACAATAGAGAATAAAAAAAAGTTATTGCTACGTTAGGATGTCCTACTAAGACGCAATGGTTTCTTATAACAATTCTCCTATCCTACAAAGCTGAAAAATTGGTCTCGATCGATTGTTAAAAAAAATTCCGTTTGGACAGATAGTATGACAAGTGATTAAATCTTCAATTTCACCAATACACGTGATTTTCAGATTTGAATTCACGTCTTGTACATTACATTATGAAAATCGTACAATTCGTGACTCAAACAATGGCATAATTATGTATTGCGTGTTTGACGACTCGAGAGAGTAAAACGTCTTCGATATATTGAGTAGCTTTGAAGTCGTGTGATGAGAGAGAGAGAGAGAGAGAGAGAGAGAGAGAGAGAGAGAGAGAGAGAGAGAGATGGAGAGAGAGAGAGAAAGTTATAAGACAGCTTTAAAAAATAATAATAAAAGAGTAATATTATACAGGATCGTTTTGGGCGCAAAACGTTCTTCAGCCAAGAGCAAAGCTAATAATATAGCTGTAATACAATACGTAAACCTTTTAATCTTGGCAGTGATAGCTATTGTTATAATGCTAGTAGTAAAATAGAACGCATTAAAAGTGAGTTATAATGTGTCATAAATAATATCCTGTGAGACCTTTTGAGTGAATGAATGGACCAGTGTGAAGCGCAATGTGCACTGCTAACAGTATGAGTGGCCTTTATAAATGTGCAAAATTTCCTTTTGGTTCTTAAATATGTAGGTCATGGTCATATTACGAGTTAATGGTAAGCTAAGAATAAATTATGTCAAACCTATGTGACCTGTAAATCTAACAGGAACAGGTCACAAGCTCTTGTATTATGCACTGACAAAATGATGTTATTCATCTTCGTCTGAAGAAAAAACAACTCCTTCTTACATCGATTGATTAAAATGACTCAAAACTTGCCCCAAACAAATAATTAAAAATTAACACAGGGATAATTCCAGACTTGAGAAATGTTGACAAATTTCGGGTCGTTTTAATCTGTCTATTCAGGGAGTATCTAATATGTTTCTAGCCAAAATGTAAAAAAAGAAGCGTTTTCCAAACGGACGGTATCTAGATCTTTCTTGTAATCAGGGTATGGCGTAATTTCAAGTAACTTATCAGATGATCAAAGATTAAATCTTATCTCTGTTTTATACAATATTATAAGAGGACAGCGGACACATCTGTAATGATACACGATCTCTTGTTAGGCGATCAGATAGTGTAATAATATTAAACAACTAGCTTTTATTAAGAGGTCAAGTGACTGAATCCTGATTCCTAACAAGAGCAAGAAAAGTAGCTCTCTAGAGCATTGGGGCCACGAAAACAGAATTTATCTCTGGTTCTGTAAGTGAAAAAATATAATGAAAATGAATGTAAACCGAGCTGGCTTATCTAAAATCGTTATCAGTAACAGGTTTTAAGGTAACCATTCAGTTTTTCTAATGGTAATTTGATTGCCTATCCCCCCCCCCCCCCCCCCCCCCCCACCCCCCTCTCCTCCTCTCTCTCTCTCTCCACACCACCCCACACACACACACACACACACTCTGACCAATTCGGCTACATGGTGTCCCCCACGGTCTAGGAGAGCGCAAAACCAGGATAATATAATTGAGCAATTGTTCTAAAATTTAGCCTTTGAAATTTGAGCCTAAAATGGTACAATACATGATTTGCTGGCCCAAGCGTGTGGTCATAACAGCACTATTGTTATCTGCAAATTTAGAATGTGAAGGTCAATGCTATATTCTAATAACAGCGTTGTTATGTGTCTGACTCTCACCTTTATCGATCTAAAGATAAATCTAGTGCTATACAAGGTGCTATAAAATGGCATAGTCTTAAGCAGTGATCAGTAATCAGAGCAAATCTATTAGTCATGTTGCATTGACATGACCAAACACATTTTTATATTCTAACCAGAAAAAAAAAACAACGTTGGCTACAAATATCGACAGTTTAAAGACCCTCAACTTGCCAAAGTCTCTCAAACATCTAAACTCAGAGAGAGAGAGAGAGAGAGAGAGAGAGAGAGAGAGAGAGAGAGAGAGAGAGAGAGAGAAATCGAGAGAGAGAGAGAGAGAGAGAGAGAGAGAGAGAGAGAGAGAGAGAAAGAGAGCAGTTACAATGAAAAGCGCATTCGTAAAGACTTGAGAGAAATGCTCATGAAATGAAAACTTCCGATAAATAAGTATTGGCAATAAAACGTATTTTGTTACAATACCATGCTCGGTAGTTTGCGTTTGGTCGTAAATAGATACAACATATATTTACAAAATAAACAAATAAGCTAAAACAAAGGGGGAAAATGAGAGGTAAGCCATTCAATGTTTTTAAACGATACCTCGAATGGAAATGAGATATAAGAATCTTTTTCAAATACTCTTTCTTGGTCAATTCTTGATGATGTAAGGTAGGCCATCCATGGGATACCAGTTGCCAAGAATTGAACTTAAAGTATAATTTAAAGTTTTATTGACGGTGATTTGAGGTTTTTTTAAGAAAAAAAAATACAGTCATCTTCCTCATTGGAAGCACAGTATTTCTTTTACCAACATTTTTAAACATTTGACTATAAATTAAAATGTTGGTGTCTGGCATACCCCAATATCAGTGTATACTAATTTATAGGTCCGATAACTCAAATTGTTGTGAGTTCGTTTTTGTAATGGAAATACACTCAAACCAACCCAAAATAAAATATTGTCCATTACAGCCATGTTAAACCAAGCTCATAATTGCGTTCGGATATCAGATCTGTTGACAAAGGCACTTAGTCCAATATAAAAAAAAAAAAAAACGATTGAAGCGTGAGGACAGATATCCCGTACTCATGGAAGGATTGGAGGTAGTCACATGAAAGTGTAAACATCCTATCTTATCAGCAATGGCAAAGTACTTTAAAAATACAAATCTACAAATTGACACACCACTTCAGTATGATTGTATGTCGAGATAAATCATATACAAGATTAAAATTGGATTTAAATTGAAAATTTTGATTTAAAAATTGATATTTATTGTTATATCTAAATGCTATTTCGTTATCCTTTATTCGGAGAAAATTAATTTAGTTTTTTAAACTATTGTTCTTAATTTGATAAAAATTCCAGTCGCTAACTTTCCAGCATCTGGTAAACGGTGACAAAATGTCAGACTGAGGCTATTGGTGGTTGTTTTATTGTCATTATCTCGACAATTGTTGTGTCATTAATGAAACATACATGAAGTCATAAATATTCTCTCATAAAATAGAGACGTTTACCATGAGCAACGCACATTGCCTAAAGGAATATGTAGGAAAGGTCATCTATTCTACAAGTGTTAGTGGGAGATATGATATTTAAGGTTGCTCATTAATTTGTTGTACCACACCACTGCTGGTGAATTGTAAACACTACAAATGGATAGGTCACCACTACCAGCATTTGACCATTCAAAGTAGTGGTAACTTAATGCACTGCATACGATTGACTACTAAGACCTAATTTAGTAAAATATCAACATGTTACTCGCCACATCAATATGCCATTATATCAGGATGAACCAAAAGAGAAAAAAATGGAACTAAAAGTAAAAATGATCAACATTGCGAAATTTAACTTTCATGCAATTGGAAACCTCAATAATTTCTTAGTAAATACGTAGATAATCGTTGAATAATGCTTTGAACGCGTTGAGTAAAAATTTATTCAACGATTGCAGAATATTTTTCGTTTATTTAGCTATCTAATTTAAAATAATCTTTTGGTGCGAACTGAAGTAGGTACCATTACCATAACAATTGGTCTCAAAATATCTAAGAATCTTACTTTGGGGGGGGGGGAGGGGTTAGTATAAGCATATTCTTACATTTCTTTGTATTTAAACTCGCTTTTTTTCTATCGTGCAATAACACATACTCGCAATCTCGAAGTGTTATTTGGCACTTTAATAAATGAATGCAAGAATCATATATTCTTTCTCTTAAAAATTCTAATATAATCAGTTTCAGATTATAAATTAATTTTTCGCGTCATGTTCATCCCGATATCACATCAAATTGAGATGGCTGGGCATTATAAATTGTCAATAAAAAGCGACGAAGAACCAGGAAACTGTACCGATTAGCCGGATGATCCAATTAAGCGGGAAAATGGGAATTATTTTGTTTATGTAAGCGTAGGTGTGGGTGGTGGGGGGTTTGGAATCTAAAGCTATTAAATAATTAGATATTATGAGAAACTGAAATTTAAAAAAATGATCTGTTAAGAATGTCTTTTCCATCTGTCCTGTCGTACCGAAATACAGTAGTATTGAACACCTAGAGGTTTGGCTCAGAAAAGATTCCTTACCCTGTCTGTCAAGAATTGCTTTCCTTACTTATAACGTGGTATAACTAACTGTATTGTCCCAAAATGCAACTGGAAACAATTAAATTTGACAGATTAAATAGTTAAAGATTTGTTTTGCTGTTGTTAGAAGCTTCCAACCTTTCAAGTGCTTTACAAAATAATCCCTTCTGTTCACATGCTACAATCGTCTTCATCGATATGATATATATTTTACGTCACCTTGTAAATCTCAAATATAATCAATTTAACTTCTCAAAAAAAAAAAAACCTAGATAATTGTATCATAGTTGTATTTTACAACGAGAATTGTATAATAAACAAAACAAAACTGCAAAATATGAAAAATTCGAACAAAAGAGAAAAGTTTACCCAGTTGTGTGTAATTTTACAGCACATGATTTCACTGGGCGGGGGTGGTTGGGGGAGACCAAGTGAATTGTATTGCACTACAATCCGTGAGGTCTGGGGTCCATTTTCAATTTTAGGAACATACGTTGTTGTTTTTTTCATTGGGTACGTATTGACAACTTTCATTTCGCTCATCTAGACACGATGGATGAGTCCTGTTGACACAGTCGTTTGCTTGAATGCTTATCTAGAATGTACGGAAGGACGTGATTTTTCAAAATGATCTTCAGCAATACAGAGAATCAAGAAATAACATTAATGTCATAGTTTATATATTTCCACGCTTCCATCAATGAATCGTATTTGTTAGTTTGTTGTGGTTATGCCCAAGACTTTGACGAAGCAATCGCATCTACAGACAACATATTGAAAGTAGCCAACCAAGTAGGATTTTGTGATAAGTTGTTAGAATTAAAAGATTCCAGTACTTGTAGGACAGATGGAAAAGACAACTACCAGATTCAAATTTCTTACCATCCTCGTCGTTTTGTGACTGGACACTGCCTAGCCCTTGGTTCAATTAAAAGAATAAACCGTCAATTTGCTTTGCTTGTGTTTGTATCCATTGAATAAAATGTCACTAATATTATAAACAGTCGAAATCAGAAAAAAAGCAAAACATATTGTAGCCTTTAGAAGTACTTGAGTTGCATAAATGAACGGTAGCATCAAATTACATGTTTAAGCGCAAGCTCACAACCAAACATATTTCAAGTCAGTAAACATGAAGTGATATGAAAACGTGTTTAAACAAAATATGTTTTTGAATAGGCACGAATTTTTAAGTATGACATTCTCAAATTATATATCACTCGAACCAAATTTTTCAAGGCATTATTTTTCAAAATGAAATGCTAGCAAGCTTTAATTATGCATATCATGAGCTTAAATTCCTTTAATTTTTATGTTTGCTTGTTTGTTAGTATTCTGTATATTTTTGTTCTTGTATTTCATTTTGTATATTGTTGTTTTTGTTTTTTGTTTATTATCTTTTGTTTTTTTCCCCCCTTTCTTTGTCTTCTTTTGTCTTTAATTTTAATGATTAAGTCTGTCATTTTCAGTTATGATGGTTTCCTTCCATTTGGGATTACAAAAGAAAATCAGACAGTGAAAAGCAATTTTAAAGCTTGCTAGCATAAAGAAATAATAAGCACACAAAAGGAATATGAGTAAATCTTGTCACCTGTACATTTAAACCATAAGCCAAATGAAGAATGAGACACGAATCTTATGAATAAATTTCGATTAAAAATGAGGTTCAAACTTATACGACAAAGACAATGCCATTATTTTGGAAATCCTGCCTTTTTGAATGTTGTAAAATCTTTAAATATAAGGACGTTATTTAGGGTAAGTGGGCTATCCCATTATTGAATTTAAAAATTTCGCTTTCTTATAAAGATGAAGGTTCGTGCCAAGTTTTTGGTCTGGGTACACTCTGAGTGTTTAATTTTCGCCCATCTAATTTTAACAAAATGAATTATCTTTAAATAATAGAGATTGAAAATTGTGAGGAAAAAATTATGCCCAATCAAGTTTATCAAGACAATTATATTTATATAATGCAAGACAGCCACATTGTCCTTATAAAATCTACAGTGAATGATGTAGAGGTGAGATGGCCAAGTGAATAAGGCCAGTGACGTGGATTTGGAGCTTTTATTTCACATTAATTTTTGACTAGAATCTAGACTGGACAAGGCCTTGTGTTTGGATAAAGATTATTTCGTCACCCTTCTCTTCTTTCTATTTGTGTAATTAATGCTCTCTTTCCATAATTGGTAGATGAGAAGAAGAAACAAATTATTTAATCTTTGTCGTATCAAGCGAAATACAAAATTGAAAAACAAAATGAAAACATACGATTAGATTTGGTTTTAAAGACAATAATGTGTTGTTGAAAAAATTCACATTGATACATTCTCGACGCCATTTTCAATACAAAACAACTCAAGTAAAGAAAAGCAATTATAACATGACTTGAAATAATGCTCACTTGAATTAGAACAAAATAAATAATATAACAACGCAGAAACAATGCATGTTCATGGTCGAATTGAAAAAAAATACCGCTCTTACCAGTGCCTGAAAGTCAAAAAATCAAATGAATCATTAGCTATTTTAGCACATCCAGAAAAAGACAACTTAGATTCTGGATCGAGGTGAAGGTATACTAGATTACACATAACGCTAGGTTTAATATCATTTTTGTTCTGGGGAATCAGTCTCTCAATCTGAAGTGTGACCTTTACACCTTCTCGACTGTGAGGATGCCTGGTTTTAATAATATCCTTTCTTCTTCTTCTTCTTCTTCTTCTTCTTCTTCTTCTTCTTCTTCTTCTTCTTCTTCTTCTTCTTCTTCTTCTTCTTCTTCTTCTTCTTCTCTCCCTCCTCCTCCTCCTCCTCCTCTTCCTCCTCCTCCTCCTCCTCCTCCTCCCCCTCCTCCTCCATCTTCCTTCTATCTTGTCCCTATATAAACTAACTGCCAACTCGAGTACAGAATCATTACCATGATACATACAAAGAACTGCATTTTAGAAACAGGTATCTTTATTGTTAAGATTGCTGCAGTCCGCACACGAAAGTCCCAATATTGCTCACTAAAACTTAATACCACCCAGTAAGTCGTTTCATAAACAAAAATAAATTTGGAGAGAACGAGTCACCTTATTTAATTAAAATGTTGATATTATGGGTATATGGATGTTGTGTTTTGAAGCTTAGCACACTCACAAAATAAGATACCAATGTTTCTAAACGACCATCACTTTGTGGCGTTATCTTTGATCATCAGGAAATCAACATAACCCCATTCTGACAATAGGGTATACTGTATAAAATAACTAATTTGATTTTATATATATATAATATATATATATATATATATATATATATATATATATATATTATATATATATATATATATATATATATTTACAATTGGAAATATAATCCCCCCCCCCCCCCCCCCCCCCAGTAACAAAAAGTGTATTCAGCAAATTTTCTTCTTTGATAAATTTGATAACGAGGTTACACGTATTTACAAACTTGGCCAGAAAACTCGTCCCTCAAATATCGACTGATTTAAATGACTCTCATCTTGGCAAATACTCTCAAACATGGGACTCCGCGAGGTACCAGGTACTCATTTAGATGAGGGTTATTTAAATCAAACGATATTTCAAGGACGAGTTTTCTGGCCAAATTTTAAAATAGTGTCTTTCCAGAGTACTGCAGTTAAACTGGTTAAACTAGTTCAATTTTTAGTTTACAACGGCATTGTCCCTCGGCTAAATAGAGAGATGCACACGTTTTATTGCAACACAGCAAGCTAATGGGATAATCTATGTGCGCTATTGCTATTTAACTATCCAAATAAAAAGCTTGTTTAAAGAAATGTATTGCAAAGCGCTAACTTCACTCTCACACAGAAAATATCAATTTGAAAGTCTGGACGAAAAGAAAATTATATATGCGCATAAGTAACTTGAAAAGCTAGAATCTGATCAATGAACGAAATATCTTAAGAATCAAATAATCACTTATAAACATATATATTATATATATATATATAAATATATATATATGTATATATGTATATATATATAATGTATATATATTAGTATATATAAAATATATATATATATATATATATATATATATATATATATATATATATATATATATATGAGTGTTGGTGGGTACTCGGATTTATCATAGTCTAGTAGTGAAATAATAAAGCTGTTCAAAACTTTTATGTAATGGCAGACAGAAAGTTCAGTAAAAAATATCTTTGGTAATGGTTAATAGATTTTGGGCTTCCCTCTTATTAAAAACACTTATGGGTTTTGAACCGAAACGTTACGATTCACGATCCACGAATGTAAACTGGAATATTACTGAAGGCGAGGATATTTATCGCTACATATAGTATATTCTTTGTGTAACAAAACTCAAAGGTAAAGATGTACTGACTCGTTTACCTATGTGCAGGTCTGAGAACCCAAATTGTTATTGGCTAATTGCTGTAATGGAAATACTCTCAACCAACACAAAATATTACCCATTACAATAATGTTAAACCAAGCACTTTAATTGCTTCGGTTATTAAACCTGCAGATGTGTGTACGTCGTACCGAATGAATAGAAAGCAGATTTGAAATGGATAATTTATAATATTATTATAGTGATTTCAGAATGAATTGTGTATCATAATACTCTCTTAGTGTGAATAGTCCCATTTCAAAGTACTATTTAATATTCCAAAATGTGTTGACAAAAAGCGTATATATATAAAAATTGTAAATAATCTATTGTATTTCACTTTATCCAGCAACACATTTTTAAAAATCGTATTTTGATATAGAATACAAAAATCTAAATGTCAACTCTGTCTTTAGTCTTGCTAAATATGTATATTAAATTTATACTCTTTCATCTATTCATCTACTCTCCTTGGATTTATAGCTTTGGGTAGCATAATATTGTACTCTATGGATTACTTTTACAGATTGGATACTAAGTTACAATTGCAAGGAAATTATTTGCAATTCTACTCCTTGAAATGGAATTCTTCACACCTTCAAATTTTGTGAATTTGAAATAGATGATGATGGTGATGACGAGGACGACGACGACGACGACGATGATGATGATGATGATGATGATGATAATAATGAATATAATAATAATAATAATAATAATAATAATAATAATAATAATAATAATAATAATAATAATAATAACTACTGAAATGCTGAAAATCAACTCATGAGAAAGTAATTCAAATTAAATGATTTCCTTTAACTTACCAGTGACTTTGGTTTGGTAAGGAGAACCAGCGATCGGGATGTTGCCGTATTTGATGGTGATAAGGTAATTGCCGGGGCAGAAGGGAGTGAAACTGAACTCATAACCCTCGTCAACTTCGTGACAGCTGAGAGCCGCCTTCGAAGGCCCGTCGATGAATACGGCCAAGAAACCGGAGCCAGCACCAGCGGTTCTGACCACAAATTTGTTCTTGCTTCCTGTGTGACAAAAGAATAAAGATTAGCAACAAATTTATCAGAAAATGGCATATTTTTATTTAATTGAAATACTATTCTTACAATTCTATTGCAATACAGAGAAACATATATGTTTCAAATCTAGAACTGCAAGCCTCAACTTTTTAAAAATGCACCCAAACATTCACAACAAACTTAAGGCGCGGTCCTCTTGTGACTGGTGAGCCTTACTGTTTTACGTGTATATTTCATAATTATGAATGTCCACGTTTTTGCGATGCTTTTGATTTATGGGGAAATATAGAGATGAAGCGAATTTTTCAAACTTACAATCAGTTTAATCTTTCATAAATGCATCTTCCTAACACAATTGGGCTTTTTTTCAATAATGAAGAATTATATCTTAAGGAATGAACGTTCTACGAGTACAACCACACGCAAACCGAGCACTCAATATGAGCCAATTGTACCAGTTGACCATTCTTAAAAATAAAATAAATAAATAAATAAAAACTTGAGCTTATATATAACGCAATATCACTAAATATGCTCAAAGCGCTTTACAACGGGTCCCTGACCAACAGCAACACGTAACATATAGAACGAGACATGACGCCTGCAAGGCGATATTACAATTTTTTTTCTGACAGAGAAAACGCAGTTCAAGGACAGGTACTCATTTTCACACCTGCGTACGGTGAGAGAATGTGAGTTAAGAGCCTCTTCCAAGGCCCCAACTACGCGCCGAGCGAGGCTCGAACCCAGGATCTTCCTATCCGAAAGCAAGTGTCAAAATAATTTAGTCCTGTGGATGGAACAGCTTTAGAAAGTGCTTTGTTACAGGGTCAATATCCTGGATCAACAACAATGTGGTAGATGGTCACTTTAATAACTTTCGCTAGATCTAAAGCTATCCATTAAATACTAAGATGATTATATCCACTCTGATAAAAAAAAAAGATATCCTGACTCGGGAATGGGTTCATCATCATCATCATCATCATCATCATCATCATCATCATCATCATCATCGTTATCATCATCATCAGACTTGATCGTTTGGAAGAGAATGCACTAACCGTAATGTCATCTACGACGACGACCTGCAACTCAGTACCTCAAAGGTTTTCTGCCTTTGTTTTCAGTTTATCCTTGAACACCCCTCACTTACCACACTTGGCATGTTCCAAAGCGTCTCCACTGGCTGTGACCATTGCTGGGTCAGAGGCTACAGACCCAACCATTACTGGGAATGGGGAGTCAGGGATGTGAGCGTCGTTTAGCTTGACGTCAATGTAATGGACTCCATTCTCCTTGGGGATGAATCGGACAGCATATACACCAGTGTCCATCTCCTGAAAATGGTGCCAAATACGAGGCAATATGAAGCTTTCCTATCGTTATCATTGCCATCATCCTCACTACCACCATTACCACCACCACCACCACCATCGCCACCACCACCACCACCATCATCATCATCATCATCATCATCATCATCATCATCATCATCATCAACATCCTCTTCCTCCTCCTCCTCCTCCTCCTCCTCCTCCTCCTCGTCATCATCATCATCATCAACATCACCATCATCATCAGCAGCAGTAGCAGCAAACGCATTCTCACCTGAGTGAAGCAGTCGGTGTGACTTCCAGAGGGAGTCCTCACAGTGGCATGCAGCTTGCCTTTGGCTCCGTTGAAGGCAACAGTGAAGGTCACAGGTTTGTCTACCTGAATGGACAGGAGAAAACATGTGTGGGCAACTTTCATAAAGAACTAATATAGTTCCACATTAGTAGTAGTAGTAGTAGTAGTAGTAGTAGTAGTAGTAGTAGTAGTAGTAGTCGTCGTCGTCGTCGTCGTCGTCGTCGTCGTCGTCGTTAGTAGTAGTAGTAGTAGTAGTAGTAGTAGTAGTAGTAGTAGTAGTAGTAGTAGTAGTAGTAGTAGTAGTAGTAGTAGTAGTAGTAGTTGTTGTTGTTGTTGTTGTATACTTTTCAAACAGTTTGTCTGTGCTTCACAAAAGCATAAGGAGATAACATATTACGATTTCGATGTCGAAATTACACAGAGTATCATTTCAAAAATCTATAATGTACTCTTCCTGCATTCCTCAATTTCTACCGTTTCCTGAAGATTTGTTTTAATTTAATATATTTTTCAATGCAAAATATAGAATTGTCTTCCATTTTATTCTTTTGCAATTTATCTTATCCTTTTGGAATATGATAAAGTCCAAAGTAATTATTTACAAAAATACCTGTACAGAAGATTGCCATCTAACTAGCTGTGTATCCTCACCATAGCTTGTAGGTGTATCATAGTGACTAAAGCACTTTACTTTTCCTTCGGCGACCGTCACCAAATTGTGTGACTTCATACTTTGGGAAGAAAATGGCCATTATTTTATTACGAGGTCTAGGTAGGACAGTCATCGTAACCATAAAAACAGCTACAGGAACAGTAACAACAATGACAACAACAACAACACAACAACTACAACTACAACAAACGACGACGACGTTTATAACAGTGTTGCATACCTGAAGACCTTTGTCCCTAAGGGATTGAACTGTGACCTGTCTGGCTACACCACTGTCGGGTGAGATGTTGACCATGAAGGGAGATCCTGGGATGTGAGTGTCGTTGTACTTAACGTGTACGCCATACATGCCTGATCAAGGATTGAGGAAGAATTGATATAATATTATTGTTTTGTTTACTTAGTAATAAAAGTGGCGATAAATAGGAGTGTATCTTATGATTGCAAGACAGAGGCGTGTGTATGTGGTGGTGGTGTCGATAGGCGGACAGAATGTGGACAGCTAGATATATTAAAGTATGTAACGTAATTAAGTCCTATATGTTAAAGAAATATATATATATATATATTATATATATATATATATATATATATATATATATATATATATATATATACATACATACATATATATATATAAAAAAAAAAAAAATATATATATAATATATATAAATATATATATATATATATATATATAGAGAGAGAGAGAGAGAGAGAGGGGGAGAGGAGAGAGAGAGAGAGAGAGAGAGAGAGAGAGAGAGAGAGGGGTAGATTGATGGAGAAGAGAGAGAGAGAGAAGACAACTGAATTGAGATAGAGTGACTGGGGGGGGGGGGGGGGGGGGGTGGTAACGTCATAATTTGGTTCATTTGCAACAACTATACCTGGTTTGGTGACTTTGTAAGATACTCCTAAAAATCCATTGGGACGTTCTTCTAGTATTATATTTCCCTTGGACGGTCCCTCTAGAGAAAGGGATAGATTTCCAGAGCCTGCTTCACGGGTGTAAATGTTAAACACATCTGTGGATTAAGATTGCATTAAAGGCTGATGAAAATCGTTTTCATAAGATACGTTTTGTCCATTGACAGAGGAGAAAGGGTAAAGATTCGAGAGAGTGAGAGAGTGAACGAAAGAACTAAATAAAGAAAGAATGAGGAGGTGAATTTAACGTAGAAAATACGAATACGATTAGAAGAGTGGAATATTATTATGTTTGGGAGAGAGAAAGAGAGAATGAAAAATGGTGAGAGAGTTTTTACACATTTTAATGCATTAGAGAAAGAGTGCAAAAGTATGAGAAATTGGATTGATGTATGAGTTAAGAAGGTACAAAAGATTAGGGGTTTAGGAAGAAAGATAGAAAAAGGGAGGGGGAAGGTGTCAAGAAATGCGAAGAGATTTAGCGAGAGTAATAGATGGAACAACCCTTCCGAGCCATAAGGCCCACGGAGCTAGAGTTTATGCCGGTTTCTTTAGCGTGAAAGGACAACAGCAATTTCTTGCTATTCTTTGGATAGGACGCTAGTCTATCGCAAAGTACGTACCACCAGATCTAACAGACCCAGCTACCCAATTATTGCTGGGTTGACAAGAGGGTCACACACAAAATCTCGGTACTTTGCATGTGAAGCGAGTGCTCCACCAACTGGACTATCCGGACCTTCGTGATGAATAAGAGTAGGAAATTGAGGATGGGTGAAAAAGGTGGGGGAGGGAGGTGTCATACTTATTTTTCTAACCACTTAGCTCACGCTTAAAATTTTGTAGTATGTTGATCAATTGATACTAAGTAGGTATATAGAAATCTTTATGCACCGAGAGAAGTCTCTTATTTTAAGATTTTTGCTCATGTTGGTGTCCATTTAATTTATGGACATATTTTGAAGCAAACGTTTTCAGACGAAGTAATGAAGAAAAATTGCTTAGTATGACAAAGCGAGAGTGAGAGCTTACTAGAAATTCCAACTTCTCCCTTCTCCAAGCCAGGCCCGGTTTCTTTAGCGTGAAAGGACAACAGCAATTTCTTGCTATTCTTTGGATAGGACGCTAGTCTATCGCAAAGTACGTACCACCAGATCTAACAGACCCAGCTACCCAATTATTGCTGGGTTGACAAGAGGGTCACACACAAAATCTCGGTACTTTGCATGTGAAGCGAGTGCTCCACCAACTGGACTATCCGGACCTTCGTGGTGGATAAGAGTAGGAAATTGAAAAGTGAAAAAGGTGGGGGAGGGAGGTGTCATACTTATTTTTCTAACCACTTAGCTCACGCTTAAAATTTTGTAGTATGTTGATCAATTGATACTAAGTAGGTATATACAAATCCTTATGCACCGAGAGAAGTCTCTTATTTTAAGATTTTTGCTCATGTTGGTGTCCATTTAATCTATGGACATATTTTGAAGCAAACGTTTTCCAGACGAAGTAATGAAGAAAAATTGCTTAGTATGACAAAAGCGAGAGTGAGAGCTTACTAGAAATTCCAACTTCTCCTTTCTCCAAGCCAGGCCCTCCAACTTGGACTTTGTGAGGTCCTCCCAAGGACAGCTGGCCTACAGTGTACTGGAACGGACTTCCTGCAAAGAGAGACAAATCAATTAATTACATTATATTACCAATTACTTCCCTTGGATGCCAATGCTTTCTTCTTGTTGCGGCTCTTGCTGTCATTGTTGTCGTCATCGTCTTTGTTTAGAGAGTTAAACGCTTTCATAATCTACACAAAGTAAACATTATACAATAAAATTCTGTTTTTCCCCCTTGAGAATACCGTTTTAAAGACTGAATTTGTATGAATTTGAGTTTGAACAATTTTAGTTTAGGACAATTTTAGAATTGTAAGGACAATGATGACAATAACGACTGTGATGGTGATGATCATCATCATGATGAATAAGGATGATGATAATGATGACGACGATGACGACGATGATGATGATGATGATGATCATTATGATGACGATGACGGAGATAATGATGACGAAAATGAAGATAAAAGTTAGCAGAAAACTTACCAGAAATGTGCATTCCTTTGTGCTTGATACTCAGGATATGCAGGCCAGTGATTTTAGGAGTCATCTTGATGAGATACTGGAAGTCGTCCAGATCACACACTTCACACAACTCGGATGTGCCATCAGGATCTGTCATGCTGGCCTCCATGTCGAAGGGGTTGGTTCCTGAAAAAAAAAAAAGATTGGAATTGGTAACGTTTTTCAACTACGGTATTATTGATTTAGTGATTATTATATCCTGTCAATAGGTGCAAAGACCGTCGCCTTCGTAAACTTGAGGCCTGATACGGACAAAAATATGTCACATAAGAAGACGATCACCAAACGAAAGTCAAAAGTGAGTAGTTGTTAGAAGTGCTCAAGAAAACAAATGATTCATCTGATTGAACTCTTGATTACAACTCACAATTACGTTTTTCCCCGTGATCTTCGTCTCCCTCTATGACGAATATTTGGGTTAGTATCAGTTTACGAAGGCCACGAAAGAGCCCTTCATTTAGCAGGCGGTAAGTAAGGTTGTGTTGGGGAGTAGCTCAAATGACCCTTCAGGAAAAAATACATTTTGTTCATTTTGGCCAGAATAGGCTATGTCGTTATATATGAAGTGTGTGTGTGTGTGTGTGTGTGTGTGTGTGTGTGTGTGTGTCAAGGAGGGCTTTAGAGAAGGAAAATCACTCTGGATTTTCAGCCCCCGCCAGTAGGGGCCATTGGTTTGATAAGTATTTCAATAAAAAATACTATTTTTCTGCCTTGGTATAAATTTTCCTTGAATGCGCAATAATTAATTGGTTCTGTTCTTTTAATTTCGGTACTTTATAGAAATTGGTTAATTGGCGACCATAAGTTTTAAAAAAATATTTCTTACATATTGAATGATTTGACAATATACAAAAAATATAGTGAACTATCAAAATTTTTACAAGAAAGTGTAAACTATTTTTTATGACGCCCTCTTACAAACTGAGTGATTGGGTATCACTTGAC
>NC_088364.1:40841328-40856328 GCF_034508935.2 Berghia stephanieae | reverse complement strand
ATTCAAAGAATAATTTCACATGAACAATAATAACACCAACATGAAGAAACTAACAATAACAAAAAAGACCAATAAAAATATTACCGGAGACTTTGGCCACGAAAGGCGAGCCTTTGATGGGTTTTCCGTGATATTTGATGTCAATGTTGTATGCCCCTGGTGTCATGGGCATGTAATGCAAATTGGTAGATCCATCAGGTTTGTCTTCACGCTTCAAATCAACCTTGGCTGGTCCATTGATGACCACTGCAATGTCCTCTGAATAGATACAAACCATCATGATAATTAACATCATGTTATCATCAATGTCGTCGTCGTCATCATCATCATCATCATCATCATCATCATCATCATCATTATATTCATCATCATCATCATCATCATTACTAATAGAAATACAAAAACAACGGCAATACATTTGTAAAACGCTATTCATTCACCTCAAATGTACTGTGAGATGTTTTACCAAGACAATAGACGTACTTGCACAGAGATTCTCTGACTCAAGAATTACTAGCAAAACATCTTAATCAAAACACAGTTACGTCTTTAAATTATCTAATAAATAGAGAAATATCTAAAGATATTCAAAATAATATGAAATGTTGAAGAATTTTAGCTCGATATATGCTTTATTTTTCGCCAACGTTGTGACAAATAATTACATATGAAAAATTGCAAATGCTTACTTGCTGTTCCTTTTTTGGCGACAACTGTGAAATTCTGATGAGTTCCACTGGACCCTCCAACCAGGCCGCCGCCAAAAGCTGTAACGTAGCTTCCGTCTACTTTGTCTACAACACAGGCAAACGGCGATCCTGGATGACAGAATAAAAGATTTAAAATTATTATATGAAAGACTTTCTTCACTTTTATATCATGCATATATATTAATATATATATAATATATATATATATATATATATATATATATATATATATATATATATATATATATATAATATGTTATGGTAACCATTTCTCCGATAAAAAAGATAAATTGATGGATGAACATGGCTGTATCTCTCCGCGAAAATGCCCACCGAGGGTCAAATTAACTGAAATGGCAGTTTTGCCCCAGAACAAGAAAACCAAGTTTTGGATTATGGCATTTGTATCGGATATCGATGAGATCTTAATAACAACTGAGATTGTCTGATGTTACAAACACTACCAAATAAAAAATATGACATCCGATTAATTTCAGGAAATCTTTTTGTCTAACTTTATCTTTTCATTTCTATTTCGGTAAATGAATCTGGAGAACGAGAAGTGTTTGAAGCCTCTGACCGAACTCAAACAGTCTAGGATTCTTAATTTCTCTCAACGGGGATAGAACCTCAGACTTTCTGTTCCTTATTTTTTTCAAATACAAGTCGTATCATCTATAATTTCATAATCTTATCTTATATCTAGTAAGCATCTTGCAGCTATTTTTAATTTATTTGTCTCACATTTTATAATGTCAAAAGAAGTGATTTTTAAGATATACTTTATTTGTCTTGAATAAATATTATCATTTTATAACTTTTATGTCAATGTAGACAATTTGTATGTCACCTGTTCTTATTTGCTATTTGGTGACATTTTTCTTTATCAAGTATGCTTTCATTTTCGTTTCTCATAAACATTTCTTTTTGAAATTATTCATTGAAGAGATGTAAGTATACTTATGATAAATATGTTTATATAGACTATTTTATATAAAGCTATTTCCAATTTCAGGGTATCCTGAATATAATTTTAAAAGGCGTTTTCCCCTCAATTTCAATCCTAATGTCTTCAAGTAAATCCCGATTCTCTGTGGCCTCCATATACTCACAAAGCTGCTGTTTTGTCGGGAAGGGTGGGGCAGGATAGCAGGATTTACGCCCACTCATCTATGAAAGTGGATTAATTGAGACCACAACTTCAACGCTAATCAAATGAAGATGGGTTAAGATGATATATACTGGATGAACTTAAGGTCAGGGGTATAAAGATAAGTGAGTTGTGAATAAATCATCTTATTGTTCTAGGGTTGAAAAAAAAAAAAAAAAAGAGAGAGAGAGAGAGAGAGAGAGAGAGAGAGAGAGAGAGAGGGTGGATAGAGAGAAAGAGGGAGACAGAGAGACAGATGAAGATATATATATATATATATATATATATATATATATATATATATATATATATATATATATATAAAAGAGAGAGAGTGTGTGAGAAAAGGGGAAATGGAAAGTGAGGGATTAACTAAACTAAACTTCTGTATAATCTTTTGATTTTCAATTCTGATAACTCTGGATCCAGCTTATTAAAAGTCATCATTGTTGTAATAGGGAATATTAATAGATATGACTCATTGAATGAAAAGTGTATTCCGGGATGATTTGAATGCTCAAAAATAAATCTATTGCTATATATAATATATGAGACTTGGGTTAAGTTTATTTAGTTTGATTTTATTATTATTTAAGGAGAAATTATTTAATTTGTTAAAGAGCAATAAAATGAATATTTCATATTTTTCAATCATTTTAATTATAAATTCATTTTTGTCGTCTATCTCATCCAGACATTCTGATATCACGTAATATGTGATTTATTGGCTCATAATGGTATTATTTCGGGATGAACTACATTTTAAAAAGGCATGATTATGTTAAAACGGCCAAATTATTTGTTTTGGTCACTTAATTAACTTTTAATATTTCTCTCTCTCTCTATCTCTCTCTCTCCCTCCCTCTCTCTCTCTCTCTCTCTCTCTCTCTCTATCTATCTATCTATCTATCTATCTCCTCAATACAAGATAAAACGTAATTCATTATTTATCTAGCATCTAAACTGCCTTGACATAATATCAAGATCTGAGCAAGTGTGTATGAAAGGTGCCAGACAAGCAAGAAAAGAAATACAAGAAAGAAAATAATCCAAAAATGTCAGTCTGCCTAGACTGGGGATCGAACCTCAGACCTTCTGATTATCCTAGTTTCTCTTCTTGAAATAACATCGTTTTGATTCGGTGGGTCAAATACCTAGCTTCTCAGACTCGCAAATAAGTGCGGTTAAGCAATGTACTGGGTATTTAAATTTACTACTCCGATGCCAGGTGTAAATATTTAATATCACTGTAAGTTTGAATGGCACGGAGGGTTATCCTGATTGGATTAAAACAAATCTGTTTATCTTGAGAGATATTTCATTCAATAATTTCGTGAATATTTTGTTACGTCAATTCATTTATATTTCTCTCATTTTATTTTGAGTGGTTGGGAAGATCCGCCTTTGAGATTTGAAAAAAAAGGAAAGAATGTCTGGGCATAATTCGGGAATATTGAACAGCCAATCTAGATACAAGAAGTGTATTTTTTAGAATAAATAATATATAATTAAATTTCATGATTGATACTTTATATTGAGTCCCGAAACTTGTTATTGATATAAAACGGGCATTGCTTGTGGCAAGCTATTAAAGAATATAGTAGAACCCTTGCACAACAGGCTCGGATATAACAGGGACTAGGTAATAAAAGTTTGGTTTTTTTAAATCCCGGTTTATTCTTCCTCTTTGCCTTTAGTAAAAATTATCGGCTATAGCAGGGACTTCTAAGAGCCAAATCGGTTATAACAGGGGCGTGGAAACCTACTCAATATTCCTAATATCCAATGCATTAGCCACCCATTACGCTCAGGTAAGCCTGCAGTTAAACGTAACCGAGAATTAGGCCAGTCTCTCTCTCTCTCTCTCTCTCTCTCTCTCTCTCTCTCTCTCTCTCTCTATCTATCTATCTATCTATCTATCTACCTATCTATCTCTCTCTCTCTCTCGTGTGTGTGTGTGTGTGTGTGTTTATCTGTGTGTGTGTGTGTTTGTGTGCATAGGTTAATTATTACGATACTACATAATTTCCAAAATAGCATGGACCTTGCCGCAACACACACAGACACACACACACAACGATCAGTTTGAAAGTGAGTATATGTGTGTATGTTTGTGTGCGTGTATGTCTGTGTGTGTGTGTGTGTGTGTGTGTGTGTGTGTCAGAAATGGTAATCTAGGCAATGTGGGATATTTACTTTGAAACTCGGCTATAACAGGACTCGGTTATAACAAGGCAGGGGTTTTAGGCTGTCCCACCATCACTATTATATTGAGGTTCTACTACTGTACCCCAAATAAGCAGAGAAGGACGTGACTATGTCGTATATGATTTTAGTTCTCTTGAATCTTGTTATTTCCAAGGAGTTCCAAAATTCCAGTGCTATCTTGTAATCGATGGGACATGTTTAGAATCCAAAACCCAAAATAGAAGGGTTTTCTCACTTTTCTATTTCGATATTTTGTTATGTACCAATGGTCTGCCTCTTTATGCAAAAGTAGGGGTTTGACAGCTTGGTCTAAAAAATGTGATATCAATCCCCGTTGTTGTAAATGGGCTAGGGGCTAGGAGCACATACTATTTGCAAGTCTGATAACCAATGTAATTATGGTCTTGATTTAACATTGTCAAATTGGGTTATCAGACCAGCAAATATGGACACGTGGGCAAGGAGTATAATACTATACCAAAGTCGTCGAATGCCTTATCTTACATTTACTTTCATGAGTCTTTCTTTAGCTAGTCGAAACGTTTTTCTCATTTTCCATAAATCTTGTTGATACTATCCATTGTTTCATGTGCCAACAAGCCAGTAACAATGAGGACGAAATACCTTTATTTATCGTATAAACGTTCTCACCTTTCCTGTGCTCTTTCAAGGGGTTAGGCAGATTATGCATAAACCTACGTCGAAAATACTTGCCTCCATCCATGACTACCGAATGGGTGTGTGCCAAAGACATAACCCCTATGTAATATTTTTATAGTCCATGCAATAAAGTGTTTCTGTTTATCAAGAGTGGTGTCAAATTGGTGCATTTGGTTGATGTTGTTGTTGTTGCTGTTGTAATTGTTATTGTTGTTGTTGCTATGTGTGTGTGTGTGTGTGTGTGTGTAGTTGTGTGTGTCTGTGTGTTCCTGCTTTTCTAACAATCTTGGATCAGTCAACTCAGCAGCTTTTGTTTTGAAATAAAAAGCAAAGTATACTGGGCAATAGGTGAAAATCTATCACGAACCTTGCTGGTTCATATTGATTAGGCGCAGAGAGGAGAGAGAAAGAGGGAGAGAGAGAGAGAGAGAGAGAGAGAGAGAGAGGCGTAAGTGTGTGTGAGAGAAAGAGAGGGAGAGAGAGGGAGAGGGACGTGATTGTGTGTGCGTATGTGTATGTGTGTGTGTGTGTGTGTGTGAGAGAGAGAGAGAGAGAGAGAGAAAGAGAGTGATTGGGCGTGTTAGAGACGGAGAGAAAGAGATAGATAGATAGATTCATAGATAGATAGATAGATAGATAGAGAGAGAGAGAGAGAGAGAGAGAGGGGGGGGGGGAAGGGAGAGAGAGAGAATTATTTGCAATAGACCATTGCTCCATGCATATGTAACAATAAATTGTTAATCTACCCAAATTCTCAATCCATTTATCTTGTTGAACTTCTCGCATAACGCGATAAATATTCACCACTACCTATTATAGACAAGTTACGATTCATACCTGAGTGAATTGACATTAGAAAAGCAAATAAAAATTGTTTGAATATTTTTTGATTTTGTACCACTGTCGCAAAAGCTGTAGCCCCGCGTTGTGGCCTTGAGTATGGCACTCTTTATACATTATCTACTCGCAATGAGTCTAATTGAAATGTGGTTCCATATCACGTGCCGGGAGGGTAAATAAAAGCATTGCTTAGCACATTGAATATGCTAAATTTCTGGAAGTATTCTATAACATAAATGAACATTTTAAAAAGATATATTCAGATTATGGTACGCCGAGTGAAATTCAAAACTTGGATTAAAGGGGACCGAAATATTGATAAAGATAAATAATACGATTATGGTACACATGCTCAACTGGTGGAGCACTCGATTTACTTGAAAATGTATCTGGCTCGAACCCTTATAGTCTCATTTATGACGAACCAATGCAATAGTAGTTAGTCTCTTGCCATTGGATTGGGGTGTCGATTCGAATCACGGTGGCCACAGTAAGGTAATTTCTACTGAACTATGGAGTTTTCCAGACTCTGTTTCATAGTCTTATCGCAGATCGGCTTTGAAACGAGGATACCTGCTTTTAAATAATCTGAAAGTGTGAAAAGGGCGGTTTAAAACTTTGAACTTTAAAAGAAAAATTCACTTATACGATCGTTAGAACTATGTATATCCATGATAAATAAGGTGTTAAATTTTGATAGACGTCTATATTTTTTTAAACAAAGAAAAAATATTGAGGTGAATAAAGATTTTAGGGGGGAGGGGGCGGAATATGAGTAGAGACTGACCCAAATGAAAATTAAGGCTGAATACTCTATGCTCCAAACAGACTACAGGGATTTTAAAAGAATAAGGAAAAGACGGAAGATTTGAGATACGGTGCCAAATATAGCAGAAAGCTAAATGGAAAAAGCAATTGTTTCACATTTACACATTCCGGTTGCCAAGTTTAAGAAAATATACATATAATTGACATGAAAGAAGGACGAGCTTTACTTTTTTACAGTGGAAATAAATGGATTGCAAAACTAACGTTTTATTTATTTATTTTTGTCTAGAAAAAAAAGACAGAAATTTCCCTCACCCACGTCACAAGAATTCATGCGTAGGTTTGAAGTATTCACGTGGGTGTTGGCATCACGTTTTCATTACGAGGCAGGTGTAATAAGAGACTACTTTACTGCCTACCTACGGTATTTGAGATTGCGTCATGAACCAAAACTTACGATAGATACCAAGATTTAAGACATTTAATACCAAAAATAACTGTGGAAACTAGTGTAAGTGCTTTTTAATGACAAATACTTTTCACTGTTATAGGTAAACGACTTTATATTTTGAAATATGTTGCGCGGCTGTGTTGAAATCATATTCATTACACGCCTTACCCCTAAAAGTCTAAGCATAATGATGTCGGGTTAAGGCAAAAAAAAAAAATTGGGAGCTTTAACTGCGAAACCTAAACAACTGATAAATAAATAAACTTTATTGAGCGCCAATCTCGACCGAACAAGACGTAGAATTTTAAGAAAATTAAATGTTACATATTATGTAGATGACCTATTAAGTAATGCTATTATCAATGGAATATGAAGAACGCAGTTTTGAACTATCAAGGAAAATTTGATTTAAAATATTCTGTCTTCAATGAAGCAATCAATAGCATGAGCAACTCTGGTAAAGACCGAGAGACAATTCCAGATGATAGTGCCGCAAAGTAAAATGCAAAGTCCTAGAATTTTGCTTTAGACATTTATCTTTCTAAAGTGGTGTGTCATGAGGAATGGAGACTTGAGGTGGCCTTACTAGGATATCAATGACATCAGGTCTTGTGGTGCTAAATCATGAATATACTTGAAAATTATACTTTCATTATTAAAAAATGAAAATGTCCTAAAAAGAAAAGATTTGTCATCCTGGACTGTAGATCAAAACTCAGACATCTTGATTAACGGTCGGACTTCCTTCCAATGATTATTTTTCATCAAGATTGCACGTATTCTGCTTTAAACTCTATTCCGCATTTACACAACCTGTGGAGAACCCGCAAAGTTTTCGGGGAAATAAAGGTTATTACGTGCAAGCACTCATTTATCACCAGGGCAGCCATGTTGGGGTTCCCAGCATTATAGGATCGATCATTATACCCTAGCATATTTTATAAAGAATCATTTGAATCGACGGATGATATAATAACCCCTGATTTAAGAAAGGCAGGCAAGTTAAACGTGTATTAACCTGTGAAAATGGTTTCATAAATTTGCCATTAATTTTGTGTGTGCTCTTTGGTAAAATTTTAACATGCGTTTTACTGAACAGTTTTGACCCCAACTCTTTTTTTAATGAATGGATATAAAACGAAACAAAACAAATAATTTTTCAAAGAAAAAAAACAAGAGAGAAGTAACAAAATATCTTTCCCTCTCATCTTTTTTGTTCCTCTGCAATCAACAAGAGGGATGGGTAGTTTAGTTGAAATTATTGCTGGGAGCTCGTTACCGCTAACCATAAATCACATCTTACTGTTTTCAAAATGACAACAGAGAATCGAAGTGACTTGAGTTTCAATGAAGCCCTATCTACTGCTTTGTTGTTAAAATGGGTTAGGTTCCTAATTATAATGAGAGATGTAAAAAAAAACTGAAGACTGGTAAACTTTCACATTGTCGGGTTTTAGGTGGTAAAGACTTCCATCTGATTGGAGCCGAAAATGCAAAACCACGCTCTGCAAACTTTGTTCTTGGGATGTTTTTCTTCATTAGCGAAGTACTGGCAGATCGCAGAGATCGAGTTGGTTTATATTCCCCCACAAGGCATTCAATGTATTCAGGTTTTGTATATTATTCTTTTTCTCTATTGGAAGCCAATGTTGTGACTTAAGGGATGATGTTATATGGCCCTAAGGCTTTGTTTTGTCCTTGTGACTATACAAGAAGCTTTGTTTTGAATCAACTATAGTCTATTCAGCGATGTTTTTGGTAGGCCGTACAGCAGAAAGTTACAATAATCCAAGCGTCTGGTAACAAAGGTATGGACGAGTGTTTTGCCTGTTTCGTCATCAATAAAATTTCGTATTCTGCATGTCATTTGGAGAGCGCTGTGAACCGCCTGACAGCACTAGGTGAATGCCAAAATAGAAACCAAGGTTTCGAACGACATTGGAATTTGGTCAATGAGATAATCCTTTCCTGTCTTTTTAAATACAATTAGCTCATTATGTCCCCGTTGAATAATTTATGCTTGTTGTTTGTCATTCATGCTTTAACGTCATCTAGACATGCTGGGAGTTTCTTCGATGTTTTTTTGTTGTTTTTTTTTTGTTTTGTTTTTTTTTTATGAAATGGGAGTGTATAAATAGGTATCTTCGACGTGGAGATGATGATTGAGACAGAAGGTCGCGATGATGTTGCTTAAGGCCTTTGTGTACATTGTGAAAATATAAGGTGGTGAAAGGAATCATTTATGAGAACGCGCTGTGACCTGTCTCGTAGATAGCATGAAAACCATTCTAGAGCTTTGTCTCCGAATCCAAAGCGCCTCTGCATTCGGTCTAGTAGTATTGCGTGAACCAGTGTCGAACGCGGCACTTAGTTTCAGCAACAGAAGTATTGCATTATCTTTTTTTTTTTGTCAAGTAGGTCGACAATACCATGATGTACTC
Source organism: Berghia stephanieae (assembly GCF_034508935.2). Taxonomy (NCBI): domain Eukaryota; kingdom Metazoa; phylum Mollusca; class Gastropoda; order Nudibranchia; family Aeolidiidae; genus Berghia; species Berghia stephanieae. The sequence continues at coordinate 40,847,100 of NC_088364.1, read as the reverse complement.
GTAAAAATGCTGTTTCTATGCTGTGTGATCGCTTATAGGCGGATTGAAAAACAGTATGCAAATCATTGAAATTTATGTAGTCGTTGAGACGTTTGACAATGAGTCTCTCTATTAATTTTGAAATGAAATGAAGGTTCGAGACTGGCCTGTAGCTTTTAAATTGATCGCTGTCTAAATTTTTCTTTTTCAAGAGTGGAGTAATTAGAGCTTCTTTGAAGCAGGTTGGAATGTCTGCATTCTCGATAAACTTATTTGCAATGGAAGTGATAGTAGGTTTGACTTCCTTCACACATTCTTTCAAAAGCCACGTTGGTACAGCATCAAGATTGCACTGTTGATTTGGGGCTTTCTTAATTAATTTACTAAACTCTTCTTTTGAAGCAGAGCAGAAATTGGACAATGAGCTTGATATAGGTGGTATGCTATCTTCATACTCAGTGTTGTTGACTGTAGTGTCCATGTTGGATCGAATGGTAATAATTTTATCAATGAAGCAATCATTGAAGTGCTCTGCAAGTTCTGATTTTTTGATTTTTTTGGTGTGATGGCAGTAATTTTCCCCACTATCAACTTTCATCAAACCGTTCAGAACATTAAAACGCTTTTTACTGTTGCCTTTACTATCGTCTACCTTGTCTCTGATAGATTTTCTTTTGGTTTCGATTATCAGGGTGTCAGTTGCAGTTCGTGGTTGTTTATAAAACTCTGTGTATTGTGAGTCTTGTTTTCCGCCATATTTATTCCGCTTCTCGTCTCATTTGCTTTGACAATTGAATTTCCTCAGTGAACCATGATGTGTCAGGCCTTATTGTGATAACTTTGGTTGACAACGGAGCATGGTGATCAAGAAGTTCAGACATAATTTCGTTAAGAATAGAAACTTTGTCATCTGTTCTGTATGCACGTTCAACTTTGGTGATAAGACCGGATGTAATACTGTCAATTTTAAAGTTCTCAATATCAAATTTGACTTATATTTTAGATATGTTACTGACTTTTTGGGGGGTTTAGGTTTTGTCAAATTCAATTCAAATAAAACTGATGGTCTGATATGTGGTTACTTTGTACGTGGGTGTTATTCACTGTGTTTCATTATAAGGTCTAACGTGTTTCCCTTTTCATCTGTTGGTTCTGTGATGAGTTAGACATAGTTCTGTGCCTCAATTATTTTGAGAAAATCCCATGCATTGTTTATCTGACTCGTAATTCACATGGATGTTGAAATCCCCTAAGATGTAAAGATTGTCTCTTGTTGACAGATCGATGAAATACTGTTCATATTCTGTCCAAAACTGTCCTGTCGATGTTTCGTTTTTGTTAGATGGTGTTGGGCGATAACTGAGAGCAAAGTTAAATTTCATGTTTTTATCTTTTAGTTGACATTCAATGGTTTCGAAGGTGTTGGCTTAGTTGTTACTTTTATTTTATGTAAAGCAATATTTTCCTTGTGAACTATCATCAACCCACCACATTGTCGATCTTTCAGGCTTTTTTATGGCATTATACCCAGCAGATTTTATTTTACTAATGATGTAATCACAATTTTCCTTTTTTAGCCATGTCTCTGTTATGAATAATATGTCATAGTCATTGTCCAAAATGTGTTCATAAACAAGAGTTGTCTTTTTATTAATACTGATCTTGAGTTAAATAAGCCTTGTTTCATAAGGTTTGACACTTTAATTTTACTCTGTAAGTGGTTCTCACATATTATTGACACATATTGTTGGTGGGCTTCCTCAGTTTTGATACAAGGCTCTGTATCAAACAGTGGGTGTAACTGATGTCCTTACTGCAGAGAGATATGAACCCGTCTTTGCTTTCTTAGTAAGATATTTCTTAAGTTAGAATAAGATCAAAGCCCACCTGTACAGTTTAACATTTTATCTTACTTAAGTCCGCCCATGTTTTGTTATTAGCTCAAAACAAAGTACACGAGTTTGGAAGAACATCTCTTAGCCTTCATTTCACTTGCTGCTCCAACTTACTACATAAATGTGATTAATTGGTTCCAAACGGTGTTACGATGCTGGGAAAAATTTTAAGTAGTCCTTCAGAACAATTTGGCCAATAGAGTCGGAGTTTTTCCCGGTTTCTGTAGCGTTAAATGGACAATAACAATTGCTTGACACCTTCTGGATAGGGTAATAATCTATAGCAAGGTACTTTCCACCAGATCCGACAGACACAGCTACCCAATCACTGCAGGGTGGACAGGACGGTTAAGAAAAAAATATCGGCTGCACCCGGGATCGACTTTTACTTGTGAAACGAGTGCTCTACCAACTGAGCTATCGGGACCCCCTAAATTCGAGTTTAAGGTCAATTCATAAAACTTAAGTTGGAATTAAATGTTTTCAATGGGGAAAGCGGGTTTTGTTTCTTAAATTTAAAAAAAACCCTAAATTTCGCTTTTCTGATCATTTTGACATTACACTCAATTTAATTCATTTTGTTCATTCTGACAAAATACCAGAATGACGCGTTGAATCACACACAATAAACCAATTAAATTTCGTTTATTGGAAAGACACGTATTTAAAAATTTGGTCCAAATATGGATGGATTTAAATGACCGTGATCTTGGCGAAGACACTCAAAGCTGGGACTGAGATATACATCGCAAGGTACCAGGTTTGAGAGTTTTTCCAAGTTGAGGGTTATTTAAATCCATCAATATTTGAAGGACGAGTTTTCAGGCCAAAATTGTAAATACGTCTCTTATCATGGTACGGCAGTTAACCGTTTAATTGGGTTCATGTAAGGCTAGCTGAGAGCAAAGAGTTTGATTATTAAGAAAGTCTCGGAATTGGTTTGTCATTTATTCCCTGTAGAATTGCACAATAATGGGGGATAGGAAGCGGCAGTTAAAGCAATGAGAAGTTCCTGAAACTCAGATGAATTGTTTAAATCTTTAACAGACACTAGGAAGCGATTTACTGAAGACAACGACACTCTAACGCTGAAAATCTCAATGCGGAGATTTACCATTGCTTTTACGGGTGCAAATGGCATTGACATACATTAATGACGTTTAGAGAACACATCACTTTTAAATAATTTTTGCAAATGTTATTGTTAGGCTCATTATTAATGCCCCACTAGAGTTAAATGTCAAAGCTTTTATGTTGATAAAGTTTAGATTATTTGAAAATAGGGATTTGTAGCAAGGTGTTATGCATTCGATTTAAACAGTCAAATCAGTGTCAGAAAATGTACTTTCCTTTAGAATAGACCATATTAGTTCTAATTGGTTAATGTGCTATTTTGATATCCGAATTTTTAAAAGAAAACAAGCTTTTTGATGTTGTTCTATTTTCAAGATGATTTAAAATACCGATCTCTCCATTAACTCTCAATTGACACACATTTATAGCCATGATCTTCTATTTTGGGACCAAAGTCTGGGTTTTGTGTATCAAAAATATTATGCTGCTCAAAGCTTATATAGGCCGTTAATGCATAGAACATAAATTAAATAAATATAATAGCTTTAAAGGTAGGACAAAATACCTCACAACAACTCGACCAAACCATTTTTCAATAATTTTGATGTTGTTCCGTATGTTCTATTGTTAACAAAGAAGTATTTTGGTTCGCAACGTTCTTTGTTGCTTATTCATTCTCGCTCTTTTCATTTTGTAAAATTCATTTCTGCTCTGAGATGTAATATAATATATTTAACACACTTACCATCGACGCTGTGGCCGTCGAAGGACATGATCACCTCGTGACTTCCTTCCTTCTTAGGTTCATATTGGACGCAGATGGTGCCATCAGCGTTGTCCTTGATGGCAGGTCCCAGACCGTTGCCGCCTCCCGTCATTGTGGTGATTGGTATATACTTTCAACTAGTCCTTTCTTATCCTCTATAAGTTTTTATCACGTGACCGACCACACACACAACTGCAGCCTGGAGACAATAATACATGGGGAAATTCATGATAATGATAATTAAGAAAAGCAAAGTATTTTCTTTGATATTGTTGTTGTTGTTTCTGTTTTGTTTTCTTTTGTTTTGGGCTTTCGTGTTGTATTTGTTATTGTTATTTTGATTTTGTTTCTGACTGCTTTCAGGGTACTTACAGTGTTAAGAAAGAAAGGCGATATTACAAGATTTTGTTTGTGCCTACAAGCGCCCCAAGAAAGTGTACGGCAAAGAGATCAGATATGAAACAGCGATTGCTCCAAGAGCTCGAATTGCCACAATCGTCACATGCAAAATTATGATTAGATATGATTTTTAATGATAGTGGTAGATAAGCTGGATATGTTTTTGAAAGGTGGTGTAAAGTGTCTGAAGTTGAACGAATCATTGGGATCATTGGGAGTGATGAAACGTTGGGGGACAAAGTTATACAAAGTTTTTAACGAAAAATGAGATAAAATATTGAAAAGAATCGCATAAATACCAATATAGTTTACAGTTTCAGGGGTCCCTTTGGATAGGACGCCAGTATATTGCTAACGACTTTTCACCATCTCTAACAGATCGAGGAACCCAATCACTTGCTGGGATCAAAGGACATATCGTATAGAAAAGTAATTTGGAGCCCCAATTTCCGAGAATAAATCGCTTTAAATATTTTTGATGTGATAGAAAAGAATAAACACCCGAACAAAATGATCTCTCGTCACTAGGCACGATAGAATACCTAATGATCTTATTGTGGTGCTTGTCTTGATGGCTGCTTATTTATCCTACATAACAACTTCCTCAAATGCTCATTTGTTAACCTTACGGTATTATCTTACAACTAATAAGTACCACCAACACCACCAACAACTGCCTACACAACAGTTGTTACGTGGAAACAAAGTCAAGTCATTAAACGCACAGGTAGTCAGGTGGAACAAGGCTGAAACGGAAGTTCTGCTTTACTCTAACAAAACATCCTTGTCTTATGTTGGCAAAAAAAACAACAAACCCAACAACCCTCATACTTTATATAATGACACACCAAGATGACAACCAACCTATTAAAGTCTTAAATCTAAGGTAAATATATATATATATATATATTATATATATAATATATATATATATATATATATATATATATATATATAGTTTTCCATCAAAATGAGAAAAGTGTGTTTTTTCAGTGACTATAAAAGTTGTCAGTAAGTAAGTCTTAGTTGCATACCACCTTCTTACCAGTCTCCAGCCAAAAGTTCGTTCAGACTGAAATCTGTGCGTTTGCTTCTAATGGTATTACTATTATTACTACTACTTGTTTTATTACTCATATTGATACAACTACTACTACAACTACTACTACTACGATTATTACTACTACTACTACTACTACTACTACTACTACTACTACTACTTATCCACTACTACTACTACTACGATTATTATTACTACACTACTACTACTACTACTACTACTACTACTACTACTACTACTACTACTACTACTACTACTACTACTACTACTACTACTACTACGAAATAACTAGATATATGGATATATAGATGGATAGATATATAGAAATGTAGGTAGGTAGGTTATTATTAAAAATCATAAATGAATATTGACCTTTTGTAATAAGAGGAAGAAATAATATGAATCTGATTTTCATCACTTAATACATTATTCTTCTTTCAGGAGAAGAGCTGTGAGGACAATCCATAAAGCAGATGAAAGGGATTATTATCCCTCAGCCCATTAAAGCCACTTGTTATAAACGGAATTATGCTTTACGCAAGGTTTTTTTTTCAACCTAATATATTATAGGCAAGATATGGACTGAAGTTAGCTGAATT
>NC_088364.1:40828828-40831328 GCF_034508935.2 Berghia stephanieae | reverse complement strand
TCTCCATCATAACAAGTTAAAATTAACCGTAAGAAATTAAGGAGCAGGCACAGGTGTAAGATAAAGAACACACTTGTTTAGTTCTTTAAAATTAACCGCAAGTTCCGTGTTTGTGTTCTTTAGACTCATATTTCCGCACCTAGTTAATTCATCCCTAGATAATACCGGTTTAAGGCGAAGTCAAAGGTTTGAGAGTTTAAGCCAAGACGACGGTCATTTAAATCGATCGATATTATTTGAAGAACGAGTTTTCTGGCCGATATTCAAATACGTGTTTTCTAGAGTTCATCAGTTAACTGGTTAGATGGCTTTTGATTTGTATCGCCGGATAAGTCATGGACAAGTAAGTTGTGGTCGTCCTACATAAAATCGAATTTAATAAATCCAAAACGAGAGAAGAAAGACCTGCTTTTAAGGTAGGGAGGCAAGATGATTAGATCATTCTATTTTCAGCGTGAACACAGACTGAATGGTATTAGCTTCTTTCTCATTGCATCCAAGTTGGATAATGATCCAAAGCCATATCTGAAAAACGGTTATGAGCATATTCAATATTTTCATATTGTTGATATTATAAATAACATGCACCAAGCAATGCGCAGTTACAAATTGCCAACGAAAACAATGATATAGCCAGATGGTGCTATAGAGCTTCCATTCAAAGGAAGACATTAATTGTGGAATAGGGATAGTAACTTGAGTTTTGTATCCAATTAGGAATAGCATTTGTTAATCGAACCAATTACGTATAATGCAGCGGCATTTAGAGTGGCTGTTAAGAAAATAATTGAGGATGTTCTGAAAGAGAAAAAAAAAGAAATCGGACGCGTTTTTTATTTGTTTTGTTTTGTTGGGTTTGTGTTTGTTTGTTTGTTTGTGTTTGTTTGTTTGTTTTGATTTTGTTTTGTTTTGTTTTGTTTGTTTGGTTTTGTTTTGTTTTTTTGTGTTTTTTTGTTGTTGTTGTTGTTGTTTTTTCTTTTGCTTTATTTTGTGGGGGTTTTTTTAATTCTTTACTATATCATACATTGGAACAACCAGCTGTGAATAGATATCTGATGAAGAATATGATTTAGATATTACAATTTTACAAAATGTATTTATTTATTTAGTTTGTCGTTCTATAGTAAAACAATTACACATACTGTCTCGATTATTTACCTTTATTTGCACGACTTGAATTAGCAACAATTGGAATATCATAAGAGACATAAGATGGTGGGTTTATTTCATCTATTAGTAACTCGATACTGGTGCCAGTTGCCATTTTATAGGTCAGAAAGTAATATCAGTCTAAATTTAATTTCTCGAAATATTACGGAAAGTTATTTAAAACTCCTTACTTGAGCACAAAAATATGCATAGCGGGAAACAAAAAGTCATAAGGAGCATATTTTTAAACTGGATAAATTATGTCAAGAAATGGGCTATTCATTATTATCATGATCCATACTACAAACTTTGAACAATGGGTTCTTTTATCGGTTGAATTAAAAGAAAAGAAAAAAAGTGTTAAGGATCCGATAGCCCAAATTATGGTTATAGCAGGGGGAAAGACAAGTATCGGTTCTTGTTGTGATCGAGGTTATTTTTATGACCGAACAGTCCATCTAGCAGTGATTAGGTGGCTAAGTCTAAATTAATTAATTTGAATTTTATTCCAAGGTAAAAAGTTATCATTACTAATATCTACAACGCTACGGAAACCGCGAAAAACTCCGGTTGTGTGGACCTTATGACTAAAAAGGGCTGAAAGAGGAATAATTCATGTTTTACAAAACTGTTGTCTTGTTGAATTTTCTTTTTCTTTTTTCATTATTTTAGAGGGAGGAGCGGTTGCTTTTTTAAGATTGATGTTTTACATTATTTTTTTCGTTTGATCTTTTTGTTGCTTTTTCTCTTTGGTTTTTTTTCCCTGTGACTTTTTTCTTTTTTTTTCTTTTTTTTTTTTCTTTTTTTTTTTTTATTGGTTTTGGTTTTCTTTTTTTTTTTCTCTCTTTTTTTTTTTTTTTTTTTTTTTTTTTTTTTTTTTGTTGTTTGATATTCATTGAGTCTGGGAAATTATGTTCGTTCCAAACTTTTTTGTAATAGAGTTATTCTAATTCATATTTTGTGTGATTTCTTATCCACGTGAAAGATCTCGCCATGCCAAATATTCAGAGAAAATTTACGCTGTATCCTACGACTAACATTACCGGAGGACTGGATACATACCTTGTGCTGCTGATCTTCAGGTTTCCGAGTGATGGCGTCTTATTTTATATCCTAAATATATGCTGATCGTCAATAATGAGCATCTATCCTCGCTCTTTTACGTCCCGTAATCATAAAAATCTACTTATACATCTTGCTACTGAAATGTGTAGTTATGCCATCTTATGATTCAATATGTAACATATTCAATGATAGTCCTCGAGAGGTTACACACTCCCAAGGAGTTTTGAACCGGAAGAGAGAAAAGTGTGGCGCCACGACTTCTGATTCCCATCATTATCATGTTTTC
>NC_088364.1:40816328-40823828 GCF_034508935.2 Berghia stephanieae | reverse complement strand
AATAAGGTCGCAGGTTCAAACCCCACCACCGCCGCGAAAAAAAAATGTTATTCTCTATTGTCTTCTGGCACTTTTCTACTCACTTCATATCTTGTTGTTACCAACATAAGTGCCTGCTCCACTCACTTTTCTGAATTAAAAATTCACCCCATACACCGGAGCATACTCCATGTCTCAATCGTTTCTATGTTATATGTTTGTGATGAGAATATTGGCTATTAAGCTTAACTGCTGGTCAAAATTACTTCGCGATGGTGGTGAACGAATCGGCGATCTCAAGAAGTGGGTGAGAGAGGGATCTAGAAATGACTTTGGGTTTGAAACGAATATTTTTGTGTTCGTGGATAGCTCACACGGTAGAGCCACGCTCTCACCTGCCAGGCGGAGTTGTCGTACCAATAAGGTCGCAGGTTCAAACCCCACCACCGCCGCGAAAAAAATTTTTTATTCTCTATTGTCTTCTGGCACTTTTCTACTCACTTCATATCTTGTTGTTACCAACATAAGTGCCTGCTCCACTCACTTTTCTGAATTAAAAATTCACCCCATACACCGGAGCATACTCCATGTCTCAATCGTTTCTATGTTATATGTTTGTGATGAGAATATTGGCTATTAAGCTTAACTGCTGGTCAAAATTACTTCGCGATGGTGGTGAACGAATCGGCGATCTCAAGAAGTGGGTGAGAGAGGGATCTAGAAGTAACTCAGCAGAGGCACCTCCGCTGTAAACTGGGTTTATTTATCTGCCCTTCCCAGATCTGACTGTAAAAGGCTGCAATTTTTCATTAACTCTAATGCACCTACATATTCTCACTTTACTTTCTTTGATGGTAATTTTAACAAAGCTTGTATATCGACTTAAAGATGTGATTTGATAAAACATAAAAGAGTCAAGAGCGTCATCGATCATCTAAAAGTGCAAAACATAATATTTGCTTTCTATTTCTCCTTGCTGAAATCATATGACAAAACGTACTTTGACTGATGGCACATTCAGTGGACACACTGTAAATACCCTACAACTAAATATATAAAAATGTATTTAGCGCCTATGATTAAGATAATTGATAACGTGCGCAATTATATGCAGGTTTGACATCCAAACCCCCTTCTGAGCCTAGTTGAACATCGTTGTAATGGACAATATTTTGCGTCATTTTTTAGATTTCCATTACAACGATGAGCCCATAAGGAATTGGGTTATCAGACCTACAAATAAGTGCATGTCGGTACTACCCAAAAGGTTGGCATGGGGAGGGGGAAGGGCGATAATTCAATAGCACTTGTTTCGTTAACCGATATGTTCTAGATTTGGATGACTTTTTTCAAACTCCTTAAACCTTATATTTATTTGAACATTCCAGTTTAGGAATGTATCCAAAATTGAGGACAATACGCTTTTTTGAAAGTGTTAATAAAACTAATTGAATGAAAACATCCTCTGTAAACCGCTTCAAAAAAAGTCGTATTGTCTAAGATCAGTAACATTAGGGGGGGGGGGGGGGTGCAGCGTGGCTCGGCGGTACGGTCTTTGCTTCGTACCCGGAAGGTACCGAGTTCGATCACCAGCCGCTCTACTGTGTGGCCTTGAGCAAGTCACATCGCCCTAGCTCAATTTGCGGCTGACGCCTTGGTTATTCCAGTCTTCGTTTGTAATAGACCCTAGAGAAAAATTTCCCCTAAGGGATGAATAAAAGGAAATTTATTTTTTATTGATTTTTTAACTATAAAAGGTATCCAGGCGTTGATCATTTCGATTAAGGCGTTTTTAAATCATACGACGAAACGTCTATACAAAGGAAAAAGCAAACCGAAAGATAAAAAAATTTCTTTTTTTCTGTACTTTTTTTTTGGGGGGGGGGGGGGGGGGGGGGATATCGAAAAGGTGCATTCCAATGTGAGTTTGGGTCGGTTATTTTCATCAAATGGATATTGGTCAAATCAATGCACACTATTCGAACTGTAAATATAACCGTGGTAAGGAGATATTATATTCAACATTTTGCTGACTGTTTGCATATAAAAATTTGGCCGAAAACAAAAGACAAAGAAAATGGTGAAATAAGTTTATAAAATGTATGATTTCTTAATAAATTAGTCTGTTGGTTGTGCGCCTACATGGTCTAGTGGTATGATACTAGTCTTCGGATCGGAAGGTCCAGGATTCTAGTCCCACTCTGAGCGGGGCATTGTTGAGTCATTGGAAAAGTTTCTTTACTCACATTCTCATCGTACTTATGTGTAAAATAAGTACATGACAGTTAACAGCATTGTCTCTGTCCGACAGAATAATAGTAATATCGCCTAGCAGGCATCATGTCTCGTCCTAATGTTAAGTGTTGCTGTTGGCTAGGGATCCCTTATAAAACGCTTTGAGCACGTTGAGTGGATATTGCCCTTGATAAATGCTCACGACTGTTTAAGTCATATATAAACCTGAAAATGCTTCTTTGCCATGGATTTATTCTACCTTACGTTGATAAATTAATGATAAACATTTATTCAAGTTGGCCACAAAACTTTCACTTGATATTTTGATCAATTAAAATGACCAACTTTTCAAAATTTCTTAAACCCTAGAGATAGATACTTTTTGTACGCCAGAGTTGTAGCTTTATCTATTCTACAGCCTTTATATGTCATTATATGATATGATTTTTAATGATATTTATTAAGCATTGGTTATAGAGCTGCTCCTTTTTTATATATATATACATCCTATTTCTATTGTATTTTTATCTTACTGGGATGCAATAAAGTATTATTAATTATTATTATTATTATTATTATTATTATTATTATTATTATTATTATTATTATTATTTATTTTATTATTATTATTATTATTATTATTATTATTTTATTATTATTATTATTATATTATTATTATTATTATTATTATTATTATTATTATTATTATTATTATTATTATTATTATTACTAATCATATTTCAGCAAACTGCATTAGGCAAAAAAAAAAAAAATATATTTTGGTGTTTTTTATCAAATTTCGTTGTTTTTTAGGAGTTTGCCTGTATTATGTATAATAGACAAGTGGTTAAACTGCTTAACGCGATTTAAATATTAGCATTTGGTCAGGTCGCACTGATTGAAGCTTTTCTATAATATGTGTCGGCTATGTGGTCTAGTGGTGGGACACCCGCCTTCGGATTGGACGGTCGGAGTTTGAGTCCCGCTTTGAGCGGCGCATAGTTGAGTGCTTGGAAAAGGCTCTTTACCCACATTCTCTCACCGTACTCAGGTGTAACATGAGTACCTGGTCGTAAACAGCGTTGGCTCTGTCCGAAGAAATAATTACAATATCGCCTAACAGGGGTCATGTCTCGTCCTAAATGTTAAGTGATGGTTTTGGCTAAAAGGACCCATAGTAAAGCGATTTGAGCACGTTAAGTGGATATTGCACTATATAAATGCTCAGGTTTTGAAAGCTGCAATGAAGTCTAATGATCTTGTTATGATATAACACGAATGGAAATAATAGAGTATAATACGAAACAATCCGATATCAATAAGCTTGAAATAATTCTATCCACGTATGATTTTATTTGTAAATCGGTCTTTATCCCAATGTGTGATAATGAGAATTTATCTGGATGTGTGTGTATGTGTTTGTGTGTGTGTGTGTGTGTGTTGTGTATTATATATATGAGTTTTTTATACTCCGTTTTAGTATTTAATTTGTACGACCATGTCATTGTAAAGCATATGGAGCATGATTTAGTCATGATTCTGCTCTGTATAAATGTCTTACAATATTTATGATTTGTTACAATGTTTGACAAAATTATTTGCCATATTCGCATCTTTTTTATGAAGCCATTCTGTTCACATTTTTAATATAGAAAGTGGAAGATGAATCTCGATTCAATCATAACACATCCTGATATTGACTTCGTTTTCTTTCTGACATTATCCAACACATTTTACTTGGCTTCCTGTCAATCTGGAACATAACGACCTTGATGGACAGGCTCATATGATTTCCTATCATGAAAGAAATAACAGGAAGTCTAGACGTGTGTAGAGGCAGACGGAATCACGTGCAACTTTTGAAGTAAAGGATGAAAGAAGAGACTAATTTGAATGATTTTTTTACACAACATAATTTCTGCTAACAATTCCAAAGATCAAGATTATTAAAGTGGTATGCGCCAAGGTCTAGCTATAATTATCTAGATGTTCTGCACGTCGGTGGCCTAGCGGTACTGTGTTTCGACTTATCACAAAGTTTACTGCTTTTGAGTGTGGTTAGTAAGCAGATGGATGCCAATTGCATAAACTCGATGTGCTCTTGGAGGGGGCGCTATGAACATACCGTATAAATAGAGGCGGGTTGTGTGAATGTGTACCTGACTATGTAGTCAGTGATAGATTAATGAATGAGTGTGCCTAACAAACCAACATGTACTGTTTGAAATGGACACTTGGACAAACATTTTATAACAACTGTCTCAATATATTGGAATGAAAGGTCGCCAATAATTGAAATTAAATTCAAAATAATAATTATTTTAAAATTTTGATTCAACTTTATTTTCTTCTTTTCTTTTGTGATTTTCTTTTCTTTTATTTGCCCGTTTGTTCGTTCGTTTGTTTGGTCGTGCGTTTGAGAGCCAATTATCGGCGTTCAAGAAATTATACCCATACGTCAGTTCAAAATTTAGCGTCTTATAATTTACCTTGCTGTCATAATATGTAATGCCGAATTGATCGATGGGTCACAAATGTGCTCAAAGATATATTATCTAGATAGTAATCAATCTTGTTAATATGATAGAACAAAACCATGCGTATGATGAAACGAAAAAGAAGAAAACTTATTTAATAAGACGTTTTCTATCAAATTACAAGCCTATAATTAATCATTTAACATGGTAATCACTCGAAACTTAAACCAGCTAACGGAAGTTAACACTAATTATTTTCCAGGTGCCAAAATGGCAGATGCCAAAAAATACCTCTTGAACAAATGTTATAATGAAATTAGAGTTCGTATGTTTATAATCTTCCTATTAGTAAGATTAATTGTAGTTGAGGAGAATGATTAATTCTTGACTATTCAGGAATGGATCCTTTTATTTACGAGTAATATGAGAAGTTAAAAGTTTAGACATTTCAATTAAATCGGTGACTTCTTGACAGCCATTCGTGTAAAACTTTAGCATTTATATAGGGCAATACCCACTGAACGTGCTCAAAGCACTTCACAAGGGGTCCCCAGCCAACAGTAACACTTAACATGTAGGAGAAGATCTGATTCCTATTAAGCGTTATTACAATTTTTAGACGGAGACAAAGCTGTTAACAGTCAGGTACTTATTTTACACCTGAGTCCAGTGAGAGAATGTGAATAAGAGCCTCTTCCAAGGACTGAACTATGCGCCGAAAAGTATGAAAGTAGGTATAATCCGATAAGCTCGCATGTCTCTGCTCAATTGTAATTCCCAATAGTGACATCAAAGTTGTTGGATTTCTTTGTCCATGCATTTCCGTTTGTTGTATAGGTTGTTTTGTTGTTACTTTTGGGGGGAATGTAGAATGATATGGATTATACTTTCTCTCACAACTTCAACACATTGACATAAAAATTGGACTCTACAGAGATGACGGTCTCGTATTATGCAACATAGAAAACTAGACAAACAGAATGATAAAGAAAGAAATGTGCAGAATCTTCAACAGCAGCAAACTAAAAAATACAATCGAAGCTAAAAAAAAGATATTTGATTTCCTGGATAGAAAAATCAAACAAATCAAAGTACTGCCAACCATTCTCGAAACCCAACAACATTCCAGTGTACATCCATAGCTATAGTAATCATCCTCCATCTATAATCAACAACATTCCAAATAGCATTAACAAATGACTATCCAATAATTCCACAAACAGCGAAATATTCAACGAGGCAACCCAACAGGCGCACTTAAAATAAAAAACGTGACTCTATCGGCAAAAAATTCTTCAACCTTCTTTCTACAAAAGGTTCCGAAAGACCATGTTTTGTAACCCATAATGAACAATATGATACCACCAAGATGGGATATCATGCATGCCAAACAATCCAAAATATCATATCATCTCAAAACAAACGATAACCATCCCAACCAGAAAAAAAATAACAACAATCTTCAGAAAAAATGCAATTGCAGAACCCAGACAACATGCCCATTAAACGTTGTTTACCAAGCCATAGTTACACACTCAGACATACAAAATAGAGACATACATCTAACAGAATGCTTATTTAAAACCAGATATAATTTACACAAATCGTCATTCAAAGACTACACAAACGACACTCGACCACACCGAGTGAATATATCTGGATCCTAAAAGAAACCAATATACAACACAATATTACAAGGAAAACTTATCTCAAGAGCACACCCCAGCCATATTCAACATCTACCAAATTATGCAATTTGTGCTTAGAAGAGAAAATTTACATTATCACTCACCCAACCATGGCTACACTGAACAAAAGAAATGAACTCACACACGCAGGCAGACAAAGAAATAAAAACCTTGTTTTCATTACAAACCACCATGATACTCTCCACACCCAAACATCACAGGAAGAACGAAACAACATACACTTTTTAAATAATAGTAACAACAATAACGACTACAGTGCCCTAAAAATTGTTAAACTAGGCCCATAAGTTAGACCTCACAGATGTGCACATCGCCCCAAGTAAAAAGCATAAACAGATCTATAGGAGTCAATAGAATTCAGTTATACATCATAAAATATCATCGCCTAGGCATTTCACGAAGGAATATAGATTATTCATCAAACAAGATGTCTGATGTCAACAGGAATCACCCATGTTGTCCAAGTGAGCAAATCGGGGTCAATAATCTTGTCCAAGGAAAAAACAGAAAGTGCCTGAAGCGGGGCTAGACCTCGGGGCCTTTCCGGTCACAATGCAATGGCCTTAACCACTCGGCCATGTGTGTATATATATATATATGCATGTATGTGTATGTTCGCATTTTAAAGATTTTTGTAAGGACATCTTGACTTAGATATAATTTTTTAAATACTAAGTTTACTCATATACATTGTGATGAACATATCAAGGGATCGTACAAAAAGCTGCCTAATAAGTACCCAGAAATGAAACAATATGATATGATATGATATGATACAATATATGATTTAAAATGGAATTTTGAAAATTTGAGGAGTGCTTATCAATAATTATTCAATTCATCTTTTTACAGCCATTTTGGTCCAATATTTTTTTAGCAGAATTCATGGATAAACACTTTATTCTATTGCGTAATATTTCCCCATAAAAACTCCTTTTTGTTTTCCAATTATATATTATCTTCTGCGTCAATATAATATATTATCAATAAATTTCCATGCACAACTTCTTGGCGGTTTAAAAAATGTCAAAATATGTATTACCTGTCCATCCTTTCATCCTATCTATTTATGAATTTACAGCTTTCCCATGCCTTATCAG
>NC_088364.1:40811355-40816228 GCF_034508935.2 Berghia stephanieae | reverse complement strand
GGTTAATTATTGATTTGAACCCATTTTGATTTATTAAATGCAAATTCTAAGTTAATGTTATGATTTATATTTGGCAATTGCAAAAATAAAGCTTTAAATTTTTAAATGGAATTGATCTCCTGACTTGAGGGTCCAGCCCTCCACCAATATAGGGACCCTATAGAGACCCCCCCCCCTTCCTACCCAACTCCTTTTCCTCACGAATCATAGTTCTGATGTAATGAAAATCCACTAGACAACAGCGAAATGTGCCAACTCACAAATCCGTAATACGATGTAATAAGACGATAAGATGGCAAGCAAATTTGTCATCCATTTCCAAACTCCATTTTTGCTGATTGCGGTTAACACTCACTGATCTTCCCATTCACGTCCCTTGTTATGTTGTTGTAAACTGTAAATTCAGGTATGATTGTAGGTTATGTATTATTGTCATCACACCGCTTATTATCTGTCTGTTTGTTTGTTCATCTCAACGTATACTTTCTTGCGATACAAATGAGTTTGTGTATTGGTTGCAACAATATTGTGCTTGTTTTTGACTCTACATTAGATGAACTTTTGACTGAATGTAACAGTAAGAAGACTACCCAACGATTGCTGTTTAGACAGATTGACTCGATGGTTTTCCAATACAGTGGCCAAAACTCATTCGCATTGCGGATCTTTCTTTAACTTTAAGGTCGGTATACAATGGAGCAGGCCTTTTAAGAACACAGTTGTAACGAAGTGACGCAGATTTAGTACATAAGTCTATCTCGTTTTGAGCGTCTTTTGCTCGCGCGCGTTTGTATGTGTGTGTGTGTGTGTGTGTGTAACTATTAATAGTATTTCAATAAGATTAAGCGCATACAACAAACACGCTACGAATTAATGTGATTAACGAACTCATGACGCAAAGTAAAATGAACACATAAGAAAAATCAGTTTGGCCCATTGGGGCCATTACAAATAATTACATGAATTTTAAACGTTTTTTGGCCAAAATAATCAAAATATGCAGAAATCTGATCCACCAACTCAAAACGGTATTTTGTCAGAGTCGTTTAGAAGTTAAGAATTGAATTCATAGCTGGAAAATTATGAGACTGAAGCATAAAAACCAGACTGAGGCGTCGGGTCACTTTGTCATTGTAGGTTCTGTTGAGAGCCGTGTTGGCGTCGGGTCACATTGTCATTGTAGGGTCCCGTTGGCGTCGGGTCACATTGTCAATGTAGAGCCGGACTCATAATTCGTTGTCGGCAATGGAACTCTATGTAACAGGAGCTTTCGAAATTCTAAGAAATACTCCCGAGATCGCTACATAGATTCAAAGCTAAAGGCTGCTAATCGATTTGCTAAGTGTGTGAGTCTGTGTCTGTGTGTGTGTGTGTGTATGTGTGTGTGTGTGTGTGTGTGTTTGTGTGTGTGCTTGTTTTTTGTATGAGTTTGATAATGTTAGGTTTATCCAAAATGTTAATTACCATTCTTGCTATAATATATATATCCTACTGCCTTCTTCTAGTATTATTGTGTCACGATGACCAAGCAGACGTTCGTTATCCAAGGACAACAAAGTTTCCGCTACCGATTGTCCTGACAGGATATAATATAGATACATTTTCTCCCCTCTACATTGGTTAAGGAAAAATATGGCCGATTAAATTGTTTTTGTTGTTGGCTGAAGAAGAGAATTGATACCGAAACGTTATGGTGTTAAGTTGGTTTTTCTTTTTAATTCTTGTTTTGTCTATTTTAATGATATATTAGTTTTTTGTTCAATACAGTTAATAGCTTACTATTCGCTTTGAAAAAAATCCCCAGTTGAACCAATGACCCGACCAAGCTTGTTGGAGTAATGATGCTTTCAATTCCATAAGATCTTTTATGTCTCCTCATAGCATAATAATCCCTTTAATAAGTGTCATTGAATTTTAACATTAATATGTTAATTAGAGAAACCGTATACATTCTTCCAAATAAACGCACATTGAACTCCAATTTTCTATTTATTTTCAATGTTTAGTTATACCGGGACGCAACACCTAACTGAATCGTAAAGTTGCATGATATTAGCAAGTTAACTATTACGTTCCCCACCTACAGCGACTGACGAACGATGTGGAAGAAAACGAAGATCTGTCTTAAGACTCTCTCGTTCGTCGATCGCTGTAGGTTGGGAACGTAATCGTTTAGTCGCTATTGTGTGATTGAGCCTCAATATCATATGTCGCCCAAACCTGCAAACATTATTAACTTTGATTTGAAAATCGTAAATGTTACAGAGTTAAGCCGGGGTGGGATACCATTTGGTCTTTATGTCAGAGTTATATTAAGAGGTAAAATATGAGCCAAGCTATGCTTTATCGCTCTATTGTCTATGATTTGCGAGAACATTCCCAAAATATTCTAAGACAATTTTCTTACTAAGACGGAAATTAACGAGTTTGAGTGAAATAGAGAAGTACCAGAAAAACAATAGAGAATAAAAAAAAGTTATTGCTACGTTAGGATGTCCTACTAAGACGCAATGGTTTCTTATAAACAATTCTCCTATCCTACAAAGCTGAAAAAAATTGGTCTCGATCGATTGTTAAAAAAATTCCGTTTGGACAGATAGTATGACAAGTGATTAAATCTTCAATTTCACCAATACACGTGATTTTCAGATTTGAATTCACGTCTTGTACATTACATTATGAAAATCGTACAATTCGTGACTCAAACAATGGCATAATTATGTATTGCGTGTTTGACGACTCCGTGAGAGAGTAAAACGTCTTCGATATATTGAGTAGCTTTGAAGTCGTGTGATGAGAGAGAGAGAGAGAGAGAGAGAGGGGAAGAGGAGAGAGAGAGGAGGGGAGAGAGAGAGAGATGGAGAGAGAGAGAGAAAGTTATAAGACAGCTTTAAAAAATAATAATAAAAAGAATATTATACAGGATCGTTTTGGGCGCAAAACGTTCTTCAGAAGACCCCAAAGTAAAAAAATATAGCGTAATAAAATACGTAAACCTTTTAACTTGGCGGATAGCTATTGTTATAATGTAGAGTAAAATAAAAACGCATTAAAGTGAGTTTAATGTGTCATAAATAATATCCTGTGGCCCTTTTGAGTGAATGAATGGACCAGTGTGAAGCGCAATGTGCCTGTAACAGATGAGGGGGCCCTTTATAAAAGTGCAAAATTTCCTTTTGGGTTTCTTAAATAGTAGGTCGGTCATATTACGATTTTAAGGGGAAGCTAAGAATAAATTATGTCAAACCTATGTGACCTGAAAAAACAACGGAACAGGTCACAAGCTTTTTGTATTATCACTGACAAAAAAAGATGTTATTCACCCTTGCTGAAAAAAAAAACAACTCCTTCTTACATCGATTGATTAAAAGGACCAAAACTTGCCCCAAAAAAATAATTTAAAAAAAATTAAAACGGGGAAATTTTTTTTCCAGACTTGAGAAAATGTTGACAAATTTTCGGGGGCGTTTTAATCGTCTATTCAGGGAGTACTAATAGGTTTTTTTCCCCAAAATGTAAAAAAAGAACGTTTTCCAAACGGCGGTACTAGATCTTTCTTGTAATTTCGGGGGGTTTTATGGGTAATTTCAAGTAAAACTTATCAATAAAATCAAAGATTAAATCAAATTTTTCTGTTTTATACAAAAATTTAAAGAGGACAGCGGAAAAACATCTGAAATTTTGAACACGATCTCTTGTTTAGGCGTAGGGAATGTAAAAAAATTTTTAAAAAAACAACTAGCTTTTATTAAGGGGAAAGGTTTTCCCAAGTACGGGAAAATCCTGTTTCCCAAACAAGAAGCAAGAAAAAGTAGCTCTCTAGACCCCATTGGGGCCCCACGAAAAACAGAATTTACCTGGTTTTTCCCGTAAGGGGAAAAAAAAAAAAAAAATGAAAAATGAATGAAACCGGGGGGCCCCTTATTTTAAAATCGATCAGTTAACGGGTTTTTTTTAAGGGAACCCATTCAGTTTTTCTAAGGGTTTTTGATTGCCAAATCCCCCCCCCCCCCCCCCCCCCCCCCCCCCCAAGCCCGCCCTCTCTCTCTCTCACACACACACACACACACACACACACACACACACACACACTCTGACCAATTCGGCTACATGGTGTCCCCCACGGTCTAGGAGAGGCGCAAAACCAGGATAATATAATTGAGCAATTGTTCTAAAAATTTAGCCTTTGAAATTTGAGCCTAAATTGGTACAATACATGATTTGCTGGCCCAAGCGTGTGGTCATAACGCACTATTGTTATCTGCAAATTTAGAATGTGAAGGTCCAATGCTATATTCTAATAACAGCCGTTGTTATGTGTCTGACTCTCACCTTTATCGATCTAAAGATAAATCTAGTGCTATACAAGGGGCTATAAAATGGATAGTCTTAAGCAGTGATCAGTAATCAGAAGCAAATCTATTAGTCATGTTGCATTGACATGACCAAACACATTTTTATATTCTAACCAGAAAAAAAAAACAACGTTGGCTACAAATATCGACAGTTTAAAGACCCTCAACTTGCCAAAGTCTCTCAAACATCTAAACTCAGAGAGAGAGAGAGAAGAAAGAGAACGAGAGGGGAGAGAGAGGAAGAGAGAGAGAGAGAGAGAGAAATAGAGAGAAAAAGAGAGAGAGAGAGAGAGAGGAGAGAGAGAGAGAGAGAGAAAAAAAGAGAGCAGTTACAATGGAAAAGCGCATTCGTAAAGACTTGAGAGGAAATGCTCATGAAATGAAAACTTCCGATAAATAAGTATTGGCAAATAAAACGTATTTTGTTACAATACCATGCTCGGTAGTTTGCGTTTGGTCGTAAATAGATAAACATATATTTACAAAATAAACAAATAAGCTAAAAAAAAGGGGGAAAA
>NC_088364.1:40799514-40802014 GCF_034508935.2 Berghia stephanieae | reverse complement strand
CATCGACTTCTATTAGATTGTTACCAGTAAAGCGAACATAATTTCTGTTTTAGTACTTTAGCACCACATCCTATTATGCTTGATGCCAGCTAATCAATTACACACCCATGTGATTGAGTAAGGCAGATAGAATGCTATATCAAGGACACAACCTCTGGTCAAACGTTTGGCTAACATTATGTTTGAACTTATTCTCTCCCATCCGGCAACAGTTGGCAATTATTGTCTCTTGACTTTTACTTTATATATACTACTTAGCGGAAAATCTGGAGCTAGATAATATGCAAATGGTTACATATATATATATATATATATATATATATATATATATATATATATATATATATATATATATATATATGTGTGTGTGTGTGTGTGTGTGTGAGAGAGAGAGATGAGGAGAGAGAGAGAGAGAGAGAGAGAGAGAGAGAGAGAGAAAGATAGAGATTGGACGAAAGAAAGAAAGGGAGAAAGAGATTGAGAGAATGAGAACGAGATAGATAGAGAGGAGAGAGAGAGAGAGAGAGAGAGAGAGAGAGAGAGAGAGAGAGAGAGAGAGAGAGAGAGAGAGAGAGAGATGAAAAAGTTAAGTTATCACTCGTGCATAATAAAGTTCTGGTTGTCTTGTATTTCAGTTATCCAAAAATTGTGACGTTTTCCATACAATAGAATGTTTTCTTCTCGGGCTTTAAATCCAGGCGTTTAATGCAACAAAATGGTTAGTATTCATATGAACATTTACCTTTATTCAGAGTTAAACACCTAATGCATCCCTACCCTTCATCACCTTTGTTCTGCTTTTTCTTCTATTTTTTTAATCATAGAAACATAACGATCTGATCAAGGATAGAGACGTGATCATTTCGTTGGCACTTTGTCTCAAACACACCACAATTCTTGTACATTTGCCAACCATGACTTCCATGGAAATTGATCTATTTGAATATATTGGTGGAAACGTGGATTATGATCGTTGTTGTTATAGTAGATTATTATTATTTTTAAATTTATTATTATTATTATTATTATTATTATTTATTATATTATTATTATTATTATTATATTATTATTATTATTATTAATAAATTATTATTATTATTATTATTATTATTATTATTATTATTATTATTATTATTATTATTATTATTATTATTATTATTATTATTATTATTAGTATTATTATTATTATTTTCACTATTGTTATAATTATTATTATTATTATTATTATTATTATTATTATTATATATTATTATTATTATTATTATTATTATTATTATTATTATATAATTATTATTATTATTATATTATTATCATCATCATCACTATTATTCACTGCTCCATCCAAAGATTCTCTATCATCATTACATGCCCCATATTGACATGTTTTTACAATTAGAATCATCACGTTTCTGAGTTATTCACTTATTTGGCCAAATCCAAAACATTCCTTGTTTAAAATATATTTAGAGTGCAATATCTATTCATATAATTTTTTATGCCAACGGTTTAACTAGTTTTGCGATCGAAGAAAAGTTATCAACGCAAGTCCGTTTGTGTGCTATTATCATTTGTGACCCACCGTCCCAAAACGAAATTATGTCGGGATGAATTGGACCCTGAAACGTAAATTAGAATTAAAATGATAGGAAATGCGAACTTTTGTGGGAGTTTTTCAATGTAACTCTCCATCATAACAAGTTAAAATTAACCGTAAGAAATTAAGGAGCAGGCACAGGTGTAAGATAAAGAACACACTTGTTTAGTTCTTTAAAATTAACCGCAAGTTCCGTGTTTGTGTTCTTTAGACTCATATTTCCGCACCTAGTTAATTCATCCCTAGATAATACCGGTTTAAGGCGAAGTCAAAGGTTTGAGAGTTTAAGCCAAGACGACGGTCATTTAAATCGATCGATATTATTTGAAGAACGAGTTTTCTGGCCGATATTCAAATACGTGTTTTCTAGAGTTCATCAGTTAACTGGTTAGATGGCTTTTGATTTGTATCGCCGGATAAGTCATGGACAAGTAAGTTGTGGTCGTCCTACATAAAATCGAATTTAATAAATCCAAAACGAGAGAAGAAAGACCTGCTTTTAAGGTAGGGAGGCAAGATGATTAGATCATTCTATTTTCAGCGTGAACACAGACTGAATGGTATTAACTTCTTTCTCATTGCATCCAAGTTGGATAATGATCCAAAGCCATATCTGAAAAACGGTTATGAGCATATTCAATATTTTCATATTGTTGATATTATAAATAACATGCACCAAGCAATGCGCAGTTACAAATTGCCAACGAAAACAATGATATAGCCAGATGGTGCTATAGAGCTTCCATTCAAAGGAAGACATTAATTGTGGAATAGGGATAGTAACTTGAGTTTTGTATCCAATTAGGAATAGCATTTGTTAATCGAACCAATTACGTATAATGCAGCGGCATTTAGAGTGGCTGTTAAGAAAAATAATTGAGGATGTTCTGAAAGAGAAAAAAAAAG
>NC_088364.1:40782014-40794514 GCF_034508935.2 Berghia stephanieae | reverse complement strand
CAGTTTTGTTCTATCAATTGACAGATTATGGCAGTTGTACACATATTATGGAACCAAACTTTTTCATTAACACTTCGATTTCCCACTTTATATAGCCACACAATAAATACTTACTTTTCACCGTCTATATTATAAAAGAAGACTACGTGAGTTGCAGGTAAAGGAAAACGTCCAACCGTTGTGAACAAGTAAATAAGAAACACAAAATTCTGTACAGCTCTCCAAATTCTAAGCTTACTCAGCTCCCCACTGTTCTGTAGACACAATCTGGAAATAAGAGTGCTCACTTAGAGTGGCGGGGTTCATAATCTGCAAGCAGACGAAACTATGCACTGCGCTCAGAAAACGGAGCTTTATTCTTTGCTTTTCTTAAACTTTTATTTCGCTCAAAACCTTGCCATCTTTCACCTGTAGAAAAACGATTTTGACAGATCCTGGTGCAGTAATGTGCTCACCTGCAAGATATATGTCAATTCCTTACCTAGCACATGACAATATGTTTCTCATTTTCGTTTTCGTTTTCTGACTTTTTTATTCACTTTTTTTTTCGCGATCTTCATGATTCGACACCGATTGATGTTTTTATCTTGTGGTGTTATGTGCCATCAAATTGGATAAACATGTAACTCAGCAGAGGCACCTCCGCTGTAAACTGGGTTTATTTATCTGCCCTTCCCAGATCTGACTGTAAAAGGCTGCAATTTTTCATTAACTCTAATGCACCTACATATTCTCACTTTACTTTCTTTGATGGTAATTTTAACAAAGCTTGTATATCGACTTAAAGATGTGATTTGATAAAACATAAAAGAGTCAAGAGCGTCATCGATCATCTAAAAGTGCAAAACATAATATTTGCTTTCTATTTCTCCTTGCTGAAATCAATTGACAAAACGTACTTTGACTGATGGCACATTCAGTGGACACACTGTAAATACCCTACAACTAAATATATAAAAATGTATTTAGCGCCTATGATTAAGATAATTGATAACGTGCGCAATTATATGCAGGTTTGACATCCAAACCCCCTTCTGAGCCTAGTTGAACATCGTTGTAATGGACAATATTTTGCGTCATTTTTTAGATTTCCATTACAACGATGAGCCCATAAGGAATTGGGTTATCAGACCTACAAATAAGTGCATGTCGGTACTACCCAAAAGGTTGGCATGGGGAGGGGGAAGGGCGATAATTCAATAGCACTTGTTTCGTTAACCGATATGTTCTAGATTTGGATGACTTTTTTCAAACTCCTTAAACCTTATATTTATTTGAACATTCCAGTTTAGGAATGTATCCAAAATTGAGGACAATACGCTTTTTTGAAAGTGTTAATAAAACTAATTGAATGAAAACATCCTCTGTAAACCGCTTCAAAAAAAGTCGTATTGTCTAAGATCAGTAACATTAGGGGGGGGGGGGGGGGGGGTGTGCAGCGTGGCTCGGCGGTACGGTCTTTGCTTCGTACCCGGAAGGTACCGAGTTCGATCACCAGCCGCTCTACTGTGTGGCCTTGAGCAAGTCACATCGCCCTAGCTCAATTTGCGGCTGACGCCTTGGTTATTCCAGTCTTCGTTTGTAATAGACCCTAGAGAAAAATTTCCCCTAAGGGATGAATAAAAGGAAATTTATTTTTTATTGATTTTTTAACTATAAAAGGTATCCAGGCGTTGATCATTTCGATTAAGGCGTTTTTAAATCATACGACGAAACGTCTATACAAAGGAAAAAGCAAACCGAAAGATAAAAAAAATTTCTTTTTTTCTGTACTTTTTTTTTGGGGGGGGGGGGGGGGGGGGGGGATATCGAAAAGGTGCATTCCAATGTGAGTTTGGGTCGGTTATTTTCATCAAATGGATATTGGTCAAATCAATGCACACTATTCGAACTGTAAATATAACCGTGGTAAGGAGATATTATATTCAACATTTTGCTGACTGTTTGCATATAAAAATTTGGCCGAAAACAAAAGACAAAGAAAATGGTGAAATAAGTTTATAAAATGTATGATTTCTTAATAAATTAGTCTGTTGGTTGTGCGCCTACATGGTCTAGTGGTATGATACTAGTCTTCGGATCGGAAGGTCCAGGATTCTAGTCCCACTCTGAGCGGGGCATTGTTGAGTCATTGGAAAAGTTTCTTTACTCACATTCTCATCGTACTTATGTGTAAAATAAGTACATGACAGTTAACAGCATTGTCTCTGTCCGACAGAATAATAGTAATATCGCCTAGCAGGCATCATGTCTCGTCCTAATGTTAAGTGTTGCTGTTGGCTAGGGATCCCTTATAAAACGCTTTGAGCACGTTGAGTGGATATTGCCCTTGATAAATGCTCACGACTGTTTAAGTCATATATAAACCTGAAAATGCTTCTTTGCCATGGATTTATTCTACCTTACGTTGATAAATTAATGATAAACATTTATTCAAGTTGGCCACAAAACTTTCACTTGATATTTTGATCAATTAAAATGACCAACTTTTCAAAATTTCTTAAACCCTAGAGATAGATACTTTTTGTACGCCAGAGTTGTAGCTTTATCTATTCTACAGCCTTTATATGTCATTATATGATATGATTTTTAATGATATTTATTAAGCATTGGTTATAGAGCTGCTCCTTTTTTATATAGATATACATCCTATTTCTATTGTATTTTTATCTTACTGGGATGCAATAAAGTATTATTAATTATTATTATTATTATTATTATTATTATTATTATTATTATTATTATTATTATTATTTATTATTATTATTATTATTATTATTATTATTATTATTATATTATTATTATTATTATTATTATTATTATTATTATTATTATTATTATTATTATTATTATTATTACTAATCATATTTCAGCAAACTGCATTAGGCAAAAAAAAAAAAAAATATTTTGGTGTTTTTTATCAAATTTCGTTGTTTTTTAGGAGTTTGCCTGTATTATGTATAATAGACAAGTGGTTAAACTGCTTAACGCGATTTAAATATTAGCATTTGGTCAGGTCGCACTGATTGAAGCTTTTCTATAATATGTGTCGGCTATGTGGTCTAGTGGTGGGACACCCGCCTTCGGATTGGACGGTCGGAGTTTGAGTCCCGCTTTGAGCGGCGCATAGTTGAGTGCTTGGAAAAGGCTCTTTACCCACATTCTCTCACCGTACTCAGGTGTAACATGAGTACCTGGTCGTAAACAGCGTTGGCTCTGTCCGAAGAAATAATTACAATATCGCCTAACAGGGGTCATGTCTCGTCCTAAATGTTAAGTGATGATTTTGGCTAAAAGG
Organism: Berghia stephanieae; assembly: GCF_034508935.2. NCBI lineage: Eukaryota > Metazoa > Mollusca > Gastropoda > Nudibranchia > Aeolidiidae > Berghia > Berghia stephanieae. The sequence continues at coordinate 40,791,216 of NC_088364.1, read as the reverse complement.
ACCCATAGTAAAGCGATTTGAGCACGTTAAGTGGATATTGCACTATATAAATGCTCAGGTTTTGAAAGCTGCAATGAAGTCTAATGATCTTGTTATGATATAACACGAATGGAAATAATAGAGTATAATACGAAACAATCCGATATCAATAAGCTTGAAATAATTCTATCCACGTATGATTTTATTTGTAAATCGGTCTTTATCCCAATGTGTGATAATGAGAATTTATCTGGATGTGTGTGTATGTGTTTGTGTGTGTGTGTGTGTGGTGTGTATTATATATATGAGTTTTTTATACTCCGTTTTAGTATTTAATTTGTACGACCATGTCATTGTAAAGCATATGGAGCATGATTTAGTCATGATTCTGCTCTGTATAAATGTCTTACAATATTTATGATTTGTTACAATGTTTGACAAAATTATTTGCCATATTCGCATCTTTTTTATGAAGCCATTCTGTTCACATTTTTAATATAGAAAGTGGAAGATGAATCTCGATTCAATCATAACACATCCTGATATTGACTTCGTTTTCTTTCTGACATTATCCAACACATTTTACTTGGCTTCCTGTCAATCTGGAACATAACGACCTTGATGGACAGGCTCATATGATTTCCTATCATGAAAGAAATAACAGGAAGTCTAGACGTGTGTAGAGGCAGACGGAATCACGTGCAACTTTTGAAGTAAAGGATGAAAGAAGAGACTAATTTGAATGATTTTTTTACACAACATAATTTCTGCTAACAATTCCAAAGATCAAGATTATTAAAGTGGTATGCGCCAAGGTCTAGCTATAATTATCTAGATGTTCTGCACGTCGGTGGCCTAGCGGTACTGTGTTTCGACTTATCACAAAGTTTACTGCTTTTGAGTGTGGTTAGTAAGCAGATGGATGCCAATTGCATAAACTCGATGTGCTCTTGGAGGGGGCGCTATGAACATACCGTATAAATAGAGGCGGGTTGTGTGAATGTGTACCTGACTATGTAGTCAGTGATAGATAATGAATGAGTGTGCCTAACAAACCAACATGTACTGTTTGAAATGGACACTTGGACAAACATTTTATAACAACTGTCTCAATATATTGGAATGAAAGGTCGCCAATAATTGAAATTAAATTCAAAATAATAATTATTTTAAAATTTTGATTCAACTTTATTTTCTTCTTTTCTTTTGTGATTTTCTTTCTTTTATTTGCCCGTTTGTTCGTTCGTTTGTTTGGTCGTGCGTTTGAGAGCCAATTATCGGCGTTCAAGAAATTATACCCATACGTCAGTTCAAAATTTAGCGTCTTATAATTTACCTTGCTGTCATAATATGTAATGCCGAATTGATCGATGGGTCACAAATGTGCTCAAAGATATATTATCTAGATAGTAATCAATCTTGTTAATATGATAGAACAAAACCATGCGTATGATGAAACGAAAAAAGAAGAACTTATTTAATAAGACGTTTTCTATCAAATTACAAGCCTATAATTAATCATTTAACATGGTAATCACTCGAAACTTAAACCAGCTAACGGAAGTTAACACTAATTATTTTCCAGGTGCCAAAATGGCAGATGCCAAAAAATACCTCTTGAACAAATGTTATAATGAAATTAGAGTTCGTATGTTTATAATCTTCCTATTAGTAAGATTAATTGTAGTTGAGGAGAATGATTAATTCTTGACTATTCAGGAATGGATCCTTTTATTTACGAGTAATATGAGAAGTTAAAAGTTTAGACATTTCAATTAAATCGGTGACTTCTTGACAGCCATTCGTGTAAAACTTTAGCATTTATATAGGGCAATACCCACTGAACGTGCTCAAAGCACTTCACAAGGGGTCCCCAGCCAACAGTAACACTTAACATGTAGGAGAAGATCTGATTCCTATTAAGCGTTATTACAATTTTTAGACGGAGACAAAGCTGTTAACAGTCAGGTACTTATTTTACACCTGAGTCCAGTGAGAGAATGTGAATAAGAGCCTCTTCCAAGGACTGAACTATGCGCCGAAAAGTATGAAAGTAGGTATAATCCGATAAGCTCGCATGTCTCTGCTCAATTGTAATTCCCAATAGTGACATCAAAGTTGTTGGATTTCTTTGTCCATGCATTTCCGTTGTTGTATAGGGTTGTTTTGTTGTTACTTTTGGGGGGAATGTAGAATGATATGGATTATACTTTCTCTCACAACTTCAACACATTGACATAAAAATTGGACTCTACAGAGATGACGGTCTCGTATTATGCAACATAGAAAACTAGACAAACAGAAATGATAAAGAAAGAAATGTGCAGAATCTTCAACAGCAGCAAACTAAAAAATACAATCGAAGCTAAAAAAAAGATATTTGATTTCCTGGATAGAAAAATCAAACAAATCAAAGGTACTGCCAACCATTCTCGAAACCCAACAACATTCCAGTGTACATCCATAGCTATAGTAATCATCCTCCATCTATAATCAACAACATTCCAAATAGCATTAACAAATGACTATCCAATAATTCCACAAACAGCGAAATATTCAACGAGGCAACCCAACAGGCGCACTTAAAATAAAAAACGTGACCTCTATCGGCAAAAAAATTCTTCAACCTTCTTTCTACAAAAGGTTCCGAAAGACCATGTTTTGTAACCCATAATGAACAATATGATACCACCAAGATGGGATATCATGCATGCCAAACAATCCAAAATATCATATCATCTCAAAACAAACGATAACCATCCCAACCAGAAAAAAAATAACAACAATCTTCAGAAAAAATGCAATTGCAGAACCCAGACAACATGCCCATTAAACGTTGTTTACCAAGCCATAGTTACACACTCAGACATACAAAATAGAGACATACATCTAACAGAATGCTTATTTAAAACCAGATATAATTTACACAAATCGTCATTCAAAGACATACACAAACGACACTCGACCACACCGAGTGAATATATCTGGATCCTAAAAGAAACCAATATACAACACAATATTACAAGGAAAACTTATCTCAAGAGCACACACAGCCATATTCAACATCTACCAAATTATGCAATTTGTGCTTAGAAGAGAAAATTTACATTATCACTCACCCAACCATGGCTACACTGAACAAAAGAAATGAACTCACACACGCAGGCAGACAAAGAAATAAAAACCTTGTTTTCATTACAAACCACCATGATACTCTCCACACCCAAACATCACAGGAAGAACGAAACAACATACACTTATAAATAATAGTAACAACAATAACGACTACAGTGCCCTAAGATGTTAAACTAGGCCCATAAGTTAGACCTGCACAGATGTGCACATCGCCCCAAGTAAAAAGCATAAACAGATCTATAGGAGTCAATAGTAATTCAGTTATACATCATAAAATATCATCGCCTAGGCATTTCACGAAGGAATATAGATTATTCATCAAACAAGATGTCTGATGTCAACAGGAATCACCCATGTTGTCCAAGTGAGCAAATCGGGGGTCAATAATCTTGTCCAAGGAAAAAACAGAAAGTGCCTGAAGCGGGGCTAGACCTCGGGGCCTTCCGGGTCACAATGCAATGCCTTAACCACTCGGCCATGTGTGTATATATATATATATGCATGTATGTGTATGTTCGCATTTTAAAGATTTTTGTAAGGACATCTTGACTTAGATATAATTATTTTAAATACTAAGTTTACTCATATACATTGTGATGAACATATCAAGGGATCGTACAAAAAGCTGCCTAATAAGTACCACGAAATGATACAATATGATATGATATGATATGATACAATATATGATTTAAAATGGAATTTTGAAAATTTGAGGAGTGCTTATCAATAATTATTCAATTCATCTTTTTACAGCCATTTTGGTCCAATATTTTTTAGCAGAATTCATGGATAAACACTTTATTCTATTGCGTAATATACCCCATATAACTCCTTTTGTTTTCCAATTATATATTATCTTCTGCGTCAATATAATATATTATCAATAAATTTCCATGCACAACTTCTTGGCGGTTAAAAAATGTCAAAATATGTATTACCTGTCCATCCTTTCATCCCTATCTATTTATGAATTTACAGCTTTCCCATGCCTTATCAGTGCAATAGTCTCTTGAGTCCAGAATCGGTCAAGGACTGCTAATCACTTCATCTCCAGCAACGTGCCCCATTTACCATTAGCTCCTTCATTCTCTACCCCAACCTGGTTTTAAAAATGATGATTACACTCGACAATTGAGAGTGAGTCAGAAAGAGAGAGATTGAGAGAGAGAGAGAGAGAGAGAGAGAGAGAGAGAGAGAGAAGTACTCAATGCTCTTCGGTTGTATACCCCGCACTGTTATTCCATTCGTTAAAGCACTGCAATTATTGCTGATATAGCTCGTAAGAAATAATATATTGAAAATTGTTTTTGGTGGCCCCAATTAATTAGATATACTAATGAGATTGATGTTTCCGTTCAGCCTCCCTCAACAATATCAAAGAGACTGGATGTCCATTATCTGCACAGACATGTCTTGCTGTTACCTAACTCAATAAGATGTAATTAACTGAGAAGAATTTAAGTGACGAAATGAAATTCTTGCATCTTAACAGATACTATACCCCAAATTATTCACAGAAAGGATGATTAGAACAACAATTGGCGTCATTGATCAAGGGTCTTTCTAATAACAAAAATCAAGTGATGTTGAGTACTGCCACTGACCAAGGAGATGAGAATGAGAAGGCAATTTACAAACTTAATAAACTCGGTTCATGTTCTCTCTACTAAGAAGTGGTGTAAGATCAGGAAGAGTTGTAAGAGGAAAACTGCATTGAAGTTTATGAGACGGATGTGTTACCTTTAGATATGTTCACCCCATCATCTAAGTTAGAATGAAACATAACAATTCTGCCACACAATGAAAAAAAAAAAAAACAACTTTTTTTTGACTGGAAAACTTTTTTATTAGAAAACTACAGTACAAGGGGCTTGTTAAGCACCTTTTTGTACTAGCAATTTTTATAATATTATGTCGCTGCTTATAAAAATCACACAAGACTCAAGTAGGATAATACCTTACGAAAAGACGCAACGCCGATGCCAGAGTTTAGACACCCGTCTAGTCACTAATCACGTCCAACATCGCTTTATTTTTGTAAAAAGACAAGACACCGTACCATTTTTTCCGGAACCTAGCGCACGAGGCCCAACAAATAGGGCTACGTACTAGGAACCCTCAGCCTTGGTTGGAATGTATCTAATGCGAGTGATGTGATGAAGATCAGTGCCAATTGACGACGGATCGCACACCATTATCGCCATTACATGTCAGTCCTCCGTGACCTTTTGTGAGTCATGACTTGATCGTGTACTTTAGTCCAGATCAACATGATCAAAAGAAGCTCTGTATTTAATGGAAAACAATTGGGTTGGGAAGGCATTATGCTGGTGGTCTACGAGCGTTAAAAAAACGTTTTTCAATTTGAAAAAAATACCATTAACTGCTGTGCTCTAGAGAAACGTGTATTGAAAAGTTTGGCCAGAAAACTCATCCTTCAAATATCGATCGATTTAAATTACCCTCATCTTGACAAATACTCTTAAACCTGGGAGTTCGCGACAATTTAATGTTTTAATTGTCCTTTTGTTCTCTCTACTAAGATAAATGACGAAGCCCAAAGATTGAAGCGTAGTTTGTTTTATTTTGCTTTCATTTTCTTGTTCATTGTTTTATTGGAATTGGGTTGCGTTGTTTGCTTTTGTTTGTTTTTGTTTTGTTTTTTTTTTTGTTTTGTTTTTTTTTTTTTTTTTTTGCTGTTGTTGTTGTTGTTTTTTTTTTGGTCTATTTGTTTTTCTCTGGGTTTTTTTTTAGGGTTGGGGGTTATTTGTTTTTATTTTACTATAATGATGTTCAGCTAAAGTATAGTGCGGACACAGAACTGTGGTCCGAAATATATTCCATTCTGCCGGCAAGTTGAGTTAGGACATCAAGAGGCATTGGAAGACTGAATTGGCTAGCATCGCTATGGGCAAGGCAAACATCCAAATCTTAAAATTCTGTATGATACAGGGCCAGAATAAACAGGAAATCTAAAAGTCTATTGTAAAGTACATTCCGCATCATTGAATGAGCCCAGCAACCCAACCTCTCTGAATGGACAGAGGAGCCGGAAAAACAAGAACTTTGAAATCGATCCCGTTGCTTCTGAGTTAAATCAATTTCTCGATCAATTGAGCCACTGGGACCCCAAAATATATTTTAAAAGATGAGCATAAATAACGTGATCTTTTTATATATAGCAATATCCGATAATTCTGCTCAGAACACTGTACAGGTGGTCTTAAGGCAACATCAACACTGGGCATTAAGGCGAATTGACGCATTGAGCGCTATAATGATTTCCTCTCGACAGAGACAACTACGTATATATATATATATAATATATATATATATATATATATATATATATATATATATATATATATATACACACGTTAAGGTAATCATTTTACACCTGCTTTTCCAACGATTCAACTTTGCTCCGTCTGGAGGTCTTAAGTCGAGTGTCATACCATCAGACCACATGAACATGTCTAATGATCCTAATGATAAATGAAAGGATTTCCACTAGAGATAAGGTCAATGCCCGATATATGTCAAATAACGACGTCATGAAACTTACCTGATTCCACTATTCTGCCAATTGATACTATGAGTTTAGGTAAAATTCTCACAAAATCGGCCAACCGAAGATGACGTACCTACACACAAAACTACGTGTAACCTTAAGCGTTTTAGAGTCTGATTGAACAAAATTTTGTAAGAACTAATATTAAAATGGCTGTCTAAAAACAATAACAAAGAGCTGAGTGATTCTTTCTTCGTTCCTTCTTCGTTCTATTGACAAATTAGAAACCACGACTTTAATAAACAAAAATATTTTACTAATCTAATAAAAAATATGAATTGTATCTGAGAGATTAATAATATACCAAAAAAATATACATCTGACTTTGTTTCAAGACTTATACTCAAAGGTATGCGCAAAACCGTAACAATGTTGCTAAGCTCTCAATGAGAAGATTGATATCTTATGTATAAATAGATTTACCATAAGGTAGTGTCAGAGCCCAAACAGTGATGGTCTCATTGTTATTATAGCATAACTCCCTCTATTCAACACAAAATATTCACTATGAAAAAGGAATATTCGGTTATCAGACGTTTTATATTTTATATATTTCATTTTTTGTCTGTATGTTTGAAATATTTTTTATTGCTTTTGCATACGTGGAGGGGGGGGGGAGGGGGGAGAATTCACTTGTATTGTTTTTCTTTCTATCCTGGTGGAGCCTGATCTGCTTTTTTTTTCATCAGTTTAAAACATTGTTTAACAAGTAATCTGGAAAAACTCGTATTTAGAAATTTGGCCAGAAAACACGTCCTTCAAATATCGATCGATTTAAATGACCCTCATCTTGGCAAAAACTCTCAAACCTGGTACTTCGTGAGGTTAAAAGAGCCACGGTATGCCAAATCAAGCTCGTGCCGTTTAATCCCCAGCCAACCAACATCTAACTTCTAATCGATGGTAACATTCAAAGTTACATCAAAGTACACAACCCAGTGGTCAACCCAGTGCGTTCAGAGCTACGCCAAATAGTCTACCATAACAGTCTCAACATTCATGTTGTGTTGGAAAATTCCCGTTCAACCGCGTCACATTAAGCCGTTGTGCTGAGTTGCTACAGGTCTGCTATCCCAGGAATCCAGCAAAGACCGCGGCCGCGTCTGCTAATGATGTCAAGAAATGACTCCTATAGCTGGATGTCGTTCTACACGATTGGCATTCCTGTACCTCGTATGTTCTCGTGTTGGTAAGTGTTACTAATCTGTAGGGACTATTTCTGTTGTAGAAAAGGTATGGGTGATTTTCGCGGTGTTAGTCCAGCATGTTAATGTAGATGTGTGTATTAAATTCCATCTAAATTAACGTGTTAGACCGTGTGTGTACTTAATAACATGTAATACTCTACCAGCGCCAGACATATTATCAAGCAATACAAATTGTAAAAGAGGAGAAAAGAAATGCATTTTAAACAGGTGACAGGACCTGACATATACTCGTAAGTAGTCTTTCAGAGCCATTAGGCTCACGGAGCCGGAGTTTATCCCGGTTTCTATAGCGTGAAACGGACAATAGCAATTGCTTGCTAACCTTTGAATAGGACGCTCGTCTATCGCAAAGTAATTTCTGCCAGATCTAACAGACCCAGTTGCACTGCTGGGTGGACAGGAGAGTCAGAAAAAAATATCGACTACACCCGCGATCGATCTCGGTCCCTATTATTGTAAAGCGAATGCTCTACCAACTGAGCTATCGGCACCACCCCCCCCCCCCCCTTTACTCGTACTAATCTATTAATTGTAGATTCTACTAATCTATGTCGAAAAGTTACCGACTGGTGGCATGGACAGTTTTAAAATGTGACCCCATGATCAATCTGGTGTTATGTTGGGATGAGCCAGATGTCGAAAATCGATCATGCTAATGGTTTACAGTATTACGAATTATTTAGCAGTTCAAGAAAAAGCACCGAATTAATTTTAATTGAATCCTCAAAGTTCAGCATCTTGTTCACCCCAAAAATTTTATTGAAAATACGAAAAAAAAAGAGAAATTGAATAATTGAATAATTTTTTTGATGTTAAATTTGACCCGGACAACGTGTACTTATTTGCAGTCCTGATACCCCAAATAGTTATGGACTTATTACAGTAAATTATTAAATACTCTCAAACCAACTAAAAATATTGTGAATTATACCAATTTTAAATCAAGCCAATATCGATTATCAGACCTGCAAATATGTGCACATAGGACCTGAGGAAATTTATTCAGACATTAAACGGTAGAACATACCTAGGTGGTGACCTTTATCGAACAGAAAAATAGGATATGTTGAGTTGTGGTGAATACTTTCAATTCTGAACTCCAAGGAATATAGTGGGGCCATCAATTGGATGCCATTTTTTCCATCCTTTAGTTTCCATTTGATAAAAGTGCAGCAAATTTAAAAATCAGCATTTTGATTGGTCACGTAAAATAGATAGTATGATATAGCGCCTTCGGTTGAAATGTTCTAATGATAAAACAATAAAGTACATTGAGAGCGCGCAGAACATCGCCCTGTGTGAAGGAGGC
>NC_088364.1:40780319-40781916 GCF_034508935.2 Berghia stephanieae | reverse complement strand
TGGCGACTTATATTTTAAGTGACATAACAAATTTTGAATACCGATAGTAATAGACCAAATTATCGTTTTCTCATAATGCCGAATTCCTTTGATCTTTTCATCGTTTGCAATAAAATATGACACAAACTTTGAAATGTTTACAGTGATGGTAGACGTCTATGTTGATTTTCTTCCTCGTAGGAAAATATTCACAACAAAGTTGCATTCAGTGGCGTAGTTTAGCAATAATTTTGGTTTGTTTCAAATAGTGTAACAATAGATATCGTATAAAAAGTTATTTTTTAAAAAGCTCACAGCGTTTATAATTTATCTCTTCCCTGGTGGACAACAGACATGTAATATATTGGACGACACAAGCACCCCGCTAGGTGCTTTATACGTATGTTGTTTTTTGGGGGGTTTCTTTTGACAAAAGCATTGATGTAAAGAACCAGGATGGGGGTGGGGGGGGGGGGGGTCCTCCGAATTTTTACACCCGCCTTCGCTAGGGCGATGAGAACTGCCTTTCACAAAGACATAATCTCTGACCAACTGTTGAGCAAGACAACTTACAAAGGTCGCACAAGACATGTGACAAAAACGCACTGGTCACCCATCGAGCACGGTACATGTTTGCCATTCTTGAACTATGTTCACTGGTGAAATAGGGGGGGGGGGGTCCTTTGAATGTAATAATGTGAAAAATCGCTGAAGCTAAACCATGCATAGCGTCCCTCTCACGACCAGGCGGAGTTGTCGTATCAATAAAATCGTGGGTTCGAGCCCCCATCGCTGCGAAAAAAAAATTCTCTATTGTCTTCTGGCACTTTTCTTCTCACTTCATTTTCTGTTATTATCAACGTAAGTGCCTGCTCCACTCACTTTCTGAATTAATATTACTACAATTCTACCTTCCTTTAACAAGTTAACTGCCGCACACTGGAATGTCACGTATTTAAAAATTTGACCAGAAAACCCGTCCTTCAAGTATCGATCGATTTAAATGACCCTCATCTTGGCAAAAGCCGAATTGAACGGTTTGAGATTTTTTGCCAAGCTGAGGATCGTTTAAATCAGTAGATATTTGGTACGAGTTTTCTGGCCAAAATTTTAAATACGTGTCTTTCCAGAGCAAGGGAGTTAACTGATCAACTTCTAAAGAAATGCTCTCAACATAAGAAAACCAATATCTTATTGGTTTCTGATGCTTTGTGGTGCCAAGACTGCTTTTACTCAGCAACATTACGTTAGTTCAAGACAATCGAATAACGATATGTGTGTGGATGAGGAGAAAAGAAACAAAGAAAGGCAACGAAATAAAACAGAAAAATATTTTGACTACACACTATAAGGCTCAGGAGGCTGAGGCACATTGATACCTAGCCAGGTACGCCAGCTCAGTTATAGTTCTACATAGTTTTGACACTGAGATCGTTCAAAAGCAAAAAGCAGCGCGCAGGTAGAAAAGCGAAAGGTGAGGCAATTGAGGGAAGAGAGGAGGGTGGGGGTGGGGGGGCAGTGTGAGTTAACGGGGGGGGGGGGGGGGGAAGAAGAAGAAGAAGAAGAAGAAGAAGAAGAAGAAGAAGAAGAAAGAAGAAGAAGAAGAAGAAGAAGAAGA
>NC_088364.1:40767819-40770319 GCF_034508935.2 Berghia stephanieae | reverse complement strand
CAGAATCAGAAGAATATGACTTAAAACATGCTATAATTGTAAATACAAAAGAAAGAAAAAAAATAAAGGAAAGACTTACTCAAATAAGTAAGAGGTGCTATTCATTATTTCTCCGGGTTTTGTTTTTTTTTTTGTTTTGTTTTTTTTTTTTTGTTGTTTTTTTTTGTTGTTTTTTTTTTGTTATTTTTGTTTTGGTTTTGTTTTTTTTTGTTTTTTTTTTTGGGGGGGTGGGTTTTTTTTAATGCTGTAATCCGTTTTTAAAAGATAGATTGCGGTGCCAGGCACCAAATCAACCAATAGCCGCGCCCCTGAAGATAAGACCGATGTAGAAGGAGCAGCAAGAAAATATCTGCTTTTCCTCAAAATAACATTTATCGTCAGGAAGTTTTATAAAGGATATTTGGTGGGGTGTGGGAGTCATTTCATGCGCATTAATCAGTGTACAATTTTGAGAATAGTCTCCCTATTAAGTTGGCAATATTGATAACTTTTAAAACTTTTTTTATAATAATTATTGGTATTGCTATTGGCAAAAAGGTCTCTTTCAAAATAATTAATTTAAAAATAGTTTTAATCAGTTATCTGCCGTTCTCTGGAAAACTCTCGTTTAAAAAATTGGTCAGAAAGCTCGTCATTTAAATAACGATCGATTTAAATGACCCTCATCTAGGCAAAAGCCTTCAAACCTGGGACCTCGCTTTTAAATACGAGATCTTCCATGGAACCCGGTAATTATGTGAATAGGTATACACACCCCAATATTACTCGAAAAACGCACGCGCAAACATCTGTTACCTTTCTCACTTCGTTGCACTTTCTTCACACATCCTTCCCCATTCGGACTTCATTCGCCCATATTCCTGTTTTGACTTCAACATTAATATTCACAGACGATTTAATCTGGTGCGTAGTCAACCATACAGATCACAAATTAATATTAGGCCAACATGCTAATGTCATTTTACTATGGAAAATACCAGTTGCCCGACTTTTGGTGAACTGAGATTACCAGATTGTTTTATTCATCTGTATGTATTTTTTTTTTGATTACAAAAAAAACAATACCTTGATAGTAGATACAACCCATGATAGTAGATTAATTCCACGTCAAAACGTAAATGATGGTACTTCCTTTTTCCCCCCACTAACTTCATGGCAACATAAAGGACATTTTGCCTTAATTTGCTAGGTTAAAGGAACCATCTTTTGCTATTTTTTATCTTAAAAATACAATTTTACAAATCTGTGGTGTCATGGTAGCATGCCTGAGGTCTGATGTTTGATCCTCAGTCAAGGCAAACTGATGTTTTGGGATGGCTTTTTTCTTGACTTTTTCTCTCTGCCATGTACGTCACTGTTTCATACTATTTATCTTCCACCAATTGACAGTGCCCTCTAATTTTATCTTTGATACTTTTCTCTACTCTTACCTATATCTTCTTCTCAAAATCATCTTAAGTTCTTGTCTGTCACCCAAAGCAATTCACCCCCACAGATCTGATCTCAACACAGGCGATTGAAAAAATACGGGTGTCGTCAGGTGTCGATTACAATTCCCTCATTAAAATATTGTGATAAATACTCACAAAATATGGGGCTGATCGATTCGGCTGGGTGCACAGCGTCAACGCGTACTCTTGTGAACAATAGAAGCATTTACATCTAGATTGATATACTCAAGGGGAAGGTAATCACCAATATAGCTGTCTAAAAACAATAACAAAGAGCTGAGTGACGTCAATTTTAGATTCTTCCATAGAGAAAGCTTGAAAATATAAGGAAACATAATATTGTTGTGTGGCTGTTAGTGGAATCAATGGAAAAGGTGATGTATCGGTACGGCATCCAATGATGTATGCAGAGACATTATACATTTATATTGATGCTATGCGTTTAGGTAAACTACTTGTAACATCCGCCAGCCAAAATGTAACCAACACAAAAAAACTATGTGTCACAACACTGAACGTTTATTGGCCATTTGACAGAATCTAGTGAAAAATTATCATTAAAATGGCTGTCCAAAAATAATAACAAAGAGCTGAGTGACGTAAATGTCGTTCTTTCGTTTTATGCGGTTTTATCATGATGAATGTGCCTTAAGTGCTTCATTCTTTTCCCCATCAAGCAATATAGAAATAATATGCAGTACAAGTCGTCTGTTATGCGCCAATCTATGTTGGTAAGGACATGAAAGGACATAACTGTTTTAAGCAAGGTGAAGATTGTCTGGGATCGAAAGAATGTCTACAAAATACCTTTTTGCATTTTGGGCTGAATTTTTTTCCGTCACATCTCGATCGAATAAAATGATCCTCAACTGTTCAAAAATTATTTGACTCTCTACTTTGAAAAAGTTTGTTGATGTTTCGGATTTAATAAATTATGAGTCATTTTCATAGATCGACATATGAAGTAAAAGTCTTCAAGTCAAAATGCAAGGAAGCGTTTTGTCAGCACAGGTCATATTTGGGTGGAAAAGATATTCAAGGGCAAAGTG
>NC_088364.1:40745319-40765319 GCF_034508935.2 Berghia stephanieae | reverse complement strand
TAATTATTATTACTATTATAACATAATCAACATCATCATCATCATTGTCAACATCTCCATTGCTATGTAATGCGTTGACAGGGTAATTTGCAACCTTTTAAAGAAATACAGTACTATAGTCAGATTTTTAATAAATGGCGCGTGTTTTTCTTCATTTTCTAAGCAGCCCCCCCCCCCCCCCCCCCCCCATGCATAGCTGCAAAAATTTGTATAAACTTCTGAATCAATTTGTCTTAATAAAAAAAATTTTTTTCATGAATTTTATAACAATAGGAAAGGATTTCGTTTATAACAGCTATATTAAAATCGATAACAGGTAAGGATCGGAACTCATAGAAGATTTACATTACAAAAAGAATGAATTTTCCGCATATCCATTTTGAAGGAATTCGGTAAGCTGGAGTGTTCGGTTAATTGAAGCTTAAACGATATAGTGCAGTATTTGAATATGAAGCAACGAATGACAATTATTAACTATCAGACATCTAAATTTTATAACTATCAATACACATTACTGGTGAATACAAACGAAAGTGAACATAACGCGCTTCCAATATAATTTTGATTGAAAAAGTTTGAGAAATAGCTTGTATTTATGTCATGCAAAGAGGATTACCTAAATTTATGTAGACTGGTCAAAAATAAAAATTCATCAATTTTGAGACAGTGTCTCTACAAATATGTATTCAACAATAACAACAAAAACAACAACCAAGAAATAATGGACACATCAATCAGCACAGTCTGATGACGAGGATGATGAAAATGAGAAATGAAACGACTACAGAAAGATACCGAGCATCACTCTATCCAATGAAATGTAATTTTCCTCTAGTTTGCGAAGGTTGAGGCATGCCTTTTCTCAGTCTACTCTTTATCATTTATTGCCTCGTCGGTGAGAGTAAATGTGGTGTTCCTCCTCTCAATCTTTCCCTCTACTTAGGCCCAATGACCTCGATTGGATTGTGCTCACAGTAATATGGGGGAAGTCGCGCAACCTAGTGTCAACACTCCCTGATAAGACAGTCTGCTTTGAAAGCTGTTTCTGGTTCATTTGTTTGTTTTTTTTACTAATGAGTATAGTTAGCATATTGATAAATGGTCAGAATATGTAGTACTGTCTGATTGAAACCATGAAATCATGTCAGCTTTTATATTTGCCAAAGTTGGAGCCTTAACGTGACCATGGGCCAACGAATGGCAGCTTTGCCCAATACAATACAGCTGGGTGCTTCAATGGAGGGCAGCAAACGATATTTAGTCAGTCTTAAAACACCCCAGAATAATATTCCAGATGATGCAGAGAAGAAAAAATGGCATGGCATCCTTTTAAATATTCAGTATTATCACCACTTGCAAGAATAACAATGATTCTCTGTCCAGAACCCATGGGCCTTTTTCTGCTTGAATAATCAGACGTCCAATATTTTTTCGGATGTATATTTAAGCTCACCCATACATCTTTGGATGATATCCATATCAAAGTTATCTATGATCCTTTTCCTGCCACGTCGTTCTACACTGGTGATCTCTGTCGTATTTCGAAAACGATCTTCTCATGGTTGATTGTGAAATTCCAAAGCCGTCCTCTTTAATGACTTATCGATAGATACAAGAAGACTTCTTTTCGCAGCGTTACGAGAGTGGAACCGATAGAGATTCCGTACCGTATCGTGTTGTTTAAGAGCTTTAAATGTTTTTAAAACCTTTAAAGGCCCAGTGAAACGTTCATGCATAGACAAAAATTTGTCAAAGTTATATAAACAAGGGTTTGTTAATTTGACAACAGCTGAGAAAAAAACAGAAAAACGCGCCATTAATCAAAAATCTGACTATGGTTAATATGAGACCATTATTGTCCCGTAAAATAGTACGCTGATTTCTCATCTCCATTGTTTTTTTCATTCTATCACACGTAAAGCAAACGGAAGTCTTACATCCTGGTAGTTAGCTGGCCGTGAGAAATGTGATGTCATATCTGGAAACTATCTTTGAGCACACCGGTCAAGAATTATACCTGGACATTATCGTACCCGTTGCCGTGCCGTTGAGTCCTGTTTATATTACCCTAGCCCTAGAGAATGTTACAAATGAATGTAAATAAATTATCTTATAGGAGTTTTTGAGTGGGCATGTGTTGCCATGTGCTACAGTAGGGCACGTTTGAATGACTTAAAACATCAGTCATAAGAAACTTGATGTTAGATAATGTAGTGCCGGTTAAATACAAATTGTTGATGCTTCATGTCTGGAATTCTTTTTTCTCCGACAAATCAAAACCAAAAGGTAATTTAACCAATTAACTGCCGTACTCTGGAAAGACGCGTATTTAAAAACGTGCATCTGGTATTCACAGCCTTCTAAGAAAAAGCCATACATTAGTCCTCGACCTTCATTACATCACCAAATTCAGCTCAATCAATTGAAATTTTAAAGGCATCATTTTGCACTTCTCTTTCGGGATCGCAACCATTTCTTCAAAATTCTTCTCTTTGTGTAATGTGATTGCATGAAAATAATTCTCCAAAAGTATCTCAACAACGTTTCAATGCCCAGTTTGGCAGACCATTACAGGATATGAAAACGATGGAGAGAAAAAGAAACGGGTAATCTTAATTGGCTCAAACACAAGGTGAACTTTCGGTATTGGCAGATGCACAGAAGACATAGGCTTACCTTCCTTTATAGCAAAAACAATTACTGTAAATGTCTTTTTAGACGTGCTAGAGTTTAATCTGATATCAGACATAGATTTTTTTTTTTCTTTAACTTGGATTCAGGTCTTTCGCAATGTTCTTAACGACATGTTTCCAGACAAATGGATTGGGAACATGTTATAATTGGAATAGATTGACTTGATTGCCTGGCCACCCTGGTTACAGGACCTTATACCATATGTTGGCACGCTTACCATGAAAAAAGAGCTATTATTGAATCCATGACGCCAAAAAAGGTACAAAACACACGGAAAAACCCGAACAGAGGTTGAATTTGCTTGTATGTAGCCATGACAACCGTTTGAGGCGCATTGAGTAAAAGATAATTGTAAACAAAATGTTAAACATTTATGCATTGATTAATTAAAGTATATTGGCTGTAATGTGTTTCTGTTAAATTACTTTATGGACACCCTGTATAATATCCAAAGAAATAAACACCATACTATTCTATTAGATGTTAAGATCTACAAAACGAAGTCTTCTGGATCAAAAAACATGATTGCGATTTATTGACTGCTTACACCAGTCCAATACGTCTTTGATGGTCTGTAATTAATTGTTTATCACTTATTCTATAAAGGTCTACATCGACTTCTTTTAATCAATCCCTCTAGTAATTGTAGATCATAAATCCATGTCTAAACTTTACATGAGAGGTAAACCAGGTAAACAAATCACAAGATTTATTTCGCTGACAAAGAATGTTATGGAGGAAATACGATCGTATTCGAGATGATGAGATCTTGATTTCTTTAGAAATGTTTTGATTGCCAAGTAATGACAGAAATTAAACGTGGCCATAAAACGAAAATACCATGTTCCTTGGACGATAAAAATCCTCTTAAACTGCATCTAATGAATAACATTTCACTTTGATGGGTTTTGTTGCTTTTTGTTGGTTTTTTTATTATTTTTTTTTTGGGGGGGGGGGGTTGTTTCTTCTTGCTATTTTTTCTTGGAGGGGAGGGAGGGGTGGGCTTTGTTGTTTTGTGTGTTTGTTTTTTTGTTATTGGGGGGGGGGGTGGGTCGGGATTTTTATTTGCTTATTTTGAGGGGGAGGGTTGTCTTTTGCTGTTCTTTTTTTTTTTTATAGTCTATTAAGTTTATTGTAGAAAAATAGACATAAACATTTCTATAGAACATGTCCACGGCACTGATTTACCATGCTCGATGCGCTTTAGAATGTTTCATTTATTTCCGCAGCAAACCATATGGAATCATATTTCCATTTCGTACTATACCAATCGCCTGTTAAGCGTTCTTTCTGTACTGACACTCTATATCCGTCAATATCCGTCACAGCCTATAGCCAAGTATCCATTCACACCTGAGCCGATTAGGGAAACGTGTTATAAGTGCCTTACCCAAGGACACAACGCCATGACCAGAATTTTCCACGATCACTTTCACCAATCCGGCCACTGACCACGCTTAACATCGCTTGACATTATTGACAAGACGAGACACCGTACCGCTGAGCCACAGCATGAAATCATCTTAAATAACAAGTCAGTAAATCTGAACTGTTCTCTAAATTTGAATTTAGCTTTTAGACAACTTTTGTTATTTAATAGGCAGGAATTACTCAAAATCAAACTGGACACAAAGGAAGGACGTTACAGCCACTTATCCTAGTTCGAGCCTCACTGTCACAATCTCCTTACTTTTCCTTTTGCAAACATAAAAGAACTTTGTATCAATCGTTTACTTCGTGGCGCTTTTATATAACTGATATTCGGTTATCTCGGCCTTTTCCTAGATATAACCCATAAAGGGGAAAAAATCCGTTCGAATAATAGATAAATCTTGGCTGCTATTTTCGAGAGTTGTCAGAGATACATTTGGAACCTCACATTTTATTACAATCATTCTTAACTAGTAGTAGAGTCTTTTACTTTTTGTTTTAAAAAACAATGACATGCAAAACATTATACATCTGCACCCAGTTTATATTTGTTTTTCTATATCACATACTGTAATCTCTTATGTGTGTAAAAATAGATACAGTTTCCAAATTTACATAAACAGTTAAGTCTCTATTTCGGCCGAAACAAGTGACATAAACTATTTTTAAAAATAATCTTCCAATCAAATAAAATGTGATTCAAATTGTTTGATTTGATTAAATGTTGGTCAGCGTGGTTCAGGGTATGGTATTTGCTTCGCACCCGAAAGGTACCCCAGTTCGAAAACCCGCTGCGTTTTGTGGTGAGCAAGTCACCTGACGCCAGGATAATTCCAATCTTCCCTTGGAATAGACCCTAAAGACAAATGTCCCCTGTGGGGATTAATAAAGGGAATTTATTATTTTATTATCCGCAGGATTCATGCAATCCTCCGTTTGGAACCATCCCACGACGTATAGATAGTTCGAAGATGACGTCACTCAGTCTTTGTTATTGTTTTTTTTGCCATCCGCGTTTATAAGTAATGCTCACTGAACTGTATTAACCTGACTATAAACGTTCATGGTTACACACAGTTTTGTGTGTTGGTCCGTTATACTTCCGGATGGCAATGTTGTGAACTCTTTAGCCAAGCGCATACTATCTATACTTCTACGCTGGTGTTACGATAAAAAACTCGTTAAAAAGTTCAATCGCAAAAGTGTAATATCATATAAATAATTTAATAAATCAAAAATAAAATTCAATTCATTTATACCCAAGGGGGCATTTGTCTTCATGTTTTTTTCCAAGGGAAGACTGGGGAAAACAAACCAGACGTCAGTCGCAGAGCAGTGCCTCAAAGTGAGCCATGGCGATGAAACCGGCTCAATCCACAATGAGCGGTGGGGAGTATATATATATATATATATATATATATATATATATATATATATATATATATATATATATATATATAGTGTGTGTGTGTGTGTGTGTAGGGGGGGGGGGTGTTTGTGTGGTTGAGTGTGTGTGTGGGTGTGTGTTTGTCTCAATAAGGAATGGACGACTTTTAAGTCTATCTTTCTGCACCTCAACGAGACACGTCTGATATGTTTTGTTGCGGTGCAGAAGGATAGATTTTCTTATAAATATCGCCTAGATATTCCTTATTGAGACACGGAATAAAAAGTCGATTGAAGACTATACACATTAATTTCGTTTGGCGGTTTATCAGAATAACATTTTATTGACAGAGATGCTTCCTGTTTTCACCAAGAGAGCAGAACTAGATATGCATCTCGGGGCTTCAATGAAGCATAAACCGTTACGATGTAACTGCTCTCTTGTGTAAATAATGGAATACGGCTGTAGTCCGGTTTTTTGTTTTTGTTTTTAAACTAAGGCAGTCTGTTCAAGTGAAAAAGAAGAACTCAATACTAATGGGTTTGCCATTAATCTGGGTTACTGGTTTAAGAGGTAATAAGGAAAAAGAGGAAATGTAAAGTTTATAACCCAACGATATCTATAGGTAAGAGTGAGGGTGTTATGAAACACCATTGAGCATTTTGTCACTATTATAGGCGATAACTTGTCTATAAATAGATGATTAGATACGGTGTGAGGGGTTTACAGCTTTTTTCATGTGCGATAATGGTACGTTGTGTTAACATTAATGAAATGAAAATAGAATAGACGTTAGATTTGAGTTTTAGGGCCGTGCATTTGGTTACAACCCGGGATTATGTATTTCGTGAAGCAAAAAGTAACATCCTATGGATAGGTTATTGGTCTGAAACAAAAATACCTTTCCTCTTTATTTGAGTTGAAGACAACTTTAAAGTTTGAATCTGCTTTATGGTTGAATCAAGAGGATT
This sequence comes from Berghia stephanieae, assembly GCF_034508935.2. Classification (NCBI taxonomy): domain Eukaryota; kingdom Metazoa; phylum Mollusca; class Gastropoda; order Nudibranchia; family Aeolidiidae; genus Berghia; species Berghia stephanieae. The sequence continues at coordinate 40,758,836 of NC_088364.1, read as the reverse complement.
TTTATTCGTATTGTATTGTTACGATTGTTTGTGGGTTTTTTTTTGTTTTTTTTTGGGGGGGGGGGGGGGTGTTGCTTTGTTGTTGTTTTTTTGTTTGTTTGTTTGTTTTTGTTTTTTTTTTTGTTTTTTGGGGGTTTTTTTTTTGGGGGGGGGGGTGGTGGGGTTGTTTCGTTTGGTATTTGTTTGACTGTTGTTTTTTTATGTGTGTGTTTTTTTTTGTTTTTTTTTTTTTTTTTTGGGTGGGGGTTGTTTTATTGGGTTTCTTTTTGTTTTTTGCTTTAATTTCTTGTTTTTGTTGTTGTTGTTGTGCTGTTATTGCGCTTTGTTTTTTGGGGGGTTTTTTTTTTGTTTTGTTTTTTTTTTTTTTTGTTTTTGGAGTTTGACTTTTTTTTGTTTGTTGGTTGGTTGTATTTTTGCTGGGGTTTTTTTTTTTTTTTTTTGGTTTGTTTGTTTTGGGTTTTTTTGTCTTTGTTTCTGGCATGCTGTTTGTCAGGCAAAAAAAAAAATAACCATCTGTAAAGATGCAGCACATCCTGTCTAAAGATACTTGAAATGCGAAATGTACTGACAAAGCACACGACAGGTTGATTATTTTTAAAAATCCTTTGTAGACTTAAGCTTCGTCATCATCTCCAAATAGGCAAGTTTAGCCAATGTTCAACGAGGTCATTGATCGAATATAACCTAGCTTTGTTCCCTTGGGTCAAACACTTTAAACGCATTAATGTTTTCAACTCAAGAGTGAATAAGCATCTGACGAGGGTCCCAATTGCTCAGTTGCTAGTTACTACTCGCTTCACTTGCAAAAGGACCGAGATCGGTCAGGGGTAAAATCGAAATTTGTTTTCCTAGCCCCTGTAATCCCAGTAGTGATTGGATAACTGGGTCTTGTCGTGAATAGATTTTTACATCTCATTCACGATGAGAAAATAAAATAAATAATAATATGCACGAGGCATGTATCTCCACCGAAGTGGGCAGTTACGCGATTAGTCCGGGTATGTTCGTCCGGTCGAAGAAACAGAGTCAACACTTGAATTTCAATCAAATATCCATTATCCGTTTCGTAGTAAAAAGAGCTTGTAAAATGAAGGCAACCCCGTTTTTATACCCCTTGTGACGTCACAAACTCACGGGAAGAAACAACACACAACAGTGAATGGAACTCACCATGACACCCAGCATGAGAACAATTCACAACGACAACTTAATAGCCAAACAACAACAAACTGGAACATATTGAAACATAATAAATACGTTCCTACAGTCTGTTAAATCTTGCGGAAAATTCTTTCCGATAGACTAGCATCCCATACAAAGGGTAACAAGCAATTACTTTTGTCAATTTCACGCTATAGAAACCGAGACAAACTCCGGCTCCGTTGGCCTAATGATTAATTGGCGAATATTCTGAGAGTTAGACACAACTGGCAATTGATAAATAACAATATGCAATATAAAACATAAGTCTCACGAGTAGGGGAGGGGGGGGGTGTGAAAAGTGGGTAAGCACATTAAGCATGTTAAAACCGTGGGCAAGGGAGGATTTAAATGCTTATGTAGATAAACGTCTATCAATTTCATTTCTCTCGCCGAGAACTGGGATTCGCGTCTCAGAGTTGAAGCCTTATCTTGTCACTTGTATATTATGTTGGGTGCGTGGATTATGAAAATTGCTACATTTTGGCGATTTAAGTTACTAAAATCTTTTTTGTCAATTAAAGCATACATTATATAAATATATTATTCCATTTTCAACAACTGATTTTTCGCGATTTAAGCTATATGTCGCATATCTTCCTAAGCTTCATTATCGTTTATCGTTATATTATATTATTTTAATTATTATATGTAATTTATTTATAAAGATCTGAAAAAAGTGTATATGAATCTGGGCCAAACAAAGCAAGAAAAAAATACAAGAACCCCCCCCCCCCCTCCCAAAATATCTGCTTAGGCTGGGGATCGAACCTCAGACTTCCTGATTACCGATTAGACGTGCAGTCTTTCACCAGTGCCTGCTCCCTAATTTGTTACTTTGATTTATTATAATTACTTCAGCAACATTATAACTGCATGTCTGAAAGCAAAGATAAGTTATCGTAGCATGTTGACATACGGTGACATTTAGTCTCTGACTCATTGCAAACTTGCACAAGGAAACTCATCTTTATAAACCTTATTTATATACATACTGTATGATCATAAGGTACGCATCACGTACGCTTTCTGTTTTTCTTTGCATTAAGATAATAGAAGTGTTGTATTTCCATTTCTTCTGTGCATATTTTCTTCCAAAGCATTTAGCTTCATACCTGTAATTTTAGCCAGAGGAAAATATTCTTTGATGGAGCTATGAACTGCCTTTGACAGATATGAAGTGTTTCATTTCATTTTTGTTTTAAATAGATTACTTCAATACCAATATATAGACTGACCCCCCCCCCTCCCCCCTTCTCCCAAATACCAAAAGGTCTTAAACCTTGGGATAGAGACTTTTTGGCAGTTTGAGTCAATTCAATCGATCAATATTTGAAATGAAAAATTATCTGGCCAAAATGGAAAAAAGTACTTTGTTAGCGTAGAGCAGCTCAGATCGTTGCCAGCATAGTTCTCTCAGAGAGGGCATAATTTGATACTCCTGAAGAGATATAAGGCTCGGAAGTTACATATCCTTGCTACCCGTTGGATGGAACGCTGATCTATCCCAAAATACTTTTGTACAGGTGGTATAAAATGGAGGATGCGCATAGAACATAAAAATCAATGCTGCATTTTGGTGTAGAAGTCTAGATAGTAGAATATCATGCAAACAAGAGAGCTATTTTTAAAGAATGTTGAGAAACAAAGTGCAGTTAAAGTAGATATTTAGTAAATCTTTAATGGTTTTGAAGACGGTTTGTCTACGAAATTATGAAACCAAGCGCCAAAGTCAGATGTATAAACAAATTAACAGATAAATATGCACGTTTACATACAATATAAATATATTTATATATCTATTATATTTTTATAAATGTAATATTTATTGTTGGAATTCACTTCCTTCGTCTCCTCCTCTCCACATCCTCCTCTTTTTCTTCTTCTTCTTCCCTCCTCCTCTTCCTCCTCTTCTTCTCCTTCTCTTTCTCCTCTTCTTCTTCTTCTCCTTCTCTTTCTCCTCTTCTTCTTCTTCTTCTCTTCTTCTTCTTCTTCTTCTTCTTCTTCTTCTTCTTCTTCTTCTTCTTCTTCTTCTTCTTCTTCTTCTTCTTCTTCTTCTTCTTCTTCTTCTTCTTCTTCTTCTTCTCAGCTATTCCATACTCATCATAATATTTGCTTTATTATAATAAAAATTGCCAATCTGACGACTCAGCACTTAACACTGAATCACAATAAATAATACCTGTTTTCCATCTGACCTCTCAAGCTTTGTAATAAAGCATTATCATGTTTTTGCACTGTTTTTCCTTTCCTGTGATATGACTCGTGAAGTTTGGGTTGTAATAAATCACGAGACAACAACTTCCTTATCAACAATGAAATTTGACCAATGATTAGCTACAGGTGAAAGAAATAACGAGATGAGATGAATGTCTCATTAGGAATGTGGTTCTCTTTTGTTTTTCGTTTTGTTTGAGCTGTTTTCTGTGTGTGAGAGAGACAGACAGAGAGAGAGAGAGAGAGAGAGAGAGAGAGAGAGAGAGAGAGAGAGGGAGAGAGAGAGAGAGAGAGAGAGATTTTGTTCTACTTCTTTTTTTTTTTTCTTCTACTGACCCTGTGTTTATGGCTATGTGAGCCCTTGTGACGGTTCGTTACGAAAATGTTCATAAAAATGTCGTCATATCCGCCTCCCTGATTCCAGGGGTTTATCTCCTGCCAGGTTACAAGAACGCAACGAAAATACAATAGCTAGTGTTGTGATACCAATATGGTGGTATGGCATTGGTGGAGAGAGAGAGAGAGAGAGAGAGAGAGAGAGAGAGAGAGAGATTTCTTTAACCCTCATCTTGGAATAAAAACTCATACCTGGGACTTCGCGAAGTCCCAGGTTTGACAGTTTTTGCCAAGATGAAATCGATCGATATTTGAAGGACCAGTTTTCTGGCCAAATTTTTAAATACGAGTTTTTCCAGAGAACTGCAGTTAAATGGTTAAATACCGGGTATAGTATAGTCTAGGACAGAGCCGCCGCCACACCAACTGGGTAGTCGGGTCTGGGAGATCTGCTAACTTCGTGATTAACTCAATTGATTATTCCGTTGTCTTCAACGTTAATCGGATGGTGTACACTGCAGAAACCGGGATAATCACTGGCTCGTTGTCCTAATGGCTCTTTTTTTTTTTACTTTTTCAATACAACTCGGAAACTAACCATCGGGGAAATATTATTTGAGTCGTTTTGAGTGTGTTTCATAGTTCAGATCATTTATCAAAATAAGGTGCGCCGATGTTGGCATTATACAAAGCATAGGCCTTTCTCTAGAACTGGTATCTACATGCACTTAAACCTCCAGATCTTAAGTGGGCCTTACAGATCAATGATAATGGATGCTATAATTGCATAGGTAACTATGTGTACATTATATATCACATACAGTCTTTAGAGCCATAAAGCCCATAGTGCTGGAGTATATCCTGTGTTCTGCAGCGTTGAACGGACATTAGCAATAAGGTTTAACAGTCTGACAACACGTCCGCCTAGAAACCAACCGTCTGGGTTTTTTTTTTAAAGTTGCTTTTTTATTTTTTTAGATTGGTTTGACATTTTCCAAACATCTTGCAACCAGAATATTATGAAAAAGTCAAAATATGACCAGATTTAATTATGTTTTTCTCCTCTGGATATACTTTTATGCTCCTAGGAGAAGTATTTCATAAGGGCCGTGATGGAGATATTGGCGTCCCCCACTGTTCCAGATAGTTTAGAACCAGTTACTACGCTTTGTTACGTAGGGAAGTGACGTCACGACTGTTGAACCCAATCGTTTGCTATCCTTAAAAAAAACTTCAGTTGGTCTATCACAAAGAACCTTTTGCTACAGTTAACACCTTTTTTGTTTATCCAGGAAGGAATTTAATTTATCAACAAGATGGTGCTACATCCCATATGAACAAAAGAACACAAGATTTTCTTCGAAGTAAGAATATTTACTTCATAGAGAAAGACAACAGGCCGCCTCAACCACATCCTGAATCCATGGATTACGCAATTTGTAATTCTTTGACCGAGAAGGTTTATAGTGGAAAAAGATCTGCATTCACATAAGAATCATTGAGAGAAAAAGTTATTTTATGTTAGGAGGAGATAACCATTGAGGAAATTCGGAAGTGCATTTCAAGTTGGAAAAAGAGACTACGTTGGGTCATTAAAGAGGACGGCGGTGATATTGATCACTTAAAGTGCTAACTTTGTAATCGTAGGACCAAAATAGGCACGTGTGTGTTTACTATATAGACGATTTCTTACATGGTGAGGAGAATTATGATGAAAATAATGTTTATGGTGACATAATTAAGGGTTGCTTTAAAAAATGGCAACAAATGGGTTAAGATCGTCGCTCTGCCACGTTGTGTATTTTTCTCTGATTTCGGAACACGGTTTTGAAAAATCACTGTAGGGTCTATCTTTTTTGTTTCTCAATTCATATTCATGACATTTTGACAATCTACGTGTAAAGATTATATTTGTGTTTTGAATTTGAAAGAAATGAAATGAAATTAGCGTTTTTGACCACCCGATTAAAATTTTTTTTATTCATTTACTTATTAGATGTTACAAGTTATACAGACGCCAAGTCGGTGGTTATTAATTAATAAGTAGTTGGTGACGTATGAACGATGCATTTCAAACTGTGAACAATAAATAACAAGAAACCGATTCATTATTATCAAATTTAAGGTCAATACAAATGAAAACGGATTGAATCTCACACAGACATAACAGAGATTATATCATAAGATTAGGAAAACAAAAAATTGGAATTTAATCGCTTGCATTAACAGGTTTTAGCACAGAATTCTTACTATAAATGCACTTATAAGTAGCTTCATTATAATAATAATGCTGAAAACTTATATAGCGCTATAACTCCGAGACACCAGACTCTAAGCGCTTAAATTACAAATTACTTTGGCTGAAACATACTCATTCACACACACAAGCACACACACACACACACACACACACACATACACACACACACAACACAACACACAACACAAACCAAACCTATCTTGCTTCTCATACCATCTACTAAAATCGAAACAAATATGTTTTAAGGGAACGTTTAAAAATAGACAAAGATTCTTTTTCACGAATGCTCTGCGGTAAGGCGTTCCAAATAGAGGGTCCGAAATGAGAAAAGGATCTCATTCCAGCATTTTTCCGAATTCGAGGGACAACTAGTTTTGTGGAATCACTGGCCGAACGTAAGGGGCGGGGTTTTGAATATCTTTCAATTAGTTCTGAAAGGTAGGAAGGGGCAGTACCTTCAAGACAACGATACACTAAAACACAAGCTTTGAATTTAATTCTTTTCCCAACAGGCAGCCAATGCAGGTCATGAAGTAGAGGTCCGGCAGAGTCGCACCTACGCTTCATGAATACTAGTCTGGCAGCGCTGTTTTGGACAATCTGAAGACGTTTCAGATTGTATTGCGAAACGCCAAACAACAGAGCATTACAATAATCCAATTTCGATAGTACGAGGGACACAACCAGGTGCTTGGTCACATCCTCAGATATGAACCGTCTAATGGAAGCAATCTTTTTTAGTTGGAAAAAGAGAGATCTAACCAAATTATTAACCTGATGCTCCATCGACAGCTCAGAGTCTAAGAATGTGCCAAGGTTTTTCACTTTGTCAACAATTTGAATAGAGGCATCCCCCAACTTCAAATCTGTTTCACTTTTCCACTTCCTGTTCCCCACATACAGCACCTCCGTCTTATCATCATTCAGTTTCAGTCTGTTCTCATTCATCCATTTCTTAACACTTTGGATACAATTTTTACTATTGGCTGATACTTCTTGTAAATTTCTCGTATTTGGAAACGCAGTACAATTGCGTATCATCAGCGTATTGATGGTAAGACAGACCATAACTTCTGATGATTTTAGACAGAGGGCCAACGTACAAAACAAAAAGAACGGGTCCAAGTACTGAACCCTGGGGAACCCCACAATCAAGAAAGATTTCCTCCGATCTATATTCATCCACCGTAATAATCTGTTTACGATTGAACAAATATGACCTAAACCAATCAAGCGCTGCACCAGACACGCCATAAGTAATTTCAAGACGTTTGAGAAGAAGATTGTGATCAATAGTATCAAAAGCAGACGATAGGTCAAGCAAATTCAGCAAAGAACATGAACCATTGTCTATAACAGAGAGGAGATCATTAACAACCCTAACAAGTGCGGTTTCCGTCGAATGATGTTGCCTATAAGCAGACTGAAATTTTTCTTCAAGACAATTATTTTTAAGATACAAATGAAAGGCTTAAAATAGGTGGTCTTTGTACGACATTAATTTTATTTTCATTTCTCATTTCAGGATCCTGCATAAATGCAAAAGGTATGCAGAATGAATGTAGAAATATCCTTCACTTTTTAACCCTTAACTGACTGAGACTTTGGCACATTAACAAATCGCTTTTTAACATTTTGGCAAAGAAGTCTTAATAACAATTTCAATAAATTAGAATCAACCACAATTTGTCAACATTTCTTAAATTCTCAGGCTTAAGAATTTTTAAAAGAAATTTTCTGGCCAAAATGTATAAAACGTTTTGTCCTTGTATGCAGATTTTTTTTAAGGCTCAGAATCACATGACGTGTGAAAGGAACTTTAAAGAGCTCTAATTGTGAAAATTGTACCATTCAAACTAGGAACATTATATATCTAATCGAATCCTACGGCTACTTTCAAAAAAAGTTCACTTCCAGTCAGTATTATGCGTTTCTTGAGCACAATATCTTTTTCAAGCCGAAAACTTTCTTGAAACTTGAGCATTTATATAGGGCAATATCCACTAAACGCACTAAAAGCGCTTTACAAGATGTCCCTAGCAAATAGCAACACTTGACATTATGTAGGACGAGACATGACGCCTGTAAGACGATATTACAATATTTACGACAGAGACAACGTTTTAACGGCCAGATACTCATTTTACACCTGAGTACGGTGAGAGAATGTGACTAACGAGCTTTTCCAAGGACTCAACTATGCGCAGAGAGGGACTCGAACCCAGGACCTTCCGACCCGAATGCGAGTGTCATACCACAAGACAACATAGCCGCATTCCGTACCAGAGTCGAGTGTATTATGCATTAAAAACTCAATTATTTTCCAAAGTGTGATATGAATTATTATGCAAAACACGCATAAACTAAAATTAAGATTATATTTCTTACACCAAACTGCTCATTTCTAGGAAAGAGGAAAGATGGAGAGAGAGAGAGAGAGAGAGAGAGAGAGAGAGAGAGAGAGAGAGAGAGAGAGAGAGAGAGAGAGAGAGAGAGAGAGAATTTTAAGAAAAAGCATTTATCAAAATAAATATAAATTTTAAAAGACAGAGTTATAAAATTGTTTGGAAAAAAATACAGGATTTTATTTTGTTTTCCAACTAAAATGAGAAAGACAGAAAGTTCGAGAAATTGAGATGGAAAAAATGAGATATTTTGAGACTTACCTGGAGATGATATGTGAAGATAGTGAAAATGGTTGGGTGTTGAAGATGTGGTGTCTTCCGTTAGAATGCCAGAAACCAGGTATGATGGTACGGGGACGATTTGGAATAGGATACTAAATTTAGAGACAGGTGTTGGGGGTTTGTATGTAACGGTTGGCTGGAAGAAGACGAGGAATCGAAGACGATGTGTATGTATATGTGTATGTACTTATGCCTAAGTTTGTGTGTGTGTGTGTGTGTGTGTGTGTGTGTTTGTGTGTGTGTTTGTGTGTGTGTGTGGAATTTTTTCCTGGTGGGGAGTTGGTGAAGAGGATGAAATAGGTGGTGGTTATGGGGGAGGCATTTGTAATGTTTGAAGAGAGTGGTAGTTGTGATGGTGTTCTGGTTCTGGTAGTGGCAGTAATGGTAAAGTTGGTTTTGATTATGGTGAAGTTAGTGGTGGTATGATGATGATGATGATGATGATGATGATGATGATGATGATGATGATGATGATGATGATGGTGGTGGTGGTGGTGGTGCCCGGTGGTGGTGGTGGAACGCCGAAAATATAAATGATGATGATGGTAATGATGATGATGATGATGACGATGATGATGATGATGATGATGATGACGACGATGATGATGATGATGATGATGATGATGATGATGATGATGATGATGATGATGATGATGATGATGATGATGATGATGATACTGGTGGTGGTGGTGGTGGTGGAACGCCGAAAATATAAATGATGATGATGGTAATGATGATGATGATGATGATGATGATGATGATGATGATGATGATGATGATGATGATGATGATACTGGTGAAGGGGCTTTAAAATTGTACATTAGACATTCCATATTATTTGAGATAAAATATTAAAATGGGAGCAGCAGATAAAAGCACAAAAAAGAAAAGATCAAATTTAAAATAAAAACAAAATATTTATTCTTTTTATTGGCATGATGAATACTCAGTCATATATATATATATATATATATATATATATATATATATATATATATATATATATATATATATATATATATATATGTGTGTTATATATATATATAATATATATATATATAATATATATATATATATATATATATATATATATATATATATATATATATATATATATTAAAGCAAAAAGTTCCCTATCAAGGGTATTTTAAAATTCATTAACATTTTTACAATTTTTAGTTTGAAATGAAATTTTAAATTGTTCCATGTTATTGCAGTTCGGTATATAAAAGTATTCTCCATTATTGAAGTCGAGTATCTTGAGATAAATATTTTGATGATGGTGATGAGGAGGATGATGATGATGACGACGACGATGATGATGATGATGATGATGATGATGATGATGATGATGATGATGATGATGATGATGATGATGATGGCGAGAGGGTGAAAGTATGTTGTTATTGGCATTAGTTTGTCGGGTTATGTCTCGAAAATACAACAGTTGTATCCAATTCTTCATAATTTATTTTTACTAATTGTCTGTTGTAATACATAGACATAATAATAGGCAATAAGATAAACGTTTTGTGCCCGGTGTCTGTGAGCGGGGGAAAGAAACTTATTACTGAAAGCAAAAGGAGAAAATCATATTTAACTATATTAGCGAATTATTTTTGTGAGTGGAAGAAAAAATGACGCCGAGAAAACACTTTTTATAAAACATGATATTAGCCAGAAATCCATTTTTTTTTAAAGTTCTATAAATGACCCTAAACTTGTCCCACAAAATCTCAACTTGAGGTTTTAAGACATAATTTTGCCAATTTGACAAGTTGGAGAGTAATTCTAACCTGTAGATAGTTTAAGTAAAATGTTCAGACCAAAAGAAAATTCAATGTGTTTTTGTCCGACACGGTGGCAGTAAAGTTTGTGGTAGATTTTGGAGTTATGCCAGGGTTTGGATGGAGTGCAGGTGGAAAATCAACGCTTTGAATGTGCTTAGTAGAGTAATCGAAAGGAACGAGGAGCAAGATGATAGAAAATTCTTGAAAATACGTAATTTTTCGCGAAAGCAACTTTATCTAGGTCTATCTATCTACAGGTCTAGAACGTCTTGTTGGAAATCTTAGAATTTTAATTCATACGTCAGAATTTTTCTTTCGGTCCAAAAAGTTTAAATTCCTTGCAACAATATTATTAGATCATTTCAGCGTGTTTGGAAGAGGAAATGGTACAAAACACAGTATTGGACGGTTATATTAAATATGCATCTATGGGAGACTTTGGATAGGTACAGACTTCACCCACGATCAAAGACAATGGTTCATCACAGATGAAATAAGGAACGTCGAGGCTGCTATATCTGAAGATCACGATTGAGAAAGGCAAAGACTTTTAAGTAATTTAATCATAGCACTAGTCGCTTAAATTTGCAAAGTTTTTCTTCTTCTTCTTCTTCTTCTTCTCCTCCTCCTCCTCCTCCTCCTCCTCCTCCTCCTCCTCCTCCTCCTCCTCCTCTCTTCTCTCTTCTTCTTCTTCTTCTTCTTCTTCTTCTTCTTCTTTCTTCTTCTTCTTCTTTCTTCTTCTTCTTCTTTTTTATTATTATTATTATTATTATTATTATTATTATTATTATTATTATTATTATTATTATTATTATTATTATTATTATTATTATCATTATTATTATTATTATATAAATATATACAGTAAAATTACTTTAAACCGAAAGAAGATAAACCGAAAAATACCTTAAACCGCAAAGAATTTAATAAATTGTGCTAGTTTCTTCATTATCTTTGTACTAATTCTTACGATGAACCGAAATACTTCTAAGCAGGACTTTCTTTAAACCGAAACAACTTGAGAGCACCTTCCCTTTTCTCTCTCTATTTTTCTTCAAAAATTCGGGAAGGTGGCCACACGTAATAATGTCCGGCGATAATAAACAAAGAGCGTAAGTACCTACAAGATGAAGGTGAGTGGTGGGGTGGGGGTAGGCAAACACTTCAATTACTGAATTTGGGCTTGGCCAACACCACAATCGCACAGATTGGAAAAGGAAGACAACGGGTGACTGGCGGGCGAAAAATGAGGAAAGAGGGGGAGTTGGGGTGTAGAATCACGCAAGCGAGATGTTCTCGCTCGTGTGTTGATGCTTTGGATTTTCAACACGACAATGAGGGGCTGGGTGGGTGTGTGTGTGTGTGGGGGGGGGGGGTTGACAACTACCATTGATATGCCATTTTATTTCCTTTTTTTAAATATGCGTGTATGACGGGGGGGGGGGGGGGGGGGGGGGGGTTCTATGTAATTAGGTCTTTGAACCTAATGGCTTTTCAACAAAAGAGGGGTGTGTAGTAGACAGCTTAGCATTGACACGCCTTTTCATTTCCATTTCACTTCACCTCTGAGTAGTTGCGCATCATTCATTATCAATTATCGCACAAGAACTTTCGATCTTATTTTAGCTTTACATTTTACAAAAAGAAAGCACTGTGCTTACACGTTGGAGTTTAAAATCAAAATGCTATGTGAAGTTGATGATAAAAAAAGTTGAGCAAGAAGGTGATATGTAAAAAACACAGCATCCCGAACTCAACTCTTTCAACAATTTTGATTGGAAAACGAAAACTCCCAAAAATATTTTTTAAACACCCCAAAAAATTAAAAAAAAAAAAGGTTACAAAGACAGCATTTATTCAACAACTCCATTTAAGGCGAAACCCATGATACGATTAATAAATGAGCAAATTCCTTAAATAGTTGAAAAACATCGCAAAACGGGAACTTGCTTTAAGCCAAAATGTCTTTAAACCGAAATGGTATAGAAGGTCCCCAAAATTTCGGTTTAAAGTAATTCTACTGTATATATATATATATATATATATATATATATATATATATATATATATATATATATATATATATATATATATATATATATATATATATATATAAAGCTATGTGGTCTAGTGGTATGACACTCGATTTCGGAACGGATGGTCCTGGCTTCGAGTACCACTCTGAGCGGCGCATAAGTGAGTCCTTGGAAAAGGCTCTTTACTCATTTCTCTCACCCTTCTCATGTGTAAAACGAGTACCTGGTCGTCAACAGCGTTGTCTCTGTCGGAAAAAATTGTAATATAGCTTAACAGGCGTCATGTCTCGTCCTACACGTGTGTTTCGGTTGGTCAGGGACCTTTTGGCAAGCGCTTTGAGCACGTTTATTGGATATTGCGCTATATAAAAGCTCAAGTTTTATCTACCTATATTATCTCTCTTTCTCTCTCTCTCTCTCTCTCTCTCTCTCTCTCTCTCTCACACACACACACACACACACACACACACACACTCTCTATCTATCTATCTATCTATCTATCATCAGGAAAGGCGTTTTTTCTTGTGTCATCCACCCAGTCTCGGTCTCAAGTAAATCTAAAAAAGATGAAATGATCAGATACATTTTACCTATACAATACATGACAAAGAAGAGAACAGTATCATAGCCGGGGGTTTAACCTTAAACTAGAGTTTACTTTAAGAGAATTGACTTCTTCCATATAATGTCTTGCAGACTGCATTGTTTACATCATCATAAATGCATATGAATTCGTCATGGGATGCCGTTATTCAAAGCAAACTACAGTCACACTCATCCAAAACGACCATCCAAAATCGTGAGCCAAATAAAAGCAGTGCCTTGAGTGAGGTAGCCTTGAAAGAGTGGTGGAAAAGGAGATGATCCAACAAGCACGATTTTTTAAAAATCTACTCTTATATTATTAGAGTTGTCAAGTACACATAATATTGTCGTTTTCAAAAAATCTCTCTCTCTCTCTCTCTCTCTCTCTCTCTCTCTCTCTCTCTCT
>NC_088364.1:40587819-40742819 GCF_034508935.2 Berghia stephanieae | reverse complement strand
GTCTCCCTCTCAGGAAAAAAAGAGCCCAGGGCAAATCCAAGTGTTATTCCAAAAAACGACACAAAGTCATTCGGAAAGGATATATTGAAGATAGAGCAAGCATGCTAATCGATGTCGACCACAAGGCTACGTTTTGTTTTGTTTTTTTGCTGTTAATTACTTTCTTTTTCTGTATATGAAAGAATAAAGATCTTATGAAGGACTTAATATCTTTTTAATTATTTTTTTAACTAATGGAGAACCCGCAATAGTCGCGGTGGAATAAAGGGTATTACGAACATGCACTCATCTGTTTTAATTCTTATATATTACTGCATCGTGGAAATTAGCATAGATCGAGACGAATCCTTTTTGAGTTAACGGGTAATAGAATTACCCAAAGTTACATGTGCTCGTATATCAGTCTGTCAAAATATAGTTTGATATTTTTTAGATTTACCGGTAATTCTTCGCCCGATGAAAAAAAAACAACTTTACATTGGCTTTCAGGAACAATCCCCAACCCTATTTGTTTTTTTAAAGAATAGATTATTACTACGAATCCAAGCAACTTGCGTGTGATAGGAGAGAGCTCAAAAAAAAGGTGGGGGGGGGGGGGGGGGGCGAAATTGAAAAGATTGTTCACCTACTTTACTCAAGGTCTTAGGTTTGACAAGAATTGATTGGTCATTGCATGACCTCCAGTTTCTGTTGGGGACATAGATGTTTAGAAGTAGAAGGTCTTTAATATAGGAGGAGTGACTGCCATTGCTCAAGGATTTGTAGACAACAGTACAAATCTTATAGGCAACTCTGGAAGTTGAAGATATTTCTTGTTTTCTGCAATATCAAAATTGTGTCGTCTGCATAATATCTATGTTGTTTATGACTTATCCATTTACGCACAACCTGGATATGTCTTTTATTTTTCTCATTATCTGCTCTGTCTAAATCGAGAAGAGATCCCGTGACAAAACACAGTCTTGTCTGACCCCTCTTTTTATTGGCTGGAATTTGCTAATATCGCTACATATTCTCATTGATGCTGTTTGTTCCTTATTAAGTTTTTGGATTATCCAGAAATCTCTTCCATCGAAGTACAACTCTTCCAGAATATCCATCATCTTTGAGTGCTGTCCTCTGTCAAAAGCTTTTGTGTAATCAATGAAGCATAAGTATAAGTGTTTTGGGTTTGGTTTTTTTCTTGTATAAGTCTTTTTTCACTTCAAGTCTTATTTCATCTTTCTCAAAATAAAAATTGGGTTTTTTGTACCTTCTCGTTCGACAAAACCACAAAGTTGTTCTGCCATTTCTGGTTCTATTTTGTTTCTTGCTCATTTCATAAGTATTCTTAACAAAAATTTTGGTGATGTGACTCATTAAGCTGATGGTGCGATGGAATTCACATTCAATTCTTGCCGGTTTCTTGGGTAGTGCTATGAAAATTGACTTTGATAGGTCCAACGGGACGTAGATATCATACTATATTTCTGTAAAGGTTGACACTCCAATTTCTTCCGGAGGTTCCAGAATCTCAATTTTAATGGAGTCTGGTCCCCCTGCCTTCTCCGACATCATCTTTCTCATTGCAAACCTGACCTCATTTTTCATTATGGGTGCTCCTTCAGCATTCCTACCAACAGTGTTAAGTTCCGCCCGATCATCATCATATCACTCCTTTAAGTTTAAGCATTCCACCCATCTTTCCTAAATCTTCTCTATTTCCAAGATTATCTGTCCATCTTTAGATTTGATGAATCCACTTGATGACATTTTTAAAAACTGATCTCACTAACTCTCTGATACTTATTATTTGAATAAACTACAGTAGAGATTCATTTCTATTTCATCACAAGCCATTCGTTCTTTGTTTCATTGCGTTTTGCTCTGATTTCTTTGTGGAGATCTACACATTATGCTTCCTTGATTGTCATTCTTTTTTTTTCTCCTCACTTCCATCATTTCTAGAATTTATTATAGTCATCCATCTTTGTTTTGGTTTTTGTTGCACTTGTGGCACATTTTCTTTCACCTTGTCCGTGATGGCTTCCTTAAATTATTCCCACTTCTCATGAAATGTCTTGTATTGTTTCCAGAATCTCAAATTTGTTCCTAACCTCCAATAGATATTTTTCTCATATTATATCGTGATTGTATTTCAGTATATATCAAGCTGCAATCTATGTTTCTGTGTGCTTTCTTTTGATTCCTGTAGTTCCCGTTTCAATTAATACATGTCCATTTCTTTCTTGCATGTTGTTCAAACCATGTATTTGTCACCATTATATCATTAGTGCAGATCAGGCCGTCTTTAAGCACGCAGTCATTAAACACGTTTCGGACTGAAGCACGCTAAATGGCTCTTACCGAGTTTTTGCTATATGATAAAATGCACGTCTTTAAGCACGGTTACTTCGGATTAGGCACGCTTCATTACAAAATAGTATCTGATTCCGATTGTTAGTTGATGTATTTACTCCCTTTCATGAACGGGGGAAATAATGGACAGTGAAAATGAAAATATCCAAAATAGACTGGAAAGGAAGCGACCCCGAGTGGAGGTGGAAGGGTAGGTAAATGACCAAGAGGAAGTGGCGGTCAAAATTCCTTCCCATTTATGAAAAAAAAAGATTAAATTAAAGAAAAAAAGAACAAAGCAAAACAACTAAATATTATAAACCCAATCTAACCCAAGTGCGAGCGCGATCATGACTAACAAAGGGAAAAAACTCATGAAATGTAATTCATGAAAATCTTTGGATTATTCGTATACTTCGAACTCAAGCACGCTTCCGCATTAAGCACGCCTAAGCTTCCTCCTGGTGGCCGTGCTTAAATGTGGCATGGACTCTCAGTCAGAAAGAATAAATCCATATCCATTTGACTGTTTCTCTATTTTAAAAAAGTCATGCAGGACCAACATGAGTCTCATTCAAGAACAAGGACACAATGACAATGACATGGAAACGACACACAATATACATAGATGGATAGGAGTAGGAGAGTTAACAAAAATGTTTTTAAAATAATAAAATAAAATAAAATTCCCAAATTTCATCACACAAGGATGCGGGCCGATCTGGAACCCACTGGCACAAGCAATAACGTCGTCCCGCCCCACCCCCTCTGAGAGAGAGGGTTTTTATAAAAAACAGCATATTAATTTATTTAGAGACGAAAAAATCATTGACTCAAGTTCAATTCATAAATATCTTTTTTTTTTTAAACAGAAGAAAAAAACTCAAACGGTTTAGATACAATTAATTTATTTGGAACTAGTATACAGTACAACAGTTTCTTATAGTTATAGATGTAAAATGTAATAATGATGATGACAATTACGATAATGATGATACTTGCTGTTACTCTTTCAGAAACTTTTTACTTTTACTCTAAATATGTGACCAAACTCTCTAAAACGGTTAAGTCGGAGACAGTCAAGTGAATTGGGCATTGCACAACCCCACCCCCATAGAATATTAGTTGATTTTGGACCCTACAAATATTTTTTTTTCCTGGATTAAAAATGAATCTCCGATTGCTCACTTTGCAGCAATTGGAATTGATATATTTTATTCTTTTTTTCATTCATCTGATTAAACTTATTAAAGCAGAAGAATTGCAATTGAAATTAGATAATCTTACAGTTACAGAGGTTGTGGAATGGTATGAAATTAGAGACAAAAAAATCTGAGAAAAGTATAAATTGTCAAAATTCAGTTGATAGAACACTTCGAATTTTAATTTTGAAATATGACTGTGTTAAATTATTTTGACATGTTTTCTTTGCCCAAAACTGTTTTGTTCCTAATTTAATATATATTTTCGTTTTTCTTTTAACTATTGACTATGTACTGCATATCTGCGTTAATTAAAATTAGAAAATTAAACGAGACTTACCTGTAAGTTGAAGTTTGATTGGAATTTTATAGACCCAAGAATATTCTTAGGCCTTGACCGAGAGAAATCGCAATCACTATTTAAAGCTAATAGGCTACAATAGCTGTTACCATCAATTATCTAATTTAAAAGACCTCAAATTGATTTGCAATTTTGCAAAACGATGTCAAAACGATGTATACATTCATGGGGTGGGATAAAATTGGGAAGGGCGGTCAAGGCCTAAGAATATTCTTGGGTCTATAAAATTCCAATCAAACTTCAACTTACAGGTAAGTCTCGTTAAATTTCCTAATTTTATAGACCCAATGAATATTCATATGGCCTTGCCCGAGACTTTAAAGCCGTAACAGCTATTGTAGCGATCCAATATATAAACGGACATACACAATTATAAGCATATTCTTTCATTATGCTATATTAAAACGTTAAAAACCTATGATAAAAGGAACGATGTCCTAAGCCATGAGGTTCCATATCTACTTTCATTCAGTATGTAAAAAGTTTTTCAAAACTATTGCAGCCTGTGTCCTAAGCCAGACACTGCATAGATAGTTATGATATACATTCATAACTCTGTGACTAAATTCAGACACAGGTTAATCATGTTTAATCTATTTGCAGCCTGTGTCCTAAGCCAGACACTGCATAGATTGTCAATGAGGTATTAAATATAACTCAGTCTGTGATTCCGCCAGACACTGAGTAACAAGGTGCCATATTATGATTTCAGTAAAAATTACTGTAATTGGTCATTGGTGTTTTCATTATCAGCCTGTTGTTAAATCCAGACACTGATAATTATGTTCATAATAAGGATAAATTACTCACATCAACGTGCTTTCCGTAACACTGCTTTCCCAAATGCAGTCCCATCATCTTTTACAATTGGTTTATTGTAGAATTTAGCAAACGTCTTCTGACCAGACCATGCTGCTTCCTTAAGTATGACAGACATATCTACATCTTTAGTAATAGCTGACGTGCTCGCAGCCCTGGTGCTGTGTGCTTTGAATATTTTTTGTATTTATTCCCGACTTCATAAGAGTCAATTTAATCCATCGACCGATTGTTTCCTTAGAAGGTTGGTCGAAAATGCAAGATAATGCAGAACGAGCAGTATTAACTGCACTATAACAAAGTCCTTTTTTAGAAAGGTGTAATAAAAACTCTAGACAGTGTGAAACACTATATTCCTCGACATCCCACTGTTTATCAGAACAAAATTCAATCCATTTCTTAAGGTAAACATTGTATTGTTTAACAGTATTTGGTCTCCAGCCTTTCATTAAAGTGACAACTCGTCGGGACAACCCTTGTCTTTTGAAATTGTTCCTGATAAGACACATGCCATCAGTTGGAGTTTTGGGTATAATGGATGTACTGCGGAGTGGTTTGATGGTAAAATTAACACATTTTTGGCTTTCTTCAGAAAAAGAGGAGGAAGGCACATCATTTCCATAAGTTTTGGATACCAAGGGGCTATTGTCCAATGTGGCACGACCATTAATATCTTTGTACTTTGGTCTTCTTGGATTTTCCTGAGAATCCTGGAGATAAGATTAAATGGTGGGAAGATATATCCGTAAGTATCCCATTTATGTTGAAATGAGTTAATGGCGCAGGCTTCAGGATCAGGATAGAAGGACATATATATATAGGTAATTGTCTGTTTGCACGAGAAGCAAACAGATCTATTTCAGGGCATCCAAATTTTTCACATAACCTATCAAAAACTTCTGGGTGTAATTTCCATTCTGTATGAATTCTAACTTTCCTACTGTGTGAATCAGCTATATTTGATTTTCCAGCTATATGACAAGCAGACAACCAGATTCCTCTTTCTTTACACCACAAGATGATTTGTTTAGTATAATAGTTAACAAGTCTAGAGTGTGTACCCCCAAGATTATTAATGTATGAAACGGCAGTCTGATTATCCATTTGGATCTGTATATGACAATTCTTAAAATCACATCGGGACTGAATACCCAACAACCCTGCTTTGATTTCGAGAACATTTATGTGGAGTTTAGACTCCTCTTCTGTCCACATACCGTGTGTATTTCTATCATTGAAAACTGCCCCCCATGCATAACTAGATGCGTCTGTTTGAATAGTGAAATCTGCATTACCATGAGAAATCATTTTCCCACTATAAACTCCCTCTTTAATCCACCATTGTATTTCTTGTACACATTCTTCATTAAGAGTGGTAAAGTTATTAAAATTATAATTTGTCTCTAATGATTTGATTTTCAGCATTTCCAGTTCTCTATAATATAGCGGGCCATATTCAACCGCTGGGAAACTAGCCACAAAGACTCCAATTAATCTTGCTAATTCCCTTACTGTAAGGGAGGTATGACTCATCACATTCTTTGACATCTGGATGATATGATTTCTTTTATCCTCACCTAAACTTATTTTCATCAGTGTCGAATCTAGAATGAAACCTAAATGTAATAGCTTTTGCGTAGGTTCATATATAGATTTATCAGAGAGTTCAAAACCTAACGAAGTCAGAAGTTGCTTCGTAATTATAACGTTTTCCTGACATGCTTTATGATTAGAGCCTTGTAGATAGAAATCATCAATGTACACACTAGACAAAAAACCTCTTTGTCTCAAAAAACCTAACACTGGTTTTAAAATTTTGGTAAACAGTCTTGGGCTATCTCGAAACCCTGAGGCAAAACCATATATTTATAAACTTGACCCTCAAACATAAATTTTAAGTATTTTGTAAAATCGGGGTGCATTGGAATGCTATGAAAAGCATTGGATATATCAATACATGCCATGTAGCAATTTTGTTGCATGAGATTAAGGCACGTAGTTAGTCCCTCCATCTTGAAGTGAGTAAATTTAACAAAATTTTTATTCAAGCATTTGAGATTAAGAATGGGTCTGTATTTGTTGTTATTCGATCTTTTCTCTCTTAAGAAAATATTATTCATGTAATCTCCCTCTTCAACAGTGCTTTCCTCAATTACTTCTTGTTTCAATAATTCTCCAATTATACCCTTAATGCTATGGTTTCCTGTGCATTAAATTTCAATTGATGGGGAATTTTATTTTGAATTGGTGGAGAAATGAATTGGATTTTACAGCCTTTGACACATTGTAAAATTATTTTGTCTTCTGTGATTTTTTCCCAATTATGAATAAAATGCCTTGTTCGACCACCTAAAGCTAAATCGTTTCCTTCACTTACATTTAATATGGTTTGTTGCGACGACCCTGTTGCCGAGTTTTGTTGCTGAAGTTCTGGTATTTGTTGTTGTTATTGTTTTTGTAATGTTTTCCCCTGTTGTTGTACACAGGGTTTTTCCCGTCTAAAAAAGATAACCTTTTCTTTAAAAAGAACGGCTTGTTTTGATGTCTTTGGTATGGTTTGACACGATTGACTCTTTGAGAAACCTTCAGGGTTTCCGAGACATCTTTGACTTTCTCTGTCAATTGTTTTCCAAAAAGAGAGTCCTCGCACGGATACTGCTCAGAACACAATGACGAGAATTCCAATTTTACTTCAGATTTAAAATTCTGTCGTCTATGTAAATCCAGGCTGTGTGACCAGTCTGCTAACAACGCCACGGAATCTGCACAGGAATTAGTGATGGAGTCTATATCCTGTTGACAAACTGAATCTATATTTATTTTGGTCAGTTTTTCGAAACACATCGTCATGGCGCATAAGCTTTTCATGAGTGTTGTTTGTATTTTTTGAATACTCGAGTCAGTTTGTCTAGTTTCTTTTTGGACCATCTTAAAAATTTCTGGATTACAACTAAGAGTCTCCATTCTGCCACAATTTTTAGGTTTTATATATTTTTGAAATAGTTGGTCCCTATCCGATATTTGCATTCCGTTGCACAGGATATTATTAATTCCCTTTGCTAGGTCCTCGTTAATTAGAGGCCCTTCAATTTCCTTTGTACCTGATACGTCTTTAAAATAGGAGATCGATGAAGACGTTTGTGCTTCTGACACTTCGTCTTCTTGTCCATCATTAACATTGTTAATTGTTTCGTAGTCATTCAGCGTGTCACATTCTGTCACCTCCTTATCGTACGCATTTTTTAACTCCGTGACAACCAGAATGATCGCCATGAGTTTATTCAGTTGTTGTTTAATTTCTGAAAGTTCGCCGTCGCCACCATTATCTGATTTTTTACTTCTCTTTACTTTGGAAGGCTCGCCCTTCTTCCTACCTTCAGTCTTACTCGACACATCACTCCTATTTTCACCGTCATCACTGTTATTTTTGGTTTCATTGTTATTGTTACACGCCGTCCTGTTAAGGAATTGGGTCAGTGGGACGTCCGACGCCATTGTCTTAATTAATAAGTGCAAGCGCGAAATCACGCACGATAAAATGAAATCGATAACAATCCACTTAATATCTTAATAATTGAAGAACAAAACCATAATCCACGAATCATCACATGATAATTTAAGCACAAAATAATATATTTTCAATAACTATTGCATCAATATAAGTAGGTAATTAATTTTAAATCCAAGAGAATTAAAAACACGATGATTGCTTTGCAAGGTTCACTTTTTAAGTGATTGCGCATGTGCAGGGACGCTTTCTCTCGGGCAAGGCCATATGAATATTCATTGGGTCTATAAAATAATACCAATACATAACAATAACATAACAACCTTGCCGTTGATATAGGTGTTTTTAATTCTATTGATGCAATTTTATGCATTTATATTTTGTGTATATGACAAAGAAGTGAAAAAGTTGTTGGGTTTTTTTTAAAGAGTTTACAGCGCTTGAGACATATTTAGGTCATTTCAGCGCCAGTAAAAAGTGAGGGTGGTAAAAATTCTTAATTTACAATTAAAAATACAAGAGATAAGTAAGAAAAAAGGGGAATGGGTCAAGAAGGGAAGAGATGTAGATTCCAGGTTAAAACTATCGATGTGCTTAGTTTGAGATCACCTAACTTTCATCCGACGCAAGCACAGGATCCCACCAAGAGGAATACATTCAAATACTTACAAATCATTATATATTCAATACAAAAAATATTCTTACATAACAGAGTTGATTTACATGGAAAAACAATATAATCTACTAAAACAATACATTTGACCGTCTCCCTCCAAGCCAGGGCCAGGACAAAACAAGTGTGTAATCTCATTCCAAGACAAAGGAAGAAAGCAAGTTGAGAAACAGATGTAGGGTGATAGAAGACACAGAAAATGACCATCCTGTTGGCTATGGGAGGATAATGTTTTTTGTTGTTTTTAAGGGTTGTATGGCGCTTGCAACACATTTAGGTTATATCAGCTCCAGAAAAAAAGGAAGAAAAAGGGATAGTTTGTTTTTGTTTTTAAGGGTTTTACGGCATCTCAACACCTTTAGGTTATATAAGCGCCAGTAAAAAGGGAAGAAAATGGGATAGTAAAAAGTTCTAAAATTACAATTAAAGCAGCCAAGAAAAAGTAAGACAGAGTGGAACTGGGAACAAATAGGGATCAGATGTAGATTCCAAGAGCATACCACCAATGTACTTAGTTTGATGTTTTGTTTTTGTTTTTAAGGGTTTTACGGCGCTTGCAACACATTTAGGTTATATCAGCGCCAGTAAAAAGGAAGAAAATGGGATAGCAAAAAGTTCTAGAATTACAATTAAAGCACCCAAGAAAAAGTAAGACAAAGGGGAACTGAGAACAAATAGGGATCAGATGTAGATTCCAAGAGCATACCACCAATGTACTTAGTTTGAAATCACCTATAAGTCTCATCCGGACACAAGCACAAAATCCAACTGAGAGGAATACACTCAAATGCTTACATTATACATTCAAAATAACAAATATAATAATACAAAACAGAGAGATGATTTACAAGGAAAAAAATATCATCTCCCAAAACAATAACTGTGCCCTTGACTATTTCCCTCCCAGCCAGGGCCAGGACAAAATCAAGCACATAATCTCATTCCAAGACAGACAGAAAGCATGTTGGAAAACATATATAAGGGGATAGAAGACACAGTATGTACCCCCCCTGCCCACTATAGGAGGTCAGGAACCCACCCAGTATGGGAGGATAAAAGACCCCACGCAGAAGTAAAAAGTTGTTTGACTTATGATAAACAGGTCCCAGAGTTTTTGGGAATTGAGCAATATAAAGAAAGATGTTGGTAGTTTAATTAAAACAATATTATATCACAATTCGGAATGGACATAAATAAATAAATCAAATTATATATATTTTATTTTGGATGCGTATTTCTATTGATCCACTATGCTCAATGGGATTCACAATGCTTCATTTACTTCACTAGCATGCAGTAAAGAACTTGATTCTACTTCATACAAAACAAGTCGCTTGTTAAGCACCATTTCTATAATAGCATTCTTACAGTTTCTGTCATATTATCTGCTAATAGTCAGGTGCTCATTCACAGCCGAGTCAAGTGGGCTTTTAATGTTTAAAGTGCCGTAGTCACTTGGTACAGTAATTGCACATTTTAATTACTGTGAAAAAAAAAATAGAAGAAAGACACTCAAAACAGAAATGTCTCAAATGAAACACAAAATGCTTGCTTATTTCTTAATGGTTTTCTAACATGGAATGAGATATCTTCTTTTCTGCTCCCTTTCCAACCGGAATCACATCTTCGGGATGTGATTTCTTAACATGAGAAACATAATGTCGTTTGTCATTGAACCCCTTTTCACACTTTCCACACTGAAATCTTTTCTCCTTAGAGTGAGTCCAAGAATGTGATTTGAGACCAAATTTTGTTGAAAAACCAGTCCCACATACCATACATTTGTAAGGTTTCACAGCAGAATGATTATGATGATGTCTCATTTGACTAAACTTGCTATTAAATTGTTTCCCACAAATGTCACATCTATATGAAGCAGAGGTATTGCCTATTTTAACAACAGCATCAGGGCCATGCCTTGCTATATGAGCTTGAGCTAAAGCCTCGGATATAAAGAATTTGCGACAGACAGTACAAGAAAATGGCCTTTCTCCTGAATGAATCCTTTCATGGATGAGTAACTTACTGGGGGAAATGAACCCTTTGCTGCAATATGAGCAGCGATGGGGGTAAATTCGAGTATGTCTTCTTTGATGAATATTGCGACCACTACGCCGAGAGAATCCTTTATGACATATAGAACATTCATAGGGTTTGTCTCCGCTGTGACCCTTAATATGTCGCTTCAAATTGTGTTTGCTGATTTTCTTCCCACAAATAGGACATGCCTCAGGGCTTTCAATGTGTCTTCTTCTGTGACACTTCATTGAATTTTGCATTCTAAATGTCTTGCCACAAATATCACACATAAATGATCCTTCAGCAGCAGTGTGCCTAGCCATGTGACGCATAAGAGACATTTTTACCTTAAATTCTTTCTCACATAGTGAGCATTTTTGAGGACCATTCTTATTGAATTCTTCATGGTCTCTTAAATGGCGTAATAATGAGTTTCTGTTTTTAGATTCAAATCCACAAATTGAACATAATGTAGATTCAAATTTGCCACTTTCGCGTTTGATTTTGAGATTAAAATGTTTGCTAAGACCCTGTTTTTTATGATAGCGTTGATGATCAGTAAGAACTTTCTTTGTTTTGAATTCTTTGGAGCAAATAGTACATGTATAAACTTTATTATCATGATATTTCAAATGTTCAACCAAAGAACTTTTATGTTTGTATGTTTTACCACAGAACTTACAAATATTAGGTTGATTATCCTTTTCTGTTAAATTAGGTTGTATCTCTGGTCTTTTCTTATTCTTTTCTTTCAAATTACATGAAATGCCAACAGCAGCATGACCATCACCGTGTGAAAATCCACTTTTATCATCTCCATCATCATCCTTAACATTAACTGGATCTTCCAAATCAACAGACTCATCAATTTCATCATGCAAAATCTTCTGACCCGTCTTAAAATCTCCCTTTATCTCTATTCCATCCCTGTGTGATTGCTCATAATCATCAGCCATCTTCAGTGTCTGGTGCAAGTTTTTTGATGACTCTTTGTATCTATGGCGACGTTGATGACAGCGAAAATTTTTCAGTGTTTTAAACTCTTTGGAGCAAACTATGCAAATATGGACTTTATGTTGATGACATTTCATATGTTCACCCAGAGAACTCTTATGTTTATACTTTTTGGTGCAGAAATTACAAGTATATAATACATCATCATTATTGATACTTTCAATCTGTAACTCTGGTTCTCGTTTACCTTTTGCATCAGATTGGAAATAAACTGAATTTTCACCCCCACCACTGGCTGATTCGTCTTGCTTGATTGGATTATTAGCTCTATTACTCCAAGTCACTTGAGCTGCTTTAATATCACTATGAATCTCCCCTTGAATCTGCAGTGAAAGTTTATTGTCACTTTCCACACTTTCCAAGCGTTTTGCCTCTCGTAAATTTGTAGGTAACATATTTTCTGAAAGTCGAGTAGAAGATGGAAAATCTGATACATTGTTGTAGCAAAATGTTAGCTTTCTTGTTTGAAAATTTGAAGTCTGTCCTGCAAACAGTTTACTGAGATTCTGTTTGAGTAGCCTGCCAAATACGCTAACAATGTCTTGTTCAGTGAAAGTACTTGACAGTTGTGCCACATGTTGATAAAAAGCTTCCACAGTAGTTGCTTCTCTGACCTCTTTTTCACACAAGTTTTGACTTGTATTGCATTCACTGCTATCATTCTGTGGTGAAATCAAATACAACACATATAAAATATCAGATTTATTGTAACAAATGTTTGTTTATATAAATGAATATAATAAAGGAAATGCAATAGACATATTCATACAATCTAAAAGCAGTATCCATATACAAATGAAAAAAAAAATCTAAACAGGCATTGGTGCAAGATGAAAATTTGGAAAGTTGTGAACCGTACAGTACCAGACAAAGCAGAATCAAGAATATATGGAAGAAAAAAAGTTCCCTCCAAAACACAAAATCAGTCTTCCTCCCCTGAGAACCAAACCTCAAATCTCAGGATATCTCAGATGTGGAAGACTGATCTCGTTAGGGATTGATTTTTCTTATTTTCAAAATCAGTATCTTGGCTATCAATTTCTTTAAAATTCCTGGAATTATGACATGGCCAAATCAAAATGTAACGAGTGAGGATTTTCTTTTTTTCATAATATATGAGAGAGAGAGAGAGAGAGAGAGAGAGAGAGAGAGAGAGAGAGAGAGAGAGAGAGAGAGAGACAGAGAGAGAGAGAGAGAGAGAGAGAGAGAGAGAGAGAGAGAGAGAGAGAGAGAGAGAGAGAGAGAGAGAGAGAGAGAGAGAGAGAGAGAGAGAGAGAGAGAGAGAGAGAGAGAGAGATCAAAACTAATACAGAAAACTACTCTTTAAATTTACAAAAACCAAATACAAATTTTTTTTTAATTTAAAAGAGGTGGGATCAACTGTCAGAGAAAATCTAGTTTCATCGTTACAATAAAAATATTTTCAAATGTTTGTCTTTTTGCAAATACAGTCCAGGATGGTATCAGGGACACCGCTTAATTGGGACATCTGCTTTATTGGGACAACTCCTTGGGAACAGAATTTTTTCTATATAAAAAGTCATACCCTGTCCAATTACCAGCTACTTAATTGGGACAGCCCGCCACTTAATGGGGATGAAATGACCAACCTCATAAAAGAGCTTTTTCGTTGTCAATCAGGTGTTAACAAAGGTGTTAACAATATAATTTACTTGTATCTCCTGTTAGTGTCTATTCTGAGGTTGAACAGTTCATCACAGTCATTACATTAAAATTTACCTGTATCCCATGTCAGTGTCATCGACTGCCATTGTCATGGTCACAGTGGGACGGGTAATGAGTGATGGCTTTGATGTTCGAGGCTGTCGCCACCAAATGGTTTGTTTGTTCAATGAGAGGAATGGGTAGATAATGCATTCTTAATCCATTGCTTATTTATGCAACCATTATGAGTGACATATTCAATTATTTTGTACAGTTAGAAGTTGTATTGCCAGTCACATGTCTGGGTAAATGCAGAGTGGACAATGGTAAATCTGAAAAATTGCTCAATTTTATGGCCACTGCTTAATTGGAATGCCACTTAAACGGGACAATTGTCAGGAATCGAGCCGTCCAATTAATCTGGCTTGGACTGTATTAATAATTATTAATGTGTTACTGAAAGAAGCAATTTAAAGATGAAGCATTTGGCACATAAAGTATATGGCTCACTGACCACCTCAGCCAACTGCAACATTTAACACAGAGGACACGGCATGATGCCTGTAAGGCATTTTTACAATATTTTCGACTGAGAAAATGCTGTTATCAGCCAGGAACTCATTCTGCAATGCAGTAAGATAATGTGAGTAAAGATCTTTTTCCAGCCAAGAAGGACTACACTTTGTGCCACTCACAGCAGTACTGGAATCAGAAACCTACCAGTCGAAGACAAGTGTCAAACCAACCCATAACCACAAAGCCTTAAAATGTAGATACCAGAACGTCCCTATACCTTACTCACATCATCATCATCCACCTTTTTTGCCTCATCTCCTCGCTTGGTCCCAGCTTTGGCATCAATATTTTCCACATTAACAATGCTCAGATTGTATAGCTGAATAAAATGGAAGAGTTGAAATTGAACTTTACTAACAAAACTCAAATAGTATATTTTCTGTTTCTGTTCGAAAGTTAAACATTAAGCTTGTTTAATTCCAAGGATTAAATCGTCCCTTAGAAATAAAAATATATTATTGCAAAATTAAGTTAAATAAAATATAAACTTAGCAGTCCTAACAAAATTGTCCTAAGCAGTCATGACAACATTGTCCTAATTCTAAAGTCAACAGTCACCTTTATATTTTTTGTCCCGAATTATATCCCAAATTGGTAGATCTTAACTACGATTCTAATGCTATTGGGCAACATTCGTGTTTTTGAAAATACACTACATATTTTCAATATCGGGAAAGCACCACAATTCTACTTCATTTTCATTTATTTTAATATGCACATGGACAATAATGTTCAGTGAATTATATGTAGTTGGTTTATTTAAGAAAAGTGAAGATTAAAAGTCTATCCCTCAATTAGGTTGCATTCATATTCAGCCTAAAACATTTTTTAAAGAATTGTTGGGATTCAGATCCAAATAGTCATGTGTAAAAAAGGGAACACACCAAAACATAACTGAGAAATGAGAATGGATAGGGACAATTCATTTCTGAACAAGTGCGAAGTAAGAAAAAGTAATGAGTTGGACTGAATCCGTTGGAGGCATTTTGAATGAAAAAGTCGTTAAAGATCTAAGACCATCCTTTTTTGTTAATTCTGTCTAGTTGAATAACATTTCAAATTGGAGGAGAAGAGGAGAGAGAGAGATAGATAGATAGATAGATAGATAGATAGATAGATAGATAGATAGATAGATAGATAGATAGATAGATAGATAGATAGATAGAGAAAGAGATAGATAGATGGATCAGGCCTGTAAATGGTTGGTGAAAAAATTGTCTGAACTTTTTGAACACGCGAAAATAGACACTACAGGACAAAAATATGGACACAACAGATATGACACGTCAATTGACTAGTCAAATCATGTCACTTTCCCCTACTTATTTATAATGAGGTCCTTATTTTATGGTATCAAAAAAAAAATCCCAATTATTTGAGGTCCCAGGTCTGAGTTAGTTGTAAAATGAAAGTAAGAGAACAATTCCTACCCTTTTGAAGGATGTGTATCTAGACGTTTAGTGCTCGACACGGGAAGCTGCGCATCTTCGCTCCTGTTTGTGTTAAATGTTTACGCTGATTCTTTCGTTTATTTGGATTAATTCTTATAGAAGAAGAAGAAGAAGAAGAAGAAGAAGAAGAAGAAGAAGAAGAAGAAGAAGAAGAAGAAGAAGAAGAAGAAGAAGAAGAAGAAGAAGAAGAAGAAGAAGAAAAGAAAGAAGAAGAAGAAGAAGAAGAAGAAGAAGAAGAAGACGATGACGAAGAAAAGAAGAGGTGGTGCGGTGGTGTGAGAGTTTTCGAAGAAGAATATATATTTCGAAGAAAAATAATTATTTCGCATTATTTTATTTCCGGTTCACATCGGGACGGAACCAAAGAAATATAGAGACTGAGAAATAAGAACCGGAGATATGCATGTGTGTCTGTAGCAAAATAGAGAAACCTTCCGGTCCAGTTCGACACACTTCTGTGTGTGCATTATTTACTGACTATGTGTGTGTGTGTGAAGACGACTCACGCGAACTTCGCGACCTCTCTCTCACTGGCTGTGGCACAGTAGCCAAGCAGTGAATACATAAATGTCTAGCGGAGCGTGTAGGTGGCATGATAATATTATCACTAACTGATAGACGGCATGTTTTGTCTTTGATGCGACAAATAAAAAGTTTTTTTGTTTTGTTTTTTGAAGTCAGCATTTGAAACGGAATAAAATCTAATTTTTTAGAGGAACGAAATAAAAGTCTTTTATTTTCTTTTTTATTGGTTCTGTTCTTTGGCGTTACGAATTTTATTTTTACTATTATCTTTTATTTTTTATTTTTTTAGCACTTATAGCTTAAAATCATACTGTCGGAAATCCGACAATAGACGGAAGATTTACAGGCCTGATATATATATATATATATATATATATATATAGAGAGAGAGAGAGAGAGAGAGAGAGAGAGAGAGAGAGAGAGAGAGAGAGAGAGAGAGAGAGAGAGAGAGAGAGAGAGAGAGAGAGAGAGAGAGAGAGATACTTTTTTTAGCTAGCTCATAGGTGAATTAATCTACCTAATAACTACTTTTGTTATCTTATAAGCCTTTGAAAAGAATAGCAACTTCAAAGATTTTTTTTTGTTCTTTAAACAACTATGATGAAATTCTACAGTGACATCTAGTCACCATGAACTTTAGTGTCTTTGAAATTAGACAAGCGGAGTAAATAGGATATTGTTGTATAATAATATATTCACCAAATGAGGCGAAGATCATGTGACTGTAAAACAAAGAATGTTTTAAGAACATTTAACAGGACATTCAAAAATTCAAACAAGTTTTTTTAAAAGCTACAGATATTACAAAAGGTGTGTGCTGGTATATGTTGCCCTGTTGAAATGGCATCTTAGGTTTTATTGTACTTTCATTGACATATATATTTGTGCAACAAAACACAGAAAAGATTCCTTATTCTGATGACAACAAAGTAAAAAATCTAACCTGATCACAAACAAAACTTGAGCTCGAGCTTTTTTATATAGCACAATATCTACTAAATGTGCTCAAAGCAATTTACATGGGGTCCCCAGCCAACAGAAACGCTTAACATTAACTTTTAGGAAAATACATGACGCCTGGTAGGTGACATTACATTTTTTTTTCGGACAGAGACAATGCTGTTAACGGCTTGGTACTAATTTTACACCTAAGTATGGTGAGAGAATGTGAGTATAGAGTCTTGTCCAAGGTATCAAATACATGCCGCTCCAGACTCGAACCGAGGACCTTCTGATCTGGAGGCTTGTCATACCACTAGACCACATAGCTGCACACGCCAGTTGACAATGTGTACCATGTAATACAAGAGCACCAAGCACTCAATTACCAACATTTTATTTGGGACATTGCTTTTAATAACTTATAAACGTCAAATACATGGAATCTTTTTTAAATGGGTCATGTGCCCTTTACAATAGCAGTAAGAGAAGAAAATATTTCATTAAATAATTGTCAGTGCAAATGGGTCTGTGCACAAAATGTAGATAATAATAATAATAATGGTACAGATTTATAGTGTGCCAAACATCCCTTCATCCTTTCTGGAACAACTCCCATCCTTAATGATTGATTGATCCATTTAGTGATGTAGAGTGAAAGTTCATCAATACACTCAAAAGCGATGTTGTTAAATAGTCGAGTCTACACGATTTGCTCGACTAGAGAGAATCATTTTCTTTGTGTCAATTATTGAAATTTCATTGAAAGATGTTAAGGGTTCACCATAAAAAGAGGTATATTCTGCTTCTGTTTCATGTGTCAAGTTCGCTCTGTATTGTTGTGATTTTATTCATGAAGTACTCTACAAAGCAGTCCGCGAGTTGCTCGTCGTCAGTGTGGTGTGACAGGCTTGAGATATTATAAAACTCCTTTGGATTTTTTATGTTATCAACCTTATCGAGATAGAAGATACGTTTTGTCTTAATAGTCACCTCTTTGAGTCTTTGTTTGAATGATATATATATTTCTGTATCAACCGTCAAGCCAGATTTTTTTCATTTTTTCTCCGCCTTTCTTTTCTCTTTCTTCATTTGTTTTACCTCCAAATTGTACCATTGAGATTCTTTTCTGACATTCACAGATCTTGTCGTGAGAGGTGCATGCTTATCCATAACACTAATAACTGCTTTTTCAAAATTGTTAACAGTTACTTCTTTCTCACAGTGCGTAGTTAGTGAGAGAGGTCAGCTTCAAATAATCCTATGTCAAGTTTCTCCAAATCTCTCGAAACAACTACTTTTTCTGTCTTTGTGGCAGTCAGTGCCCCCCCCCCCCCCCCCCCCCCCCTCTGATGCCTAAAGATATTAAATGATGGTCTGAAATACAAAGATCATCTACATTGATAGGTGTTATTAATTCCATGTCTACGCTGGTAAATAGCCAGTCAATAATGTGCCCACTCCAATGTGTCTTTTCATTGACATGCTGTGTCATCTGATGTGACGAAAGTAGTTTATTTATATTTCGTATATCCAATGTGTCTCAATCAAAGAGCAAATTGTAATCTCCAACATTAATACTTTTCTTTGACTTCACGTCAAGGCCAAGAAGAAAGTCCTCAAATTCATGAATAAATTGTGATGTTTTTAATTTTAATCTATTTTTTGCACTGGGCGGTGGTCTATATATTGAATGAAGCTTGACTGCGTTACATTTGAAATCAATGACCATTCCTATTGATTCAAATGCCGAAAAATTGATTACACCATGAATATATCTAATGGTCAAATTTTACCTGCAGTTCCTCCCCCTCTCCTTCCCTTTCTCGGAAATGACTGAGTCGTATGTGTGAGTGCAAGAAGGTTAGGACAAAAAAGCCTGACTCCATTCCCAACAAATTCAAAAGCCTGAAACTTATTTTGAAATGTGACCGATTGCCTCAATTTGAAATGATTTAGATGCCGGATATAAAGTAAAATCCATTTCAAAAAGTTGGAAATCCATGTTAAGCTGGAAATCTTGCACCTATAAATAAAATAGTCCTTATAGGATAGAGAAATAAATGTAGTATCAAATGTAGTAAAATTTACCTTTTTTCCATTCACCACCGTGTGAACCAATTCTTGAACTTTTCTCATTTCCTCTTTGACCACAGGATCACTTCCAACGTTCAGACTTAAAAGGAGCAAGTCTATTTTTATCCTTTAGTAAAAAAAAAACATAATCCAAAGAAAAATAATACTGATAAATATTTTGGTAGAGCGTAGAGGTAGTCTTTAAGAGCCAGAAAGCACATGAAACCGGTTTATCTCAATAGCAATAACTAAATGGACAGTACAAGTGCTTGCTTCCTATTGTACAGAATGTTAACCTATCAAAAAAAAATTTTAGAAAGGTCCAAATGATCCAACATCAAATAATTGTTAGGTAAGAAAGGAGACAAAAAAACCTTGACTGAACACTAGACTGATAACAAAATTTTTGCTTGTCAGTTAGTGCTCTATCAACTTCTCAATGAGGACCCCATTTCAGTAAGCTGGTATTTATTAGAGAGTGTGTTCAATTTCCCACCATTATACATTTCACAAGAAAAGTAACATATTGACAACATTCTGTACTATTGAGTATTCATCATTTTAGATTGATAAATAGAAAACATTATTATTATAGTAGACAAGCTGAGTCCTGGTCTTCGACCAAATCTTGATTTTGAACCCCTTGGCTGAGAAAATGAAATCCAACAAATTCATAGAAAATCATTTCATTACATCCTTTGATCAAATTGATCAATATCCAAAAATTATTTTGAATACAGTGCATCTGAGTTGCAATGAAGGCAACGGGACTGGAGGTAAATGTTTGTTTTATCCAAGATTTCGTTGATTCCAAGGTGTCATTTTTTACATTGTCATACAAGGGGTTGATATTAATGAATCATCTATCCACTTCACCCCGTCTCTCTCCTCTCCCCTCCCCTCCCCCCTCTCACTCATTGACTCAGAAATGTAATCTTCTCACTCCCACCAGTCCCAAACTTCTTCACAAGCCATCACTTGAAATGATACGCATACACATCAAAACTACCTCGTGAAAACAGCAACACTGAGAAATACAAAATTATCCCCACTGAGATATGATTCTGCGTATCACTGCCACTGCTTGGCCCCCCCCCCCCCCCCCCCCCCCCCCCCCCCCCCCCACACACACACACACATACCCCAATGACCCCACTCCTATGCCCTGATTGTTAGTGTATTATAATATGAACTGATAATATAATCTCCGGTAACCAAGAACCCAGATAAATTCTAAAGCTGAAAGAATAGGTACAGAAAACTGTAGGAGTCCATAAATGTAAAATTCTTCTATCTTTAGTAACAAGCATTTCAAAAATGAACATTATTCACAGAAGGGCACGATTATTAAGAACAACCCCAAACAAAAATATAGCTTATATATCATTAGTTAAGGGGAAATGGGACATGGACATGTATTTGCCATTTCCATCAATTAATTTCAATAATGTTCATTATAAGTGTGCTCTACTGTATACATTTATTCTAGAACACGATATCGCTGGGAAGGAAATACATTCAAATAATTTTTGACATTGGCCATTAACATTGGAGATATCATTTTGACTCTAACCTGGCAAGATCTTTTATATGTTGAAATGTCTTATATAGATGTTGATACTCATCCACCAGTCTCATTATTTCCTTTTCCTTGAAAGGCCTGTGTAAAGTCATCAAAGCTGAAATAAATATATAAATAACATTTATATAGCACAATTCCACTGATTTACCGTTCAAAGCACTTCACAATGAAATAAAACAGTCGTTTATACAGTCCACTCCGGATAATTGCAACTCGGTTAATCGCAACTTTCAGTTAATCGCAACATTTCCCAAGAATCGGAATTAATTCTATATAAAAGTCACTGGTTAATTGCAATAAACTTTGGTTTATCGCAACAAATTTTCATCCTAAAAAAGTTGTAAATTCAATCAATCAATCAAACAAAATATCATGATTAAATTTCATCATGGAAGAAATCGTGACAGGTTGAAAAATCGAAAGTGAGCGGGATTTAATGCTACAGTAGTGTGTCACCATTCTATTTGAGACAAATGAAGGTGGGGCTTTGTAGTATGGGTTTGTGATGTCATCTGTAGCGAGGCGAGGGGACTGGGCATAGATTTTAAAACAGGTAGACAATGACAGTTGTAAAGAGAGACTGAGCGTTATCCTTTGTTTTGGGATTGACGACTGTGCATTGTGACAAACGAGTTTGGTAAGAGCTTATTGTCTCATCACGGCTAATCTCTTTACTCTTACAAATGTTGAGAACAAAAGAGTGAAAGTTAATCCAATCTGAATAAGATGTTAACTTGCACCAAAGCTTTTTTCGCTTGTCAAAATGAATACAGGAATGCCATATGGTTTTTGTTTCAATCAAATTGCTATGTCTGTGGTGGATTAAGAACTTTGCTTACAACTACTTGTTTGAGTTTAGCATATATATGTATAAAATGTTGCAATCGCGGACAGGAAACTCAACTTCGGTTAATCGCAACATTTTCGCTGATCCCAAGGTGTTGCGATTATCCGGATTGGACTATCAGAATATTGCTCTCTCTCTCTCTCTCTCTCTCTCTCTCTCTCTCTCTCTCTCTCTCTCTCTCTCTCCTCTCTCTCTCTCTCTCTCCCTCTCTCTCTCTCTTTCTCTCCCTCTCTCTCTATTTCTCTCTCTGTTATCTCTCTCTCATCTCTCTCTCTCTCTTCTCTCTCTATCTCTCTCTCTCTCTCTTCTCTTCTTTCTCTCTCTCTCTCCTTCTCTCTCTCTCTCTCTCTCTCTCTCTCTTCTTCTCTCTCTCTCTCTCTCTCTCTCTCCTCCTCTCTCCTCTCCTCTCTCTCCTCTCTCTCCTCTTCTCTCTCTCTCTCTCTCTCTATCTCTCCCTCCTTCTTCTCTCTCTCTCTCTCTCTCCTCTCTCTCTCTCTCTCTCTCTCTCTCTCTCTTCTCTCTCTCTCTCTCTCTCTCTCTCTTCTCTCTCTCTCTCTCTCTCTCTCTCTCTCTCTCTCTCTCTCTCATATTTTTTTTTTTTTGTTATGTTAACGTTGTGTTTCTATAACATGTCAAAAACCAAGAATCCCAAAGCAATGAAAATATACTTTTTTGTAAAGTCTTGTTTATAATACTGTGAAGCTTCATGGATTCCAAGCTCTTAAAAATGACATTGTAATGATAATAAAATGGGACTAGATGACAGATCAGAGGCCTTATATTATCATAATACAATTCTTTTTGAAACTTTTTTCATAAGTTCTATTTTTTTTCCTCTCTATCCGTAGATTGTTTTCTTGAGATAACCCAGTGTGTATAGCAGTGATTTGATTACATGCCAGTTTCAATACTCTGGTAAAAATTGACCCAAGACCAAGAAACTTTTGTACCTATGAGTCGTTAAAAGGGGAAGAATCATGTATAGGAATCGGATTGTTGCTCAGCAAAAGTGAAATCTTTGTTCATGTTGGTATCATATTGTTTATACTTTAATTTGTGATTAATCCAGATTACAGGTTCCCTTACCCATAACAGTATGACCGGGTACAGATTTAAGTTTTGGGATTGACCGTTGCCTGGATACCTGCCCATCACAAGTATATGGTACAGCACTTCAACCTGATTGTACAGGAAAAATTCTTGATAAATACCCTCTGTTTGCTCATTTGGACATCATAGCTAATTCCTGTGAATACTGTACTGGTTGGTTTTCTAAGCCAGAAATGCCTATGTGACATCATCTTATGATTATGATGCTGCACGAAGACTAAAACTAAAATCTTATCCTGACAACAGTTCTCCATACTATCTCTACAAGATTGACTCATTTTTATTGAATAAAACTGGTTCTATTAGTGAGATATAACAACAATACATACGGGTTGTCTCTTCTTGTGGTAATGAATTTGTTTTGGCCTTTGCCTCTATCTTGCACCTTCTGGGCCTTTTCACAGCTTTGCCTTTTTTAGACTTCTGACAATTAGCTGAAAATGAAGGAAATATTGATGGAACAGCCCCTTCTCTCAACCGAACACAACACAGTGATGTTCTATCCATATGCTCTTCTGCAAAATGTTTTGAGCACAAACAACTTCCATTTGATGGAACAAATTTTTTTCTTCCAACTGCCTTGATCCATTCTTGTTTCAAATCTTCTTTCTTTGGAAACCTTGAAGAACAAAAAAAAAATGTTCAAAAAATAATATTAGGGGTAGGATAAATAACTCAAAAGCTTGTTCATATATACAAATGAATAAAGCTAGAGGCTAACTTATTGTTCATATATTCTTTTTATATATGGAGTACAATAATATAAATTGCGAGTTAGTTTATTTGAAAAGAAGAAAATGACAGGAAACAACAAAAACAGCAAACTAGAATAAAGAAGCAACTTTTTGGGTGTCAAATTGTCCACCAACCATTAAATATTTCACTACCAACTACCTGTTAACTTGATTGATATTCCATTGTTTCTATAATTTGTTCATTCTAACCACAATTTTGGGGAAATTGATGATGGCTGGGGATTTGTTTATTTCATGGACGAATCCCTACGCCTGGGTGTTGAAACGCTGACCTACTATTTTCCTTCCTCATACAAAATCAAAATAATACAATTTATTATCACACTTCCACAAAACTAGATCCAACAACATATTCGAATCAGAGATGAAAATATCTATTAAAACAAAGAAGCAGAGATGGTGGAAAATCATCTAGCTCATATATGAGTTTTAAGATACTCAGATATTGGTGTGGATAGACAACTCAGTGGGTTAGACCACCTATCATTTTGCTCCTTTTAGCCGCACTGGTTCAAATCTGCTCACTTCCTCTTTTTTTTTTCTTCCCAAATGATGTTCATTGTTTTCACTTTTGTTCAGAGCAGGAATTTTTTAATTACTTGATTTTTTTATTTCTCCAATAATCGTTCAATTTTAATTCATATATTACTCTAATTATTTTTTCTGTTCTGTTTTTTTTTTCTCTCAAATATTTATTACTACTATAATTATTATGATTATTATAATCATCATCATTATAATATTAACATTATTTATTATTCCAAGGGAAATCTCTCTCTCTCTCTCTCTCTCTCTCTCTCTCTCTCTCTCTCTCTCTCTCTCTCTCTCTCTCTCTTTTTATTTTTTTTTTTCTAAATTTATTTTGCTCTAAATCTTGGGGTTGTTTTTAAAAGTGTTTTGATTGCTGAACCTTTATGAAAATTGCCATTGCTAAAAATTATAAATACAATCGGAGTCAATAAAAATATTCACAGTAGGTAACATCCCTTTGATACAATTTCTTAAAATTGTTTTTATTATTTTTTGTTCTATCTGACCATTTGATCGCTCTCTAAATATTTTTGTTTGTTTGTTTTTTAATTATCTATTCTTTTTGAGATGGGAGTGAGGACGAATATGACAATTTGATAGAAAGGAATCAAAAGAGAGAAAAATATTTTTAAAACAAACCAAAAAAAAGGACTATTTTCACCGTACGGTGAAAATAGTGTGACAGGCTATTTTCACCGTACGGTGATAAAAGCCTGCCAGACTATTTTCACTGTATATATTAGCCAATCAGAAGCCAGGAAACAAACTGTGACGTAGTAGCCTCAGCATCTGGTCCATTCGTTTTCAATCCGACATCATCGTGCAGATGGGTTAAAAAAAAGAAAAAGTTTGCCGAGAACAAAAGCTAGGGAGGACTCCCGAAAGCTCCTCGTGTTAGCATGTCTTTCAATTTGTATTTTCACTTTGGACCTTTTGTCAGACGTTTATTCAATTTTTCATCATATAGAACAAACCTTGACAGATTTGTGAAAGTTTAAAATTTCCTAATTTGACCATTATTTTGATTCTCGACTGCCATTTTGATTTGTGGTGTATTGAAAGGTAGTGCAAAGCAGTCTTAGTGTAGTTATTTTTTTTCTATTAGGGATCGCTAGAGGTCGTTTGTTTTTCCTATTAGGGGTAGTTAAAGGTGCTAGGCTGTACGTTTTATCAGGATTAGTTGAGCGAATATTTAGGTCCCCTGCCTTAGCATGAGGAGCTTTCAGAAGGCCTCCCAAAACTATAATAATACCAGTGGAATGGTTCTCACACTACTATGTTATGACGATCGACCCAATCAGCGAAGTCCAGTCCGCTTTCCTTCGTGCACCGTCGCGTACCCATCCGGTAACATTGTCATAACACACCATTCAACTAGATGCTCTGCGGTTTCGGGTTCTTGCCAACATCGGGTACATGCAGGACAGGTGGAAAGTCCCCACGGATATAGTGCTTTTGCCAAAGCCGATTCGCAGCCACCCAGTGTCTCCTCTTACTGGTATCGAAGCCTGGCAACTTCTCACCAAGATTAGAGGAGTGTATGTCCACGCCCCTACGAGGGATTGAAATCATCCAAGCTGACTTCCATCTCGTATATATACATCTCTGTCCGTAGTCAGGGAAGCTGCGTACAAGGGTTGCCAGCTTATTTCGGCTCGAAACGGGGGCGCCGTCCATAATGTGCTTCAGAGGGGTATCCCCATTCCCTCTCTCTCTGGTCTTATTTAGCCAGTTTACCGTAATCGTCTCCCTCCGGACATCGGGGGGCTGGATTGCTGCCATTATCGGGCCCCATTCTCTAGGCATTGTTGCCAGCGCTCCTGACACTATGAGCATTGACTTGCAAAGTTTTACATCAACCTTCTCAACGTTTCTGCTTCTACCCCACACTGGAGCGCAATACTCTGCAGTGGAATAGCATAGTGCCAGGGCGAACGTTCTTAGGAGTGCTTGGTTAGCGCCCCAAGTCGATCCCGCCAGCTTCCCCAGAAGACTGTTGCGTTTCTCTATCTTCTGGGCAACTACTTCGAGATGCACGCGACAGGTAAGGCTGCGGTCCAGCGTCACCCATAAGTATTTTGGTTGCGGCTCATATGGGAGTGACTGGTCCCAGACGAGGAAGTTCAGTTTGCGGTCGTGCCATGCACTACATAGGTGGAAAGCAGTGACCACGGTTTTTGAAGTGTTCATCTTCAGGTACCATTTGTCGAAGTAGGATTGGAGTCTGGTGAGGTCCTCGCTGAGTACGCTCTCGAGACGGGTCCACATTTTACTTTGAATAATGAGTGCCGAGTCGTTCGCATATCCCAGCCTCAGGGAGGAAGTGTTCGGCATATCGCTAATGTAAATGTTAAACAACATTGGCGCTAGTACCGAACCCTGAGGGACCCCATTCTTCAATTTCCTTACTTTACTCGTAGCGTCTCCCAGCGTGACGTGGAATTGTCTTTCCCCTAAGATTGAAGAGAACAACTTCAAGGTCTTTTTGCACCTTATGATCTTTGCAAGTTTGAGCATTAACCCTTCGCACCAGACCATACCATGTGCCGCTGATAGGTCGACAAATACAGTACCTGTTTGCTGTTTCCTCTCGAACCCTGCTTCAATATGATCTGTAAGGGCAATTGACCTGTTCCGTGGTGCACCTCCCTTCCCTGAAGCCCGCCTGCTCGGGTGGCAGGGCAGCGTCTAGGACCGGCCCACATCGGTTTAATAGAACTCACTCCAACAGTTTGTAAAGACAGCTCAGTAGAGATATGGGTCTGTAACTCTCGGCCTCCTTCACCGGTTTCCCGGGCTTCAGGATGGCAACTATCTACACTTGTGGGAGTTTCCTTTTGCAAGGATGTGAGACATTGCCTCTGCCAGCCAGGCCAGTGCCCTGGGACCCAGCTGCGTCACCATATCGGGACATACGC
Source organism: Berghia stephanieae (assembly GCF_034508935.2). NCBI lineage: Eukaryota > Metazoa > Mollusca > Gastropoda > Nudibranchia > Aeolidiidae > Berghia > Berghia stephanieae. Next base: position 40,715,911 of record NC_088364.1, on the reverse strand, counting down.
TGTCTATCCCTGCTGCTTTACCATTTTTTACATCGCTAATGGCTGCACCCACTTCTCGGGGATTGAACAGGAATGTTCATTTTGCTACCTGTTTGCTACGGTCCTTTATATTCTTGGCAATTGTGTCTGCCTCACATTCTGGTGCAGCCTTCACGTAATTCCTGTCTGGATCCAATTTCTTTATAGAGTGTGTAAAGTCGAGACTTTCGACGGTCTCCTGCCACCGTTAGTGGAATGGCGGATTCAGAATTGGTTACAGTTACCGATTAAGCTTTCCAATTCATGGCGGCGATGGGGTCTTGTACCTGCGACATTACTTGCTGGTAAGACAACTCCGCCTGGCCGGATAGAGCGTGGCTCTACTGTATACGAGCTATTCACAACTCGAGAAAAGGTGATTTCAATCTCTATATTCTATCTTGAGCCACTCCCCCCGAATTCTTGAGGTCATGGGTTCAACACATACAAACGCCACGAAGTTTGTTAGCTATTAAGATACCATTATCACCGTACAGGGAAAATAGTGTGTCAGCTAATTTCATCGTACGGTGAAAATCGTCCACCAAGATATTACCATACGGTGAAAATAATAGTCTCCCACAATATTATCACCGTACAGTGGATATAGCCTTCCACACGATTGTAGTGAATATAGTCCCCCACACTATTATCACCGTACAGTGAATATAGCCTTCAACACCATTATCATCGTACAGTGAAAATAGTATGTCAGACTATTTTCATCGTACGGTGAAAATCGTCCACCAAGACCATTACCGTACGGTGAAAATAGTCTCCCTCACTATTATCACACCATTATCACCGTACGGTGAAAATAGTGTGTCAGGCTATTTAATCATTCGGCCATGACACCCACATGAATATCGACACATATATATAGTAATCTACTATTCATCGACTGATTTATTGTTGGTCAATTTTATGTTTTTATTGATATTTTATTGACTTTACTACTTATTTCTACATGTGCATTTCGAAATTTTCCATATTCTGGAATGGGGATAAATGTTTAAAAGAGCGGAGTTGTTTTTTTAAGTGTCTGTGTATAACCGTCCATCGTTATTGCCAGACAGTGTGCCAATAATCATTTTTCTTATTGGCAGACATGTCTGGCAATAATCACAGATTATATAAGCAAAAATCCAAGGAATAATAATTGTCTTATTGAAATTGCCTTTAATTTTAATAAAATAGCAAGAAGACGCACTCCAACTATCCAGAATTTAAAATTACTTCCTGAAAGATGAGAGGGAATTTTTTTCAAAAATGAACTAAACAATATAGATCTCGCTGTGATTATCCCCAGACACCTGTCTGGGGATAATAAAAATTCGTTATCCCCAGACACCTGTCTGGGGATAACGAATTTTCATTATCCCCAGACGCATATTTGAAACTCCGCTCTTTTAAACAATTATCCACATTCCAGAATATGGAATGTTTCCAAATGCACATAGAAATAAGGAAAGTTAATAAAATATTTATAAAAACATAAAATTAACCAACATTAAAATCAGTTGTTACTACATATACACAATATGCGTCGACTTCGAAGTGGGTGTCATGGCCGAATGGTTTAGTTGTCTGCTCTGGAAGTTTGACCAAAATCGACGTTGTGGGTTCGAATCCTGGTAACGTCACTTTTTTTTTTTTTTTTTTAAATTCCGTCTTCTTTTTACAGAACGTTGAAAGGGATAAATGTCCCACCATCCTCCCCCCACCTCTTTTTTTAAAATATTAAACTCTCTCTCTCTCTCTTGGTTTTTTTTCTTCTAGTTTCTAGCAAATATATTCGTCCCCACTCCGATCTCAAATAGTGTCTAAAAAGAATAAATAATTAAAAAGCAAACAAACAGAAATATTCAGAGAGCGACCAAATGATCAGATAGAGGATAGATATAATAATAATAATAATAATAATAATAATAATAATAATAATAATAATAATAATAATAATAATAATAATAGTATGATAATCTAATAAGAGTATTAATAATAAAAATAATATTATTATTGATAATAATATAATAATGATTATGATGGTAATAGTAATAATAATAACAATTATTACAATTATTATTATTATTATTATTATTATTATTATTATTAATATTATCATTTGACCAAAAAAATAATTTAAAAAAACAATAATAGATCTAGACCAAATTAAATAATGAAATAATATTATCGGAGAAATAAAAAATGCAACTGATTAAAAAAACTCTCGCTCGGAACTCGGAACAAAAGTGAAAACAATGAACATCAATTGGGAAGAAAGAAAGAAAAATTTTTTTTAAAAGTGTGTGTGTGTGTGTGAGGGGGGGGGGGGGGGGGGGGGGAGGGGGGGTCGTGACTGGTTCGAATCTGTGCAGCTAAAAGGAGTAAAATGAAAGGTGGCCTAACCCACTGAGCTGTCTATCCACACCGATATCGGAATATCTTAAACTCATAAATGAGCTAAACATATTTCCACCATTTTTGCTCCCTTGTTTTGGTAGCTATTTTCATCTCTGATTCGAGTAAAAATATGTTGTTGGATCTAGTTTTGTGGACGTGTGATACTAAATTATATTGTCTTGTGCGAAGAAGACAGGAAAATAACAGGTGTCGGTTTTGGGTTTTGGGCTTTGGGGCGAACAATGCCATGGCCTAGGAATTCGTCCGCGAAATAAAAAATAGTTCCCGGTCATCCCCAAAATTGTGACCAGAATGAGCAAATTATAGAAACAAGAGAAATATCAATAAAGTTAACAGGTAGGTAGGTAGTGAAAATTTAAATGGTTGGTGGACTATGAACAGATTTGATGATTAACAACTTTCTTCCTGGTTGAAAATAAAAAGTCGAATTGCCAGTTTGCCGTTTTCAGATCAAAGTAACAAAAGAAATTTCATTGATCCATTTGCTTTAAAATAATTCTTTTAAAAGAGCTGGATTTGACATTTGATCACTATTTACTTTCATCTTGTGTTAAATATCACTAGATATATTAACTGTTTTGGGACACAACCACTAGTATTTTTTCCAGAATATTTGGTATTTTTCACGCCTAGTTTGGCATTTTGCATAAAATCTTTCTGCCCACTTGCTACATGCGTCTGGGGATAACAAATTTTCTTTATCCCCAGACAGGCGTCTGGGAATAATGACAGCCTATAGATCTAGCTTACTTATGAAAAGTTACTCCTCTTTTGTTGTCTCTATCAGAGCGATTTGTACACCCTAATGCTGAACAGGCAGGCATTTCCTCTCTAGCTTGAATGCCCTGTTTCTCCTCTTGTTGTAGATAATATGTCAACAGGAAACGCACCACTGTATCAATGCAAGAGTGTTATTGTCTAGCTCCCGGACTCCTGGCAGCTTGTTGGACTGAGTTTGGATGGCTAGGATTGTGAAGTTATCAAGGCCAAGGGTAACACAAGATGGCGGAAGTGGCCGGTCATGGTCATATTACCTCCTGAATCCTCCAAGACGGATTGTTGCAATCTTATAACTTATGTCTTATGGTCGCGTTTTTTGCCATTTGCTTTAGGCCTACCGTACTGTATGTCTTGACAGAGCACAAGAGTTGAAAATTGTCAACATTGCTTTCATGATTCACGGGCTTTTTATTGATAGGTCACAAAATTCACAGAATCGTGGAGTGACAGTGTGAAACTCTTTAAAGGAAGAGATTCTTTTTTTAAGTTCTTGGAAAGGAAGTTCAAAAGTTCAAGAAGCGAAAAGAAGACCACGCCCACTTTGTTTTAGGTCCTTTCTTTTGTGTCATGCCATGGAAATGATCGAAGGCGTTGAGTTAACGTGGAACTGAAAAACATTCGGTTATCACAGACCATCGTTACTGACGCTTTGACTTTAACTTTAATTCCGGGTAGGGGCAAGATTGACTTTTAAACATTTGTTAAAATTAAAAGTGAGCATATTTCCGCATTCATTATGTGTTGCATACCCGAGGGCAACTAAAATAATATATCTAGATATCACATATTAAATATTGTTGTTAGTGAATATTTATCACAATTGGCAATGGCAATGTGGACAGAGGTACGTGGAATGACCAGGACTGTCACCATATCGCCATGCCCATGCATTTTAAAATCACTTGCGTCGAAACACTCATAACGAACAATGCTCAAGATCGCAGCTGACCACTGTACTGTGTACAGTCAGGATGAAGGCTTGATATCAATACAATATAGGATTATGGTTGAAATGCGAGTTGAACAAAACGGTTAACTTTGTCTCACGTCTGGACTAAAACCACCTTGGGATCAACAAAAGTGTTGCGATTAACCGAAGTTGAGTGTCCAGTCCACTATTGCAACATTTTACAGATCATGGTAAACCCAAACCAATTGTTGTAAGTCCATCACAGACTGAGCAATATGATTGAATTAAAAACCATATGACACTGTTATTGACAGCCTTGTATAGATTTTGTCAAGCAAAAGCAGCGTTGATTCAAATTCATGTCGACGTCTTATTCAGATTGGATTAACTTTCACTCTCTTGTTCTCAATATTTGAGTCAAAGAGTTTAGCCATGATGAGGGACAAAAAGCTCTCACCAAACTCGTTGGTCACAATGCACAGTTGTCAATTCCAAAACAAAGGATATCGCTCAGTCTATCTTTACAACTGTCATTGTCTGCCAATTGTAAAGACTATGCCCAGCCCCCTCACCTCTTTGTTGATGGCCACAGATGACATCATAAACCCATACTGCAAAGCCCCGCCCTCTTTTTTTAAAAAGTAAAGTGTTGACACACTACTGTAGCATTAAATCCCGCTCACTCTCAATTTTTCAACCTGTCACAATTTCTTCCATGATATTTTGTTAGATTGATTTCTTGAATTTACCTCTTTTGAGGGTGAAAATTTGTTGCGATTAAATCGAAGTTTGTTGCAATTAACCAGTGACCTTTATATGGAATTAATTCCATTTCTTGGGAAATGTTATGATTAACCGAAAGTTGCAATTAAGCGAGTTGCGATTTCCGGAGTGGACTGTATTTGGTGTGGATTGCAAAAATAATTTACATCTTGACTATATATTAATATGAGCATATAAGATAGTAGAGAGGTTTTTCACTTTGTTCAAACTTACTTAATCTGCTCCCTGGTTTGTTTGCTTTTTTTTTCAATTAATGAAAATCTACAAGACTTCCTCCAGTAGTAGTAGTAGTATCAAGAGCAAGGTTAGCAAGATTGTGAGATTTGGATGATGATTATCTACGATTTCTCGGTTAGTAGATAGTTTGTCTATTTTGATTAACTCATTTCAGGAGGCTTCCAGCCTTCCAGCAGGCCATATGAGACCATATTTCCATTTTCATACCATACCAGTCTCCTGATTGCCGTTCTTTTTGTACTAACTCTTACAATATCCATCACTACAGAACTACTACACACACCTATAGCCAGGTACTCATTGAAAACCTGAGTCGAATAAGGTGTTGTGTGTTATGGTCACTGACCACGGTTAACATTGCTTGACTTTTGTGACAAGACGAGACACTGTGCCAAATGAGCTACAGAACCACATTATGCTGTTCTATTACAAAGTACTTTCAGCCAGGTGTAACAAAGCTAGCTACCCAATCACTATTGGGTAGATAGAGGAAACTGCTTGTAAAATGCTTTTTCTATGACACACCATTGAAACACTAAGTCGGGCTCGAACCTGCTGACTAAATTTAGGCCATACTGCGAGTCCAAGACCATACCATTGCATCACAGTGACTAATATTGTCCACATATGTATCAACTAAATCTTGTTTCTGGAAGTATCGGAAATAAAATGAAAGGGTTATCAGCTTCAATGTAACATGTAATCATTTTAGTAAATATCTTTGGTCAATCTTTTGATGACAAGGGGTGCTATGCCTTGCAGTAGTTATCTTTGGAAATGAAAGCAAGGGCTTTGAGTCAAAAACTTTTTTTAAGACATTCATGGCAGCAATTTAGTACCTCGCATTTGGTTGCTGACAGCTACCATGGAAATCTTGAGGATTCTTAGGATATCCCTTCAAGTCCTTGGTAGAGATTCATTGTGAATTCAATCATAGATAGTTGAATGCTGTGCTATAGATAGAACGAAGTTGACGTCATTCAGGTCTTTGTTATTACTTTTTGCCATCCAAGTAATTCTCACTAATCTGTATTAACCAGACTATAAACCTTCAAGCTTACTCATAGTTTTGTTTGTTCCTCCGTTATAGTTCCGGATGGCAATGTTGCGAGTTTCTTAACCAAGCGCTCTGCATCTATATCCAGTTTCTTTGGTTCAATATAATGGTTTTGTCTTTGATAAGAATAAGTACCTATGCCAATACTTGATGGCAAACTTCATTATTTGTATTTTCTTTAAACGTTATGATAGTCAACTTTATTGTCCAGAGTCCAAAGCTATACAAGGCTTGGATAGTCCTCACTGCATTACATTGTTCAATTTTATAGTAATATTCACCAATTTATTTCACCACACTATATGGTATTGACCAACTCAGATTGAGTATTACTGTTGATGTATTTCCAAAATTAAAAAATAAAATATGGTACTTTCCTGATATTTAGTGCATATGTTTAGGTCTCTTTTATGTTGTTTTCCCTGTATTTACATTTTATTGTGATTTTTATTAATATAGTGTTTTCAGGTCAATAACCATGATTGACAAATATGGAAAGCTGCTTTGGGATTACTTTAGAGATGCCTCTACAACTACCCATTGCATATTGGGAGCTGTTTCATTGTATGCATTATACCGATTTGTCATGAAGAAAAAATACAAATTGCCTCCTGGTCCACGAAGCTTACCACTCATTGGAAATCTCTTGGGTAATAATTAGATTTAATACATTTTGGATCTAATGAGTGTTATATATACTATATATTAATTTTAAAGCTCTTCAAGTTTGGACTGTCATATTTTATCTAAACCTAAAACTAAAACAAAAGCAAAAGATCTTTTTTTTTATTTTTGTATCTCCATAAGTTTGGAAGACACTACCTGAAGATTCGAAAGTCTTAGATGCTTTTGTTTAAATCTTAACTGAAAACATATCATTTTAAACTGTAAAAAAGTTTAAAGATTAATGCCTATGCTTGGGATTGAATTAATGTTCATATGCGACATGGTCTACATGTGCGTGCGTTTAGATGTGCTTGAAATTGTTTGTTTTTAATTAATCCAGTTTGTTTTTGATTAATCCATGTTATTACTATTCTTCCGTTTAAATCTCTTAAACCTTATTCAAGTTAAATTTATTAATGTTTACTATTATTATTGTTATTATTATTGTTATTATTATTATTATTATTATTATTATTATTATTATTATTATTATTATTATTATTATTATTATTATTATTATTATTATTATTATTATTATTATTATTATTATTGTTATTATTATTTTTATTATTATTATTATTATTATTATTATTATTATTATTATTATTATATAGACATCAGTATAATTATAATTATAATAATAATTATTATTATTATTTATTATTATTATTATGATTATTATTATTATTATTATTATTATTATTATTATTATTATTATTATTATTATTATTATTATTATTATTATTATTATTATTATTGTTATCATTATTATTATCATCGTTATGTTTATTATTATGCTTGTTATCATTATTGTTATTATTATTAGGTATTATTATTGTTGTGATGTAGCTTTGTTTTTGCGCTTCGCTTTGTTATTTTCAACGCTTTGTTATGCTATGTCTGCTTTATCTGTTTTCGTAACTGTTTGCTTTTCTGCTTGTGTTGCAGATCATCATGCTTCTCGTCGTACCTCTTTTGAATGAATAAAGCCTAGACTTAGGTTTAAACTAAAGACAGACTCTTCTACACTCACTTCAATTTATTCAACATTTCAAGTTTTCTGCCATGGAACGATTCCTTCGACCTGAGAGGTTTAACGCTGACCCTAACGCCCCCGATGCTTCAAAACGATGGAACCACTGGCTACGAACATTCAATAATTTCCTAGCATCACTACAACTTCAACAAGAAACTGCTATTGATGAACTCAACTTGCTGATAAACTTCATTGATCTCTTTGTATACGAATACATCGCTGATTGCACCACGTTCGATACAGCCGTCAAAGTCCTCAAAAATACTTATGTCAAACCTGGAAACGAAATCTTTGCCCGGCACATCATAGCTAATGCCAAACAGGAGCCAGGACAGACTATGGATCAGTTCTTGCAAAGATTGAAGGCTCTCGCTAAGGAATGCGAATTCAAAGCTGTCTGAGCAGACAAAAACAGGGACGATTTCATTCGAGACGCTTTCATCTGTGGCTTGTCTTTGAATCAAATAAGACAAAGACTCCTTGAAAATAAGACCTTGGATCTCTCTACTGCTTTTGACCAAGCTAGGTCCCTTGAAATGGTGCAGAAACAATCATTAACATACAACAGTGCATCGCCTTTACCTGTGACAGTGCGACCACTCCTTACATTGACGAAGCTGATACACCATCAGGTGATACACTATCTGCAGCAACCAGTACTAAATGCTTCTTCTGTGGATTTCATTGACACCCACGATCTAAATGCCCTGCCTGGGAAGCGACATGCAAAGGCTGCGGGAAGAAAGGACACTACCAGAAAGTGTGCTTATCAAAAGGGAAACCAAACAACTTTGCATCCGCTGCTGAACCCTTCATCAATTCGGCCTTCACTGCTGCAGCCCCTTCAAGTCTTCGTAAAGCTATCATCTGCGTGAAAGTCTGTTGTAATTCCATGAAGGCTCTTATAGACACAGGAAGCTCGGAGAGTTTCATCTCCGCCGAGAAGGCGCGATCTCTAAATCTCCAAACATACAACTCTCGAAAGCAAATATCGATGGCCTCCTGTAATCTCTCCAGTGTGACTAAAGGCCATTGTTTTGTCTCTCTGGAATACAATGGCGAGACCTATCAAGGAGTGAAGCTCTCCATTCTACCTGGATTGTGTGCCGACGTGATTCTAGGTCAGGATTTCCTTGGCCAACACGAGGGACTGGAGATTAGTTTCAAAGGGTCGAAGCCCACATTCTCCATCTGTGGCTTAACTGCTGCTAAAGTGAAACCTTCCTCTTTATTCAAGAACTTGCTCCGGAATGCAGACCCATAGCAACAAAATCAAGGCAGTTCTCAACACCGGACAAACAATTTATAGATTCTGAGGTCCAAAAACTAATTGCAGAAGATGTGATTGAACCCTCCGATTCTCCGTGGAGAGCGCAAGTCTTGGTGACAATGAATGACAGACACAAAAAGAGAATGGTGGTGGACTATAGCCAAACTATCAACCGCTTTACTCAGCTTGATGCATACCCTCTCCCCAGAAACGATGAGATGATTGAGGAAATTTCAAAATATGAAGTATACAGTACAATCGACCTCCGCATTGCCTACCACCAAATCCCTATAAAGGAGGAAGAAAAACTCTACACTGCCTTCGAAGCCATTGGGAACCTGTATCAATTCAAACGCATTTTGTTTGGTGTCACTAATGGAGTGGCCTGCTTCCAACATATCATTGACAGCATGATAAGAAATGAGAAGCTCAAGGATACTTTTGCATATCTAGATAATGTCAATCTGCGGAAGAAATCAACAAGAACATGACAAGAACTTCTCTCATTTCATGAAATGTGCCACTCAGTACAACATTACTTTCAATGAAGACAAGAGCATCCTTTCCACCAGAAAAGTCAAACTGCTTGGATTCCTGGTTTCCAAAGGCAACATCCAACCGGATCCTGACAGGCTGAAACCATTGCGCGACCTTGCTGATCCCAACGATGTAAAATCCCAACTCCGTATAGTAGGCATGTTTGCCTATTACTCATCTGGGATCCCACATTTCTCTGATAAAATACACCTCCTTGTCAGCAATAGTGTATTTCCGATTCCAGCGGAAGTGAAGGAAGCCTTTGAACTGCTGAAGAAGGAGATAGAGAATGCAGCTGTCACTACCGTTGACCAAGATGTTCCCCTAGTGGTCGAAACAGATGCTTCGGACATCGCAATAACAGCTACGCTAAATCAGAATGGGAGACCAGTTGCTTTCTTTTCCAGAACTCTGAATCAAAGTGAAAGGAGGCATTCCACTGTAGAGAAAGAGGCATATGCCATTGTGGAGGCTCTCCGTAAATGGAAACTACTTACTAGGGAAGCATTTCAAACTTGTAACTGACCAGAATAGCGTTGCCTTCATGTACAATAACTCTCAGAAAGGAAAGGTGAAGAATGACAAAATCCAAAGATCGAGAATCGAACTGTCGTGCTACATCTACGATGTTGTCTACAGACCAGGCAAAGACAATCATGCAGCAGATGCTCTTTCCAGAGGCTATTGTTCTACAACTCATTCTGATCCTGAGGCACTTCAAAATCTCCATGACTCACTATCCCATCCTGGGGTTACAAGGATGATGCATTTCGTCAAATCCAAGACCCTGCCTTACTCGCTTGATGAAGTGAAGGTTTGTGCAAACTGTAAAATCTGCTGTGAACGGAAGCCTTCCTTCTACAGACAGTTAAATCCCAATCTGATCAAAGCTACTCAGCCCTTTGAGCGCCTGAGTGTGGACTTCAAGGGTCCTCTGCCCTCTTCTTCAAGAAATAAATACCTTTTAACAATGATTGACGAATACTCTCGCTTTCCATTTGCTTTTCTGTGTGTCGATATGAGTGCTGCAACAATTATCAAATGCTTCTGCCAGCTTTTCTCTCTGTTTGGAATGCCGTCTTATGTGCACTCTGATAGAGGGGCCAACTTCATGTCCGCCGAACTCGATGACTTTTTACATAGGAAGGGTGTAGCTACTAGCCGGACTACCCCATATAACCCGAGAGGTAATGGACAAGTGGAGCGACTGAACGGAACCCTCTGGAAGACAATAACGCTCGCATTGAAGTCTCGTGGTCTGGAGATTCACTAGTGGTAACTCGTTCTTCCTGATTCCCTTCATTCCCTAAGGTCTCTTTTGTGCACTTCCACTAATGAAACTCCTCATGAGAGAATATTTCGCTACAACAGGAAATCCACAACCGGTACAACTCTTCCGACTTGGCTCACTACCCCTGGAATGGTGCTCATGAGAAGGAAGTGAGATCTTCAAAGTATGAACCTTTGGTAGATGAAGTCGAACTGTTGGATTGCAATCCACTCTATGCCCACGTCAAACTACAGGACGGGAGGGAGACAACAGTAGCTTTGCGTAACCTAGCACCATCTGGTGGCCTGCCTATGCCTGACTTTTTCGTAAAGGACACTTTTCTTCCGCTCACGCACCCCTCTATTAATGATCCAACAAACCTGGCACTGGACGTTCCAGTACCCGTTCTTATTCAGGCGGATGCCCCAAATCAAGTTTCGAAACAAGCGGAATCGGAAGACACTCTGATCCTGAACCTCAAACCTCATTCTGTGAAGAAAACAGGCCAAACCCCTCTGACCCTGAAACACCTCATGAGAACACTCATCGTCCCAAACCAATTCCTTTCATTCGGACCCGAGCTTACAATCTGCGGAATAGAGAAGCCTGAACTTTTCTGACAATCTCTAAGACCAAGACTATACTTGTTGTGTTTTGGTTCATAGCATTACGTCCCCCATTCTTATTTGATTATAGACTTTGGGATTTTGCAATCATTGTTTGATTTGTAATGTTTCCAATTAGATTGAGGGGGGAAGAATGTTGTGATGTAGCTTTGTTTGTGCGCTTCGCTTTGTTATTATTTTCAACGCTTTGTTATGCTATGTCTGCTTTATCTGTTTTCGTAACTGTTTGCTTTTCTGCTTGTGTTGCAGATCATCATGCTTCTCTTCGTACCTCTTTTGAATGTTGAATAAAGCCTAGACTTAGGTTTAAACTAAAGACAGACTCTTCTACACTCACTTTAATTATTATTATTATTATTATTATTATTATTATTATTATGATCATTATTATTATTATTATTATTATTATTGTTATTAGAATTATTATTATTGTTGTTATCATTATTATTATCATCGTTATGATTATTATTATGCTTGTTATCATTATTGTTATTATTCGTATTATTACTAGGTATTATGAGTATTATTATTATTATTATTATTATTATTATTATTATTATTATTATTATTATTATTATCATTATTATTATTATTATTATTATTATTATTATTATTATTATTATTATTATTAATATTATTATTATTATTATTATTATTAGTCTACTTTCAGTGTCTCACACTCTGGAATATCAGACACTTTAACTTGGGAACAAAATTAATAATATTATGCCTATTTCCTATTCTCAAATATCCACATTTCTGGCTCAGCCACTTTAATCATTGAGAACAAATTAAAAATTTTCAATCTTTTTGAATGATTGGTTACTCAAAAGCTTTTGACAAACACATGTGAAACAAATTTCGACCTTGTCTTGAGAGCAGTTTTATAGTCAATGCATAAGCTTCGGCAATATGGGATAAATTGAAAAATCAACACATGGATTGACAACTTCCTGAAAGGCCGTACCCAATCAGTGATCATCAATAGTGAATCATCCAAGTCTGTCCCAATTGAATCTGGTGTTCTTCAAGGCTTATACCTTGGTCCCATTCTCTTTCTTTTTTATATTTAATGACCTGGCATATACTCTTGAATAGAAAATCCGCCTTTTTGCAGATGCTGCAATAGCATTTTTGATAATAAAATCACAAGATGATGGAACATGACCTTGAGAAACTGGCTGCTTGGGAACAGAACACAAGAAAGAAATCTTCAATTACATGCGATTACAAGCTACACAACCACACCCAAATATTTAGGAATAACTTTAAAATCAGACTTTAAATGGGACGAGCACATCATCAATCTCACAACAAAAGCAAATAGGACCCTGGGTTTCATTAGTTCGATTGCAAATTGAATAAGCATGCACTGTTTGGGATCCACACACAAACCCTTTGTTGATAATTTAATTCAGAAAAATGAGTGGAGCAGGCACTTATGTTGGTAACAACAAGAGATGAAGTGAGTAGAAAAGTGCCAGAAGACAATAGAGGATAACAAATTTTCGCGGCGGTGATGGGATTTGAACTTGCGACCTTATTGGTACGACAACTCCGCCTGGCCGGTGAGAGCGTGACTCTACACTATGAGCTATCCACGAACCTTTGTTGATAAACTGAATGCAATACAGAGATGAGCCGCTCATTTTTTAACCAGAAATTATGAGAAAACATCAAGAGTGAGCAACATGATTGATCAACTAGAATGGAATTCGCTCCAAATTAGGAGGAAAGCAGCACGTCTGACCATGCTGAACAAAGTAAAGAACAACCTGGTGGTTATTTCAAATCCTGACCTACAAACACAGACCCAAACATCTAAGACTTCCCACATGGTCAGTTTCATTCCCTTGACATCCACCAAAATCCTCAGAAAATGTAGGGAGTTACTTCTGCACCCACTTTAGATTTATTTACAGAGCTTTTGATTACTGTTGAATTTTCAACAATGTTATTTTTATATGTCAAAATCCTCATGAGGGAAGGTGGACATTAAAAGGAAATTCAGATTCATAGTTGATAGTCCATCACAGTGCATTAAATTTCAACATTATACTTACATTCTCACAAATCATCAATCTGAGACTTCTGCTGCTGTGTTTTTTTTTTGTTTGTTTGTTTTGTTTTGTTTTTGTTTTTTTTTGGGGAGGGGTGGTTGTTTTTTTCTGTTTTGTTGGGGTTTTTTTCTTTTTATCTGTCTTGTGTTATTATTTATATTGTTTATTAACTTTTAAATTCACTTAAATTTTTTTAATTCACTTATCCTACAATTAAGATATCCGACACTTCTTTTTATGTATGCATTGTCAGATAATTGACAGCAGATTGTATTATTTGACAAGATTTAGAATTGTTTTAGAAGTATTCAAAGTTCAAATAATATGTTGATTGTATAGTATGAGGCTCTGCGTAATTATTTGCAGGTATGATGACCCAAATTGTTATGGTCCCATTGTTGTAATGGAAATACCAATGCAAAATAGTGCCCAACACAACAATGTTAAATCGGGCTCATAATTGCATCTGGATATCACTTCATGCCGATATGAGGCAGTATGTATTGTAAGATATTGTCTCTCAGTATAATTGTTGAAATTATTTACCTCTTTGTATATATTATTTGTGTATTTCAGCAATTCGAAATGAATCAATGTTTGAAAAGGTTAATCAGTGGCAAAAGAAATATGGAAACATCATCACAGTTTATTTAGGTGTGTATGAAATAGAAGTTTAGTTTTAGCCTATTGTTGTACCATGACTTACATTAATAAGTCGGCTATAAATGACTCAGGTTATCATGTATCAGGATCCTGTGTGGAGTATTTTGACCTCCCATGGTTGTAAAGGAGGCTACTTGACTTGCTGTCTTCTATCCCTCTATATCTGTTTTCTGAGTTGCTTTCTATCGTTGTCTTGATATGGCCCTGGCTGAGAGAAGCAGTCAAATGTGTGGCATTAGTTTTAGATTTTTTTCCCTTATAAATCCTGTTATGTACAATTTTTTTTGTTTTGAATCATGTTTTGTAAGCATTTGATTGTATTCCTCTTGGTAGTGTCCGGTGCTTGTGTCTGGATGAGACTTTTAGGTGATCTCAAACTGAGTACACTGATAGTGTGCTCTTGGAATCTACTTCTGTTCCCAATTTGAACCATTTCCCTTCGTCTTACTCACGCTTGTGTACTTTTAATAAATTCCATTTTCTGTCTTTTTAATGGCCTAAATATGTTGCAAGTGCCCTAAAACCCTTAAAAACAAAACAAACAAAACGTGAACACATGCAGGTGGTTGATGTTAGGCTTTGATCTTATTTGAAATTTCACTAACCCTTGGATGATGGATATATGTATAATCAGATAAACAGAAAATGGCTGGAAATATGGGATAATATAGAAGAGATCTTGCTGAACCTGGTGTTAACTTTTTGAATGTGTGTAAAATTCTTACCCAAGGACACAACGTCAGGATAAGACTCTTTGACGATCCTTGTACCCACCAGGCCACCAACCACGCTTTTTATTGCTTGACTTTTTTTAACAGGACAAGATATCATACCGTTGAGCCATAATCACACACACAAACACACACACACACACACGTACATTAATGATACACGTTCATAGACATATACGTATACATGTACTGATGGAATAAGGGATCACCCTTCTCTCATGAATACATGAAAAGTGATTGGTATTTTGTAGGGAGGGAGAATAAGGGGCTAAAAATGTTATTTGTTTTTCTTTTTCTTTTTTTTTTTTTTTTTTTGTTGTTGTTTTGTTTGTTTTTTTGTTTTTTGGGGTTTTTTTTGTTTTTTGTTTTTGTTTTGTTTCTTTTGTTTGTTTTTGTTGTTTGTTTTTTTGTGAATCATGCTAATGATCAAGGAGGTTCAGATCGCTCAATTAGAAGAGTACTAAACTTACAATCAAAATATTTTTTTTTTTGGTAGCAGGATCTGTTAGCTCTGGAGGAAAGTATTTTATGCAATAATAAGAGGGGAAAATTCCTACTCCATATAGCTTATGAGGACCACTCTCTTTTCCATATAAAATATTTTCACTTTTTCATTTTTGCTCTCTTTTCAGGACCAATGCGGACTATTGTGATAAGTGATATTGACTTTACACTGGAAGCTTTTGTTAAAAATGGCCTTGATTTTTCAGATCGCCCATTTTTCTACTCTTGTAAGGTTTGATTATAAATCAGGAATTGCTAGTACTTAGTTAACTTGCCATTATGAGCTGTGTTAAATTTTTTCAAACTTTTCTCCTTTTTCACATTTTTATTCTAGCCATGTTTTTCGAGGTGTTTTTTTCTCAACGCCTCCCTTTTTTGGGGTGGGGGGGGGGGGAGGGGGGAGGTTTGGGTTTGTTTTGTTTTTTGTTTTTTTTTTTGGGGGGGGGGGTTGTTTATTTTTGTTATCTTTTTGTAAATTTTGATTTCTTCAAAAATCAAATATTTTATGTGTATTGCTTAACATTACAACTTTTGAAGAAGAACTGAAAAAAATTCAGCAAAGTGCATTTCTTTCATTTGACCCTACAATGTAGACAAGGAGCATTTCTTATAATCAAAAGGCTTGCCATTATTATTATTATTATTATTATTATTATTATTATTATTATTATTATTATTATTATTATTATTATCATTATTATTATTATTATTATTATTATTATTATTATTATTATTATTATTATTATTGTTATTGTTATTATAATTATTATTATTATTATTATTATTATTACTATTATTATTATTGTTATTATATTATTATTATTATTATTATTATTATTATTATTATTATTATTATTATTATTATTATTATTAAATTTCCACTAAAGGTCATAAAACTCATCAACTGAGTCAATCACCCCCATTGGGTACAGTTGGGAGCAGCAATGTCTTGTTATGTCTTGCCATTAAGTTGCAACTCTGCGCATCAGAGATAATCACATCAATGAGTATGGTGAGAAAAAATGGACGTGCCAAGGCTTTTTGGTTTTTTTTTGATTTTATCGATTTCTCTGTCACATTCAATTTGGTCATTAAGTAGTGCGTCTTTCACTTAATGGCGACCAGTTTAGGCTCTTGCACATCTCACTAATGCTGTCAGTCCTGTAGTTGTTACAACAAACCTACATGCTCTGTTTTGAATTTTCTCGAGCTGTTCCATCTGCTTTTTACTCTTGGGGTCCCAAACACATGCATGATAATCAAAAATTGGCTGTACAATGACTTTATAGCATGTCTCTCTGATGTTCCTTGGACTACTTTGTATATTTCTTCTTAAGAATCCAAGTTTTGTAATGGCCTTTTAACAAAGTTTACAGATGTGGTGCTGCCAAGACATTTTGCTGTCAAGAGTTAATCCAAGATATTCAGCCTTTTGCATTGTCTCCAATTTTTCTTAATGTTTATAATAATATGGGGAGGGGGGGGGATGAAGTGGCCGAGTGGTTAAGGCATTGCACTGTAACCCGGAAGGTACCTGGTTTGAGCCCCACTTCAGGCACTTTCGTTTTTTTCCTTGTGCAAGATTATTAACCCCCAATTTGTTCACTTAAACAACATGGGTGATTCCTGTTGACATCAGACATCTTGTTTGATGAATTATTTATGTTCCTTCGTGGAATGCCTAGGCAACAATATTTTATGATGTCGTGGCGGAAGGGCATAATATTTTTTTAAAATATAATAATATGAACTTATTGTTTTCTTTTTGTTCGTGATACAAATAAGCTGGCATTTCTTCAGGTGGAATTCCATTTTCCATTCTTTCTCCCATGATTATCCTGATCTTCTTGAAGCATATTGCAATCTTTTGATGTTTGGATTTCCCTATAAAGAAGGCTATCGTCTGAAAAAAAGTCGAATTTTTAATCCTTTTGAAACTTTACTCAGAATATCATTGATGTAAATGAAAAAAAGAAGTGGGCCTAAAACTGCTCCTGAGGTACACCTGACAGGACTGGAAGTGATGATGGCATTTTGTTCTCAACCATAACTCTTTGGGGTCGTACCAAAATAAATGAATTAATCCTTGCATGGGTGGTTTTTGAGATCCTGTAATGATCAAGCTTATTCAAGAGGCTTTGGTGGTGTGCTTTAGCAAATGCTTTGCTGAAATCCTGTAGAATGGCATCTGTCTGGCCCCCTTTATTAATTGTATTAGCAAAATCATCACAAGTCGTGATCTGTTGTGACTGGCATGAACAATGTTTGCGAATGCCAAGCTGGACATCAGTCAGCAGGTTGTTGTTATAAAGGTGTTTCATGATATTGCTACATATTACGTGTTCCAACAGTTTGCATGATATTGATGTGAGAGATACTGGCCTATAGTTTTCAGCAGTGTGTTTGCCGCCCTTTCTGAATATCAGTGTAATGTAGGAATCTTTCCGGTCTTCAGGAACTTGACCTTGATCCAAGGAGACTTGGTAGAGGAATTTATCAATGGGTGCCAGTTCGTTACAGAATGTTTTTTAAAGAATTTAGCTGATATGCCATCTGATCCTGAGGCTTTATTTTTATTGAGGTCTCTCATAAGCATGAGAACATCTGTCTTAGAAACAGTGATTTGCTCCATTTGGTCAACTTTGTTTCCAATGAGTTCCGCCTCAATTTTGCTAGATGGTTCGAAGAATACCATTGAAAATTGTTCATTCAAGGTATTTGCCTTTCTTACCGACTCTTGTGTCAGCTTTTAATTTTTTTCTTTCAGTGGATCTATTCTCATGGTTTCTTTGTTTTTACTTTTAATGTACGACCAGAGTTGTTTACTGCTTTCCAAGTCTTCGTAAATATTTTTTTTGATGTACTCTGTATAAGCTGTTCGACACTGGTTTTTCACAGATAGTTTTATATCTCAATATTTCTTAAGGACAGGCTCAGATGGAGACAGTTTTGCTCTTTTGAACCATTTTTTCTTCTTCCTGTGTTTAGTATTTATCCTAGGTTTGTTATTTCAGGTAGGTGTTAGTTTTGTTGGTACATTTTCTTCTTGCATTAAAAGGAGGTTGTTCTTTAGACAATTCCAAAGGGAGTTAATGGGCATATTTTGTAATGTTTTTGAAGAAAAAAGCCACCAAAATTTCTTATTTCATTTTTCATTGACACAATGTCAGCCTTTTTCCACAAATATATTTTACGGTTTGTTGGCTTTCTTCTAGGAGGGTTACGCAGGTATTCTACTTGAGGGATGTCATGGTCACTCAACCCTGGTATCAATTTCAGGTTGTCTACTAGGTTACGGCAGTTTGTGAAAAGAACGTCTAATGCAGCATTTTTTCGGGTCTTATGTCTAATCATTTGCTGTAGATTAAGGTCCATACTTGTCTCCAGGAAAAGTTCATTAGTTTCTTTATTATAGTGTTGGTTTGTTGATGTTCCGTTCCCCCAGTAAATATCAGGAAGATTAAAGTTGCCACCGATGAGAAAGTTTGAGTTTAAGTTCTTCATGATAAGTTTGTGGAGTGTTTCACAGACACTGGTATTATAGTCCATGGTGCTTGAGGGTGGTCTGTAATTAGCCCCTATTACTTATGATTGTTTATTTTCGTTTTCTCTATTTATTTTGCAGAATATTGATTCTGTGTCTGGATCTGATAGTAGAAGCTCACTTGTGATGTTTTTAGTTGCTGTCACTTCACCTCCTCCATTATTGTTACATCTATCATTTCTGTCTATGTCAAATCCTGGAGGGAAAATTTCCGAGTTGCTCATGTCTGGTTTAAGCCATGTCTCTGTTCCAATGATAATTTTACACGTCGAAAATTAATTATTAGAAGTTTAAGTTTAGGTATTAATTTAGACCCTCCACATTTGTGAGCATCTGTCATGTTATTGTTGCTGGTCTTGCTGCTTTCTTGAATCATGTTCATTGGTAATTAATTATTTTTTTTTGGTGGTGGTGTCCAGTCCAAAACTTTCTAGTTATTGCACAATATCTCTTGACAATGAGTTGTTGTCACCCTGTCTGAGAAGGTGCGGGTAAAAGCATGAGTACTTCATTGTCATCTATTTTTGGGGATGTCACCTTTGTCTGATTTCGTGTTCACAATGATTCGATTTAAATGATAAAAAAAGATGGAGCCCCTACCTTGTATATTGAAATCAGTTCGTGAAACAGCGCAGTGTGTAAAAATGACCATTATAATTCTTTCAAAAATTATTGTAAAATAATTTATAGATATCAATTTAAGATTTAAAAATCCATTGAATCCAAATTTAAAATATTTCTCAGCAAAAACGTTGGCAAGATGAATAAAACTATGTAAATTATATAGAATCACATCCTTGGGAAATATCACAAAAATAGAAATAGGCAAAGCGACCAAAACACCTCCTCTCTGTCCCACCACTACACACTCCTTTGCCTGAATGAATTGAATTTGAATGCTTTCTTGTCAAAGCCTGTATGTGTCAGCCTGAATAAGGCAAGTACTGGCTAGGAAATGGGACACTTACTTACACATTATATATGTTATGATATGGCCTAGACATCAAAAGCAAATGATAAGAAAATATGGCAGCTCTCAATTCATTGAATATAATTGTTAACTTTTATTCAAGACTTTTTTGCTCGGTTCTTTTTTTAATCTTTTTTTTATTTTTTGGTATTCCAGTGCACATGTTTGCAGAAGGTTCCAAAAGTATTCTTACGTCATCTCTCGGAGATACTTTTAAGTATCAGAGAAAGGTTGCATCACATGCGATAAGGTTAGTTGACATAATTTTAAATATATAATAAATAAATAATAAAATTCCCTTTATTTATCCCATAAGGGAAATTTGTCTCTAGGGTCTACTCTAAGGGAAGACTGGAATAGCTCAGGCGTCAACCGCAGTGCAGCGCCACAAATTGAGCTAGGGCAAGGTGACTTGCCCAAGAATACTCAGCGTAGTGAGTATTCAAACTCAGTACCTTTCGGGTACTAAGCAGAGACCGTACTGTTGAGCCTCGCTGCCCCACTGTGTCAATTACAAAACACCTCCAACTACTTTTATGACATTGATTCCCTTTCTGAAAATTTGGACATGGTTTACATACAGAGTTCAGCGCAACCCCCGGATAAGACATTGCCCGGGACCGGAAAATTATGTCATTATCCAGGGATGTCGTTATTCCGGGGTTTTCAAGATGGCAGAAAGAGGGGATGTGGTGAGACCCATGAATACCTATAGTGCAATGTGTGGACCAGTGCCTGAGAGAAGACACGTCCTAGAATGTATAATTCTTCTGCTTACAAAGGGTATACCAGTTGCGCTTTCACTCTCCAATGTGTATTGTCATTGATTTGATTGTAAACAGTGCTCGAACGCTATTTAACAAAACTAGTGCCAATATGATAATATCGCACAAGAACACAGATGCTCACATCTACTTGTAATACGTACATATTTATTAAAATCCATGCGATGCTGATGATGAGTTTTGAATACCGGAATTTTTATTTAAGTGCACCAAACTTTACAAGCACTTAAAATTAGTAGATCTACATCTTACGATATTTTTAAAAAAGACTAAAAAACAAACAAACAAACTAGTTATTAACCACAACAGTATCAAATTTGGACTGATGTTCAGAAAAACCATTGATTTTTAAAATGAAAATGATAAAGTGAAAGAGGCTGTTATTGTTTTCTTGGCTATTCCATCATGTATTATAAGACCATAAATGCCCCAATTGGACACAGCATTGCCTGATGTCAGTTAACCTTCAATGACCTCAGACAGGCAGTTAACAGGGAAGGTTAATGGACCCTTGAGAGTTCCATCCACTGATAAGCTTTTTTTTTTTTTGCTGTGGTTCCATATGAACTGGTGCTGATTCCACACAGTGTTAATAAACATGTGTTCTGATTGGTCGGTAACAAAGCAATCTCATTGGGAGCGAAAAAAGAGTTTTTTATTGGATAAGAGTCATCAATATGATGATGGTTGGGTATTAAGCATCGGTTTCAACTGCCATTTGTTGCTATAATGATTCGCTAAACAGGAGTTTTACTAAAAGGTATGTCGCTATTTGGAGATTTGTATTACTAATAACATATAGCAAAAAAATCGAGACTAGATGTTAATGTCACTATCCAGGAGTTGTCGTTATCCAGAGGTTGCACTGTATATGGGAATGGATTTATACCAAAATAAAGGCATTTGATACAAAAAAATAGTGTGCTATTCGAAAATAGAATATGATTAAATGATACAAGTGTCCTCAAATCATTTCAAAAGGTATTTATATGTCTCTATTATAAACGAAAAAAATGTCCCTATCTGCTGCTGATCACAGTGAGTAATGTGGCTAATTTTCTCATCAGTATACAGCAAACAAAGCTGCAAATAAATTATTTGAATTGTTTGTATGTTGGTGTGTCTACTGCACCATGACAAAACACACGAATAATTCCGTGTTTATGTAATTAATGTATTTAAGTTATCTGTCCAAGATCTATATATTCATAAACTTTTTCTGTATTTTACATAAATTCAGAATATCCATTCAAAAATTCTAGAAACTATTTCAGAAAGTGGACATATAAGAGAAAGATGGGGAAAGATGCTCAAATATTAATATTTTTACGCTGTTACATTGAATTGATCAAATTTCTCCTGGACATCATTTCCTTATAATGCATGCAAAACGTGAAGTGTGTTACATTTTTCACACGCCCAGAATGAACCTGCCAGAGGCTTGGAGTTGCCTTGCAGCAAGAGAGCAACCCAGAACATTATGAAGGCAATGAATTGTAAATTTACATCATAGTATTTCTCTTGGAATATTGCTACAATGTGAACCGAAGTTTTGTATTTTCAGTGATAACTTTTAAGTATTTAAGACTAGAAATGGAGAGGGTCCTGCTTTGTAGTCTTGGAAGAAAGAAAAGGGAAATGATTTGAGTTCATTGGTTTAAGTTTAAGTTATGTAGGATTTCTTCTCATTGCATAATCGACAACACTAATTCAATGATCTTCCATGTGATTACAAGTGAATATAAGATCAAAACTCATTTATCCTTTTTTCGTTTTCAGACAGTGTCTGAGTGGACAGCAGTTGGAAGTAATAAGCCATGAAGTTATGCTGTACACGGCAAAAGTCATAAAGTCACAAAAGGGTCCATTTTCGTTGAAAGATATTCATTCCCTCTGTATTTTCAACATCATGCATGGTCTTTGTTTTGGAAGCATGTTAGTCAATTTCTTTCCATTTACGCATTCTCTAGAGATGTAGAACTAAGTATAGACAAATTATGATTGTTCTACACTCCCATTAAATCCACACACACAACAAAGTAATAATTTGCACTGAATATTTTAAGAAAGTTATTTCAGATGGCGCTGTCTTTAAAGAATTTGGCATTCTATCTGGTTATTTTCATTACAAAAGCGTATTTGAAAGACATGAAACATTTCCAGACAAAGCAGGAAGAAAAGTACAAGAAAAAAAAAGTGGGGATAAACCATAACTACCATTAGAATGAATGTGCTCCTATAGCACAAAAGATGTTGCCCTATAGGTTGGATGCCTTGAAGCCAATTTAATCATTCTTATTTTAGATTTTTATCTATTACCAGTGCCTGCTCACATATTTTTCACTTTTACATGTATTTGCTTTCACTTTTATATCTTTAATGTTTGTTTGTATAAGTGAGCATGATAGAATTCACTCAACAAAACTTGCATGTTCCTTATGAAAATTATAGCCTTTAGGTCGTCCTAATTATTGGGTAGACTCTGCGGTGTAATGGTAGCATGCATGACCAGTAATCAGTAATCTAAGGTTTTATCCCCATTTTAAGTAGAATGATTTTTGGGATGACTCTTTTCTTATCTCAACTTTGTCTGGTTCTGTGTCGTAACAACAGCTTGATATTTTATTTATTATTACACCAGTTCCTGCTTTCGTTGAATTATTTTGATTTTTAAAAATAGTTTCATTGCAAATATGCTGGTTGTATCTTTAAAATGTTCAGAGATGAAGAGCAGCACAAATAAGTCAAAACATTAAAAACTGAAACAAGATAATTGGGGAAATCCAGCACATGGGATCAATCTTGTTGCCAAGCGTAACCAATTTAAAGATTTGTTAAAATAACATATTGTGAATGACGATCAGCAAATGGATGATGTAATACTATCCTGAATTGCAACATTGACTTTTGATTAATGTGAAGATTATTTGATTTTATTTTGTTTGAGATTTGTTGTTGTTATTTTTGGTTGTTGGGTTTTTTTTCATTGTATGTTTTATTTTAGAAAAGAGTTTGATGACCCAACCTTCAGAGAAATGGTATCTGTTTTTGACGATTTTAACAAAGAAATTGGTAATGGTTTTCTGGAGGATATACTCCCTCTTCTAAGATATTGGCCCACCAAGAAGTTTACATGCCTGTTAAACAGATTATTTTGGATTATAGATTTCATTCAACATAGAATTGATGAGCGAAGACTTAGGATTGACAAAGGTGGTAAGTTATACCAGACATGTTCAACAGATCCCATCAAGTCCACAGTAGATTTGGTAAAACCGAACTGGACTGTGCACTTCTTGGGAATTAAAGGGTTGTTTCAAGAACTAAGTAAAAAAAAAAAAAATTGGATTGCTCATTATTATCAAACATATTGACACGTGACAGACACAGAGCATTTTTAAGAGTATGTCACACTTCAGTGTTACGCTTTCTTAAATGATGAGTGTTAAATATAGAATATGGAGAAGTGCCAGGTGAAAGCAGAATAAAAATATTGTGGTGTCAGAGCCAAACGTGGGATTCAAATGGCACGGCACCCTCCACCGGGCTGAGAGAGAGAGAGATAAGTGAGCAGTCGCACTAGCCACTGAACTATCCAGCCGCACAAAAATATGGCCTTGAAATAATTTCTTTCTAACACCAAAATCCTCAATCTTGAAATGTGGATAACAGAACGCTCAGAAAATTCTTTAAAAAAAACTATAACCCTTACTCATTGAACCAGTCCTTGTACATGTTATGATTTGGAACTATGATTCCAAATTTTAAAAAAATTTTAGCTTTTTTTTATTATATCCTTTGTCCAGCCGAAGTATTGGAAAAATTCCAACTTGATTTGGCCACACCATTAAAAAAAGCCTTAATGCCCTCCTAAAGCCGGTGATTACCTGTAGCAATGGTCTCAGTCCAGCAGGCTAATTTTTCATTTTACCCATTTTTAGAGAGCAATTACATTAAATTGCGGCTATGTGGACTAGTGGTATGACACTCACTTTCAGATCGGATGGTCCTGGGTTCAAGCTTCGCTCAGCACATAGTTGAGTCCTTGGAAAAGGCTCTTTACTCACGTTCTCTCACCATACTCAGGTATAAAATGAGTACCTGGCCGTTAACAGCATTGTCTCTGTCCAAAAAAATTGTAATATCGCCTAACAGGCGTCATGTCCTGTCTTATATGTAAAGTGTTGCTGTTGGCCGGAGACCCTTTGTAAAGCGCTTTGAGCATGTTTAGTGGATATCGTGCTATATAAAAAAGCTCAATTTAAATTGAGGTACTCAAATCAAAAACTGATTCCATTTATAACTTCAGAGCACTTTAGACAGTTTCGATACAGAAACACTTATGGAAACAATTCTTTTCAAATATTTTACATTTTGTTGAAAAGTGCTTATCGCAATATTTTTCATTAAAACATGAATTCGCCACCTCATGTTTCAACTTGGGAAACAGATGATGATATTCCATTACAACTACTAAACATGGTTATAATGAAGTTTAAGAAAGTGTGTCTCCAGCATTTACATTGATGATCATTTAGATTCAGGAAATAGAGGTGTTATGGAGGATAAACATCTGATCCTTCAACATCTTCAGAAAGTTTTTGCCAGTTGATCTTAAAACAGTTGAGAAGTGTTTTTTGATGAGGCTCAGATGTGGTGACTGCATTTCAAAACAGTCATGGCGGCAAGCTTATTGCAAGCATTTGGAAGGATTCGTCTATAGTACTATCAGCAGACAGGCAAACTGTCAACCTCTCTACCATCAAAATCATGGTAGAATACAGTCTTAACTTGGGAGTTGTTGATCGCCAGGATCATTTCAGGTTCGTTGACCTGGACACCGCTGGTGACAATATTTTGGTTGGTTTGGTTTGGTTTGTAAGAGTATTATGGCACTTGCAACACATTTAGGTTATTTCAGCACCAGTAAAAAAATAAGAAAATTAGATAGTAAAAACATTCTAGATGTAAAATTAAAAGGACTTGATGACAAAGTAAGACGTAGGGGAAATGGTTCAAAGAGTGAACAGATGTAGATTCCAAGAACACACTATCAGTGTACTTAGTACCGAGACTCAGATCGGCCAGACCGCAATAAATCGTAATTTGCTGACCACCCGGTACGATAATCCTGCCGTAACATAATAAATTGCAAGGAGTCAATGCTGCAGTGCGACCAGACCATAACAATATGTGCATTTATAAAAATACAGTACGGCCAGACAGGTTGGCTGAAAGAAATCCGCTCTATTATGATACGACCAAACACATTCTGTTTTTTTTTGTTATGGCTGGATAAAGGATATAGCGCAATATCCACTAAACATGCTCAAAATGCTTTACAAAGGATCCCAGACAAACAACAACAAGTAACCTGTAGAACATGACATGACGCCTGTCAGGCGATAATACAATTTTTCCAACATAGACAATGCTGTTAACAGCTAGTTACTCATTTTACACCTGAATATGGTGAGAGAATGTTTATAGAGCCTTTCCCAAGGACTAAACTATGCACTGAGCGAGGCTTGAACCCAGGACCTTCCAGTCTGAAAGTGAGTGTCATATTACAAGACCACATAGCTGCGTAATTCTGAATTTTGCCCTATTTGACTGTACTATGCACTATCAATTTTATTTCATTTACTAATGTCCATTTTCACATAAGTCAAGCTCTTTTTTTTTTTTGGTAGGAGGGGGGGGGGGGGGGCATCAAGAGAATTTATTTTTGGTCTTTAAAAAAACACTTTCCTCCAATTACACATATATTACTTCTTTTCAGATCCACCTAATTGCCTTGCAGACACCATCATACTTGCCCAACAAGAACTCATAATGACTGACAGCTCTTCATTAATGCATATGACAGATGTTCATGCCAGGCAAACTGTCTCTGATGTGTTTAGAGGTATGACTTCAAATTTAGAAACTTAATAGTCCAACCTGGTATTAGGGATGTCGCTTTATTGGGACAATTCCTAGGGAATGGAATGTTTTCTATATAAAAATGTCTACTCTTTCCCATTCCCAGCCACTTAATGGGGACGAAATTTGACATTGACCATCCCCAAGAGCTTTTTCATTGTCTTCAATCTTTAAAGCAATGGTTCATTAAATGCAAATTAGTCTAACAGGATGGTCAACCATGTGTGTTGTCGTATCGTTTATCAGAGGTGTAAATAATAGAATTTGCCTGTATTCTTTTTAGTGTTTATCACAACAACCAATCGGGTGTAACTTTCGTCACAGTCATCACAGACTCCCATAGTTTGTCTTCTATCCTCTTATATCTGTTTCCCAAAATGCTCTTTGTCTTTGTCTTGGAATGAGATTACTTGGTTTTGTCCTGGCTCTGGCCAGACCCTGACTGGGAGGGAAGCAGTCAAACGTATTGTTAGAGTTTTGGGAGATGATATTTTTTGTCTTGTAATCATCTCTCTGTTATGAACTGTATTACTGTTGTTTTACATAGAATATGATTTGTAAACATTGTTTTCCTCTTAGCGGAGACCTGTGCTTTTTCTCAGGATGAGACATTTAGGTGATCTCAAACTAAATACCTACATTGATGGTATGCTCTTGAAATCTACATCTGTTCCCTATTTGAACCAGTTCCCCTTTGTCTTACTTTTTCTTTGGTGCTTTAATTGTATCGGAAAACTGACAGGAAAGTTATTTTTTTTCTTTATTATTTTAAACCATAGAAATTGCAACATTCCATTGTTAATTATTGATGATAGCTAGTTTGACATTTAGATTTTACCCCTAATATTCAATTATATTTAATAACATTTCAAAAAACCAATGTGGTGTTTATGTCCAAAATAGTGGACTGGTCACTTTATTTTTCATACAGTCACACAATTGCAAGCAACACACAACCAACATAGCATGGGTATCACTTGACCACATCTCAGCCGCAAAATGACCTCATTATAATCTTAAAATCCCATCAACCGTCTAAGTCAGACTTGTTGGAATTATAAGCTGAACTTTTGACTTCCTAAAGATTTTTTGTTACCTTTCTAAGGCCATTTAGACCCAAGACCCATTCTAGAGTATGACTGTCTGTATGGCATCCCCTAAGAAATTGAGAATGTCCAAATGAGAGCCATGAAACTTATTTCATTACCGAAAGACAAAAATTATCCTCATAGACTAGCTGTTCACCGACTTCCCCATCTTGAACACTGATGAAAAAGAGAGGACATGATCAATGTATATAAGTACATTCATGTTACACAAATGCCTGCACCCTGCATTACATTTGGCTACCAAAAGAAATACCAAAGGACACATTCTGAAACTGCGAAAATTGAAACATCTTTAATATTAATTTAGGCGCAATTACTTCTCAATCAATATGTGACATAGGTTGATGACACAATTACGGCCCCTTCAGTTAATTCCCTCAAAAGGCAATCCAGATGCATCCTAAAAGGGCAGCACATGACATCCAGAGTGGTGAAATGTAAGCTATTCATAGTTGATAAGTGTGTGTGTGGGGGGGGGGGGGGTGTTTGTGTGCCTATAATCTAATTGCAGTATTTGTATTAATTCAACGTTTCTTGGAAATTTAATGGTGAACAGGCAACACATTGCCTCGTCTACGCCAAAGACAAGAACTAGTTTATACTATCCCATCATTATCATTTTAAGTACTGATTATCTTAGAAGACTTACAACCACGCTAAACTCGTTTTTCAGCTACCGTGAAACTCTGAAAAATTAAAAGCAAAATCAACATTTTACATCTGCATAAAAAATTGTATGTTTCATATGGACATTCATGTCTTGCACCATGTTTAATTCTGAATGGGACCAAATTTTCGTTTCATATAATAATCCGTTGAGCATTTTCTTTTTCTAAATCACTCTTTCAATGTCTGCTAGCATTTATTCCCAAAACTACATTACACCTGGGTCAAGTAGGATTTTTTTGTGAGTACTCTAGAAAACAAGGTCAGATTTTTAAAAAATGTTTACTCAATGTCACCAATTGCATGGGTTACTAAACCTATAGGCCACTATCATTTTATACACCACTTTTGGGTCTCTTATGATTTGCTGTTTGCATCATGATTAACTTGTAAACATCATTATACTTTGCAATATTCTCGGCAGCTGCTGTGGACACAACTCATTCAACTCTTGACTGGATATTTCTGGTATTGGTAACCAAACCCGATGTACAGGCTTGTATGCAGAAGGAGATAGATGAAGCTGTAGGTAAGAGGGTTTGTTTTATTTTAATTTGCATCCTTGTTTTAATTTGATAATTAAATGAAATTGGGGTACATACTGTGTCTTCTATCCCCTGATATCTATTTTCCAACATGCTTTCTGTCTTTGTCTTAGAATGAGATTACTTGGCCCTGTTCGGAGTCCTGGCTGGGAGGGAAACAGTCAAATGCATGGTTATTGTTTTGGGAGATGATATTTTTTTTCCTTGTAAATCATCTCTCTGTTATGTATTATTATATTTATTTTTAATGTATAATGTAAGCATTTGAGTGTATTCCTCTTTGTTGGATTTTGTGCTTGTGTCCGGATGAGACTTATAGGTGATCTCAAACTAAGTACATTGGTGGTATGCTCTTGGATTCTACATCTGATCTCTATTTGTTCCTAGTTCCCCTTTTGTCTTACTTTTTCTTGGGTGCTTTAATTGTAATTCCAGCACTTTTTACTATCCCATTTTCTTCCTTTTTACTGGCGCTGATATAACCTAAATGTGTTGCAAGCGCTGTAAAACCCCTAAAAACAAAAACAAAAACAAATGAGATTGGATTATTAGATGGTCTCCTCTTAGTTGGGTTTTTTTTTTTTTCAATTGCTTTCTTTTGATTTCTTTTTTTTTTTACACTCATACTGATTCTTTCGTACGTGCTATTACCTCTTTGAAGAGTTATGCTTGCAGCAGTTGGAAATAAGACAATGGAGCGTTGGCCTCCTTGGCAAGGGAGATGGCTGTTCTATATCAGTCCACCTTTGCTGTCTCTATTTGTTATATTAAATTGCTCCTTCCGTGTGGCTTTTTGTCATTGTTCTGAAAGAGACCATTTTATTTTGCTCACACACTGCTTGTGGTGTTTTGCTGAAAGAGACAGTCAGATAGATAAATTCTTTCCTTTTTTTTTTTTTTTTTGGTGAGATATTTTTCTCATAAATCATCTCTCTATTGATTTGTCACCGTGTGTGTAGGTTGTGTTTTAGTTTCATGTTGTTTTCTTTGTTGGGGGAGGGGAGGGTTTTGCTGGGTTGCTTTTTTTGTATGTTTTTTTTCAGCTGTATTAATGATTTAGATACCATTTAATTTCTCATGAAATTCGATCCCTAGGAGAAAATATTCCTGGAAAAGACCATAGATCAAAGCTTGTTTACACAGAGGCTGTTATTCTTGAGATAATGAGACTTTATCCTGTGGCAGCATTGGGAGTTCCTCATCTGACAAGAAATGATTCAGTCATCGGTGAGCCATCAGAAATATTCATAGACGGGAGTTTCCCGTGATTAAGTTTTTACTGATAAGATGATATAATGTCCTCCTTCAAAATGTTTTTTTTTTGTTCAATTTTAGATTCTAAAAATTTTGAACAAGATTAAGTACCATCACCAACACACCATCATTAAACTTTCCAAAGCTACCCAACAGCATTACCCATCGGTCCACTATCATTATTATCATCATCATCACCATCACCACCACCACTAACACCTCAATATTATCATCATAACTGCCACTACCACCCTCACATCACCACCATCGACCAACACCTCCAAGTCCACATAATCAATACAACATCAGTGTTCACTACCAACACCATCATCTCTTTTTTTTCTTCTTTTTTTTTAGGAGAGGGAGGGGGAAGGGGCATTCGGACTGTATATTATGATCACCCTGAAAATATTGGTTTTATGTTGTGAATCATGAGTGCCAAATAAGTTAATTTTACATGCTATAAAATATCGACTGCAAAATTTGCTCATAATGAGATATGCTTTCAATGCTTTATATTGAATCGTATTTTTAAAATAGACCTGAGACAGAGCCCGGTAGAAAGCTCGAGTATATTGCCCTCAATCAAATGGATCTTCTTCCTCCTCTGAAACCTTGACTTTCAATTCCCATCTATCACAGGCGATCTTTTAGCACTCTCCCTGCTCTGCAGTCAGGAGGTCATCTCCCGTGATATTTAGACTTGTTACTGATATCTGGTTAATTTACAATTGCTTTTGCACAACCACAGTTGATTTTACCAATATAAACAAATTAGCAACGCTTTGAGTAAACTTTTAACTTTATGTTGGTACCAAATACTCTATCATTAACATCATTGTCTTTGAGATATTTTGCATTTAGATATCAGTATAATTTTTATTAGGGTTGTTAAACTTAATCTATTGATTTCATTTTTATAAGCTTACAAAAATATACACACTCTCAAAACTTGCTCTACCCAATGGAGGAATAAAGTAACCTTTCATTTACTCACTCACATTTAGTTTTGGTTGTTACACACCGTTCTTTCATGTTATCGGATAATGTCTTGGTGCACCTATCTGATTTGTTACTCTTTGATTATTGCTGGTTCTGAGGGTTATGAATTCCAGTCAATGTGTCTTCACCTCACAAGGTCTATTCAACGAGTGGACAAGAGTTTAACATAATATTACATGTACACATTTAAACTGGCTTTTCGTTCTAGTACTGTGACACACATTGTCAATAAAGAACACTAGAATGATGTCATAGTTGTTTCACATTTCAGTTTTATATGTTTGAAATTTATGCTTCAGTTTAAATTATTGTTTCAGTACTTTGTGGGTAAAAAAAGAAACATTGTATAATTTGTATTAGTATGATGTAATGGTCAGTTGTGCAGCTATGTGGTCTAGTGGTATGACACTCACTTTCGGATTGGAAGGTCCTGGGTTTGAGCCTCGCTTGGCATATAGTTGAGTCCTTGGAGAAGACTTTTTACTCACATTCTCTCAACGTACTCAGGTGTAAAATGAGTACCTGGCCATTAACAGCGTTGTCTCTGTCCGAAAAAATTGTAATATCGCCTAATAGGCATCATGTCCCATCCTAAATGTTAAATGTTGCTGTTGGCCCCTTGTAAAGCACGTTGAGCATGTTTAGTGGATATTGCACTATATAAAAGCTCAATTTATAATAAAGAGTGATCATTTTAACCACTCGTGATACAAACAAGACAGTAATGAAGGGAGAAAGGATAATTAGTAACCATGTCATAAAGAAGTGTTAATCTGTGTGTGTGTGTGTGTGTGTGTGTGGTTTGTGTGTGTGTGTGTGTGTGTATATATATAATATATATATATATATATATATATATATATATATATTATATATATATATATAAATACAGTGAGTAAAATCATCTCACATTTCGTCCAATACGGCATTTCGATACTAGAGGCATCTCTTATGCAATCTTCTTTGATGGAAGATAGATCTGTAGTAATGGTGTTCATTTAAAGTATTGTGTGGTATGTGAAGGTGTGTAAAGGCACACTGTGGTGCAAATGGGTGTGTACGTTGGGGTTTTTTTTTGCCCGGGGACGAACAAAATCTTGCTTTAGCAGAATTAAAAATTAAATGCGATCTGGTCATTTTTCTTGTGTCCATATTTTCCAGGTAATTATTATCATTCTATTGTTTGTAATACACATATTATATGACACTGTCTTTGTTGAGCGACTGAAGGGAGATAAATCACTTTATTAAATTATTCTAAGCTTGATGTTCTCAAGCATGCAATTTATATTTTGACACTGACAGGTTCGTGTACAGTTTTTTTATATAATGTTGACTGTGGTAATATAACAGTTACCGGATACGATGAGACTTATGTGTGCATTGTGTTGTGGGTTGATGAACATTAATTTGATGGAGCTTGAAGTTGATAATTTTTATAATTGTTTTGATAATAAATTATTCTTTGTGGGCTACTATATCCCGGTTGAATTAACAGTGAAAGGTTTAAATCTAAATAATCACTTTGTGAATCATTGTTTATGGGTTGTGGTCCAGGACTCCAGTGATATATTTGTTTTTGTTCAGTTGTAGACTGTTTTTGGCGTGTAATAGCGCATATATTTTGACTGGGGTTTGAACTGGATGGATTGGACAAGGCATGGTTGTTCAAATGTCGGAGGAGTTTTTGTTGTTTGTTGCGATGTATGGATTTTTTGTCATCATACATGTTAATGGCATTGCCGTGATAGATTTTGTGCATTTCATCTACATTGATTTTATATTTGTTTTTGGCTGGTTTACTTATAATCAGGTACAGTCCTAGCCATCTAATCCACTTAGAATTTTTGTCTGGCACTGAATTGATGATTTTATCACCAACATTGTAACACATCTGTTGACGGGTTTATCAGTTGATATGTTTGTAGAAGGTCCTGATTTTGATGAATTATTGACAACCGAGTACACATTTAATGAGATTGAGGCTTTGACATGAGTCTGGTTATCCGTTGAGGGTTGAGAGTTAGTGGTGTGGTGTTGAGAGGCATTGCCGTTTGTCCTTGATTGATTTCTTCAACATTTCGAAGTGTTGTGGTTATTCATGTTGCAATGTTCACAATATTTAGAGCTGCACTGCTTTTAGTTAGCTGTGCTGTGTGCAGATTGGTGGTGAGTGATGTTCCTGTTGTGATGATGTGGCGAGATAGGGAATAGTCATTTTTTTGAATTCAACTGTATTAACACCACAATCCAAAGTGCATCACAATTTGCAAAAACTCTCTCATGGCTATGCGGTTTTGTGGTATGACACTCGCATTCAGATTGGAAGGGCCTGGGGTAGAGTTCCATTCTGAGCTGTTCACAGTTGAGTCCTTGGAAAAGGCTCTTTACACACGTTTTGTCAATGTACTCGGGTGTAAAATGAGTATCTGACCAATAACAGCGTTGTCTCAGTTTGAAAAATAATTGTAGGAAATATTGCCTAACCAGTGTCATGTCTGGTCCTACATGTTGAATTGTTGTTGTTGGCTAAGGACCCCTTGTAAAACGCTTTGGGCACATTTAGTGGATATGAAGGACCACAATATTGAAATTTGAGAGTAAAAAATGTATCTATGGTCTCAGTTGCACTGCACGTTTGAAGTGTGTATGTTTACTGCAAATGACATGGTGTGCAATAACAAATATCTACCAATTTTTTTTTTATTTTATAGGAAATATGTGCATGCACCCACGTTATGAACTCTAATTTCCCTGTACATTTAAGGATTTTGTTGAAATAAGCAGCTGTCATATTTTTCTCCATTCTATAATGAAACCAGTTAGACTTTTAAAATTTAGTATGAGGCTTTGATCATAGTTGATTTTAATTTTGTTTCAACTTGGATAATTTATCTTTTTAATTGACTGAGTTAATTTTTACAGGATGAATTTTTTCTTTGCAAAACGGTGTCAAAAGTACCGGAACAAAAGTTGAATTGTTGTAACTATTAAACATGTTTAAGCTCAAAAAGCACTTTGAAGATAAAAATATTCCCTTTAAACGCTCCAGAAATAAAAGGTGTGCAAATCTATGTCAATAGTCGTACTCTTGCAAGCAACTGGATAGGTCAAAAAGCAAGACTACATTAAGAAAACTGCAAAGCTCAACAATAATGATAAATTGAAAGTATTTTTTCGGACCAATATAGTCTAGTTTATTTAAATGGTTTTAAAAATAGCAATGCAGGTAAAAGGAAGGTGAGCATTAAAACGAATATTCTTAAATCGTTTCCTAATTGTTTCGGCAGAGATTTTGTAATAATTTGTTGTGATTCAGGCACAAACCAAGTGTCTTGATCACAATGGACTCATCACCATCTCAGATGTTACATTCACGATGACAGTGACATTTTGACTCAGTTTGAAATCATTTTTAAAGCACTTCACTTCATGGTATTCCATCGGTCATATTTGATGCAGATTTAATTACTCTTTATATATTTCGCATATCCTTTATTTCATCAAATTCGGTTAAGTAGATTTTTCCCTACATACATTCAAACTTTGTTGCGATACTTTTGACTCTCAGTATACATGAAATGAGCATCGGCTTTCTAGACTTCATTAAAGCCAAGGTAAAAAATAGTGATATTTAAGGTATCAGCAGTCATTGTTGTTGACTTGTTAAGGACAAAAGGAGAAATGTGCCAAGTGTCATCTTTTGAAACATAGAAATAGACTAAATTTCCAATTATTTTAAACTGTTTAAGATTACTTTTATTATAATCTAAAGAAGGGTATAATTTTATGATGTATAGTCTTTATTGAAAATGCTTACATCTTTTGTTCAATAAGTTTCAGGCAATAATTTCTAGTTTACTTCATAATAATAATTATGGTTAAAACTCTTCTCTATTATTTTATTTTGTACAAACTACAGGTGGTCATGATATTCCAGCCAAGACAACCATCATGATTAACCACTACTCTATTCTTCGTGACCCCAAACATTGGGATGATCCTCTGGCCTTCAAACCTGAGCGCTTCATAAGTGAAGATGGCTTACTACGAAACCGCAGCTTCATCCCTTTCTCAGTTGGTCCCCGTGTTTGCCCAGGGGAGTCTCTGGCTAGGTGTGGAATACTCTATATTGTAGTTGGTCTTCTTTCAAAATTCTCTTTTTCACTGGCTCCCGGAGAAAAGGCAGATTTTACACCAGATACCAGTTTCTTTGCTTACAGACCGGCAGATTATTATGTTGTTGCCAAACCGAGATAAGTCAAGCAGCTATCATCAAAGTTGTGGATGCTAGATTGGGTCTTCTGACTTCTTATAGTGGGCAGGAGGGTCACTTGCTGTGTCTTCTAACCCCATATGCCTGTTTTCCAGGCTGCTTTCTGTCTTGTCTTGGAATTAAATTACTCAGTTTTGTCCTGTTCCTTATCGGGTCCTTGATTGGGATTTAGAGGAAAACAGTCAAAGGTATAGGGTCTTATGTTTTTGAGTGTATCCGCTTGTTAGAATCCTGAGCTTACGTCTGGATAAGACTTTCAGGTGATCTCAAGCCAAATATACTGATGATATGTCCTTGGAGTCTACTTCTGTACCCTTTTAAAAAAAAACAATCTCCTT
This sequence comes from Berghia stephanieae, assembly GCF_034508935.2. Lineage (NCBI taxonomy): Eukaryota > Metazoa > Mollusca > Gastropoda > Nudibranchia > Aeolidiidae > Berghia > Berghia stephanieae. The sequence continues at coordinate 40,679,928 of NC_088364.1, read as the reverse complement.
TGAGTGACTTTTTCTTGGGTTCTTTTACTTGTAAATCTAGAATTTTTTGACTATCCCATTTTCTTTCTTTTTACTGATAATATCTAAATGTGTCGCAAGCGCCGTAAAACCCTTAAAAACAAACAAAGATGTGTACCTATATGATTAAATAATTTTTTATTTTTGAACAATAAAATGAGGCAGTTATTTATTAATAAAAAGGAAGTGTTACTTTGTTTAATTTTCGATGTTATAATTGTAGAAAATGTTAAAATTTTGGAAAGATTGAGTGAGTATGTACACACATAAAACGAGGAAAATAAAATATAAAGAAAACACCAGTTAGTTGTAATTGTAATATTTATATTTGACAGTTACTTGAAAATTAGTCCTACACCTACTTTTGTATCCATTTATATTTACTTACCCCTGCCACTATTGTGTAGGGCAGCAGTAAAGGATTTCCTCTTGTCTGTCACAGGCCAATCAAAGCAGAGAACACCTGGCTGGGTGGGGTGACCTATCATAGTGGGCAGGGAGGCACTTACTGTTTCTTCTATCCCCCTATATCTGTTTTCCAACATGCTTTCTGTATTTGTCTTGGAATGAGATGACTTGATTTTGTCCTGGCCGTGGCCGGATACCCTAGCTGAGTGGGAAACAGTCAAATTGTATAGTTAGAATTTTGGGATGTGACATTTTTATATGTGTTGTAAATCATCTCTCTGTTATGCACTGCATTGTTTTATGTTTACACACACACACACACACACATATATATATATATATATATATATATATATATATATATATATATATATATATATATATATATATATATATATATATATATATATATATATATATATATATATATATAATATGATTTGTAAACATTTGAGTGTGTTCCTCTTAGCGGAGACATGTGCTTGTGTCAAGATGATCTCAAACTAAGTACATTGATGGTATGCTCTTGGAATTTACATATCTCCCCTATTTGAACCAATTCCCCTTTGTTTTAATTTTTCTTGGATGCTTTAATTGTAATTCGTGAACTTTACTATCCCATTTTCTTCCTTTTTACTGATATGACCTAAATGTGTCACAAGCACCGTACTGGGTGGGGTTCCTGACCTCCCATAGTGGGCAGGGAGGCACTTACTGTGTCTTTTATGCCCATATATCTGTTTTCCTAATTGCTTTCTGTCTTTGTCTTGGAGTGAGATTACTTAGTTTTGTCCTGACCCTGGCCGGATACCCTAGCTGGGAGGGAAACAGACAAATGTATAGTTAGAGTTTTGGGAGATGATATTTTTTTCCTTGTAAATCATCTCTCTGTTATGTATTGTTATTTTATTATTTTTAACATATCATTTGTAAACATTTGAGTGTATTCCTCTGCTTTGGCACGCCTAGATTTCTTTTTCTTATTGGTGTCTAGCGAAGATCAACCTTCATTCGGAGAACATACCATATCCACCTCAATCTAGTGATCAAGGTTTTGAGATTTTCAGTGTTCCACGGGTGAGGAGGTCCTCGTTGGAGATCTTGCTAGGTCAGAAGATTGGCCGTATTTTTCTCAGAATCTTCGTGTGTATACAATGTGTCAGCATCTGTTCTGGTCATGCGCCAACACCATGCAGGAAAGTTTTTAAAAAGCACAGTTATTATTATATAATTTGAGCTTGGTTTTAACAGAATATTGTCATGATTTCTACATATTTTGCATGGATTTCATGACATTTCTGGTTTTGTTGGAGTTTTTTTCTGCCGTTGTCTTCAGCACCCCTTTCATTCTTAATGATGTCTCTGAGGTACGAAATATGTGAATCCCTGAGTGGCCGGCAGATCAGCATCAAAAGCTCTTAATGGAGTCGGATTGTTGACATTCAGTGCTATCATCTGTTTTCTTTTAGTTTACTTACAGTCCAACTTATTCTGAATAATTACATAAACAATCAGATTTTTCCTGTGTGTCACATCAGAGCCAGGATATCTTTAAAATCCAAGATTTCTATATATAAATATAAGACAAGAGTCCAACGAAGTCTTCTTTGTGCATCAATTACATTAATGTTGCACATTACCCAGTCAATGACAAGTTTAATAGAAGGGAAGACATCACACATCCTTGTCTGACGCCTGTTTTTACTTGGAAGCTGAGGTTGCTATCGCCCACAGTAGAAAACGGTAAGGGCTGCCTGAAGCCGGTGATCGTAAAATACTAACGAAAGAGTGAAAATGGAAAGGCTTCGTATGGGAACAAAACAGACAATGGACGTTTCGGGTACAAACCCGTCGTCAGCACAACAATACACAAATAAATTGGAAAACAAATAAAATATAATGAAAAATAACTTGTATCGTCTGTACTCAATGGTGGTTGCAGTATGAATGAAATGTTAGCGTGGCGTGGGTAGAGGATAGGGTGCCCCAGAGGGGTCATCTAATTGATAAGAAAAGGTCAGCGTCAGGGAACAGAACCTTCCAGAAAATAATGGAAGATAAAAGACATATTAGTGGTGGTAGTAGTAGTTGTTGTTGTTGTTGTAGTAGTAGTGGTAGTAGGAGTAGTAGTAATAGTAGTTAGTAGTAGAAAGCTGTAGTGAAACAGTAGGGGGCGGTGGAGGGGGCGAGGTGAAAAAGTCACGGGGGGGGGGGGGGTTGTTGGATGAGCGAAGGTCGAATCTTCGCGAAAGAAATACGAACGATCGGATGGCGATGCGATAGTAAAGTGGAATATACAGATAGATAGATAGAAAAGAGGGGGGGGGGGAAACACAAACACAAACAATCAAAGAAACAAACAACAACAACAAAACAAATAACAAAAACAAAAAAAAAGACGGGGGGGGGGGGGGGGGACGGACCGGTAGAGAGGGGGAATTGAGAGAGAAGGGGGGGGGGGGGGGAGAGAGGGCGAGTAAACAGCCGGGTGATAGCTGGGTCTATATGTATATTAATGGACAAATGAGTGGACACAATGATGGGTAGCTAGGAAGGTAGATGACTATGAATTGGTAGATAATCAGTAGATAGACAGATAGATAAATAGATAGATAGGTAGGTAGAGTTGTAGTAGTAGTAATAGTAGTAGTCGTAGTAGTGGTAGTAGTAGTAGTAGTAGCAGTAGTAGTAGAAGTAGTAGTAGCAGTAGCTGTAGTGGCAGTAGTAAGAGCAGCAGTGGTTATGAATATGGGTGACGTTGACATCTAAAAGGCTCAAAGATAATAGTGGAGGTTAGTGGTGGTCAATCTTGGTGTTGAGTCCGCGTGGAGTCAGCGTTCCCAACGACTTGATCAGGTGAGTTTCCCTACGTCGATGGGCGGAAGTGTCCGAATGGCAAAAACTAAGCACACACACACGCACACACTGTACATAGCAGTTGTCCGGCAGATTGAAGTGTTGCCCACTGCTGTGTCTGCACAGTTCGATATGTCACGCAAGTGCTGCACGAATCTGTCACCCATCCTCTTTCCGGTCTCACCGACGTAAGCAATCCTACACAGGGAGCACGTAATCGCATAGACTAGATTACGGCCAGTGCAAGTAAACGGCTGCCTGATGTCCCAAATGTTGTCTGGAAAACTGACTCTGTCGTACTCCCACAGGTGCCCACAAGTCTTGCATCGGGGTCGCATACACGATCTGGCTTTAGGCCCATCCCTCAGCCGCTTTGATCACTATATCTCGACGTGATCTAAGTGATCGTACGCAGCCCATTCAAGACGGATGAGGTTAGACCTGATAGGTGTGGGTTGTAGTGCCTCTATCTGTGTAGTGCCTCGATCTTGCGATGGGCACTAAGATGGGTCCCTCATATGCTAACCTCCTCATGTGCTACCTTGAGGAAACTTTCTTCCGTCAGTACAGTACAGTGGACCTGCCCCTGAGCTGTTCAAAAGGTACATTGACGACTGTTTCGGCATTACGTCATTGACCCACAGCCAGTTGAAAGGGTTCATCCTTGTCATGAACTCCTTCCACCCGTCCATAGAGTACACTTATGAGATTTCAACCTCTGAGGTGAACTTTTTGGACATCAAGGCTGTATTGACCAGCACAGGAGTAGGGACCACTGTACACTACAAGGAAACGGACAGTCACAGCTCCCTGCTCTATCGGTCATCCCATCCGGTGAAGTGCAAAGACTCCATCCCATTCAGTCAGATACTCCGCTTGCGGAGACTCTGTCTGGAAGATAATGAATTTGCCCTTCAACGTGATCGCATGCTCGATTTTTTTAGGGCACGGGAATATCCCGGAAGGGTTTTGCTTAAAGGCTGTACGGAAAGCCAGCCTCGTGTCGAGAGAAGCAGCAATGAGGCCTCGCAATGCCAGGAAGCAGGAGACACAGCGTCCCATTTTAGTCCTCACGCATCACCCCCATGCCGATCAGGTGAGGAACATCCTATTGCAGAATTATGGGATCCTCCAGGCGGGCGAAGACACCCACAGAGTTTTCTCCGAACCCCCGTTGGTAGCATATCGACGGGATCGTAACCTGAGGGATCTCCTTGTCAGAAGCCGCCTGGAACCCATTCCCATGGATGGGCCTAAAGCCAGATCGTGTATGCTACCCCGATGCAAGACTTGTGGGCACCTGTGGGAGTACGACAGAGTCGGTTTTCCAGACAACATTTGGGACATCATGCAGCCGTTTACTTGCACTGACCGTAATCTAGTCTATGCGATTACGTGCTCCCTGTGTGGGATTGCTTACGTCGGTGAGACCGGAAAGAGGCCGGGTGACAGATTCGTGCAGCACTTGCGTGACATATCGAACTGTGCAGACACAGCAGTGGCCAGACACTTCAATCTGCCGGACCACTGCGATGTACAGTGTGTGTGTGTGTGTGTGTGTGTGTGTGTGTGTGTGTGTGTGTGTGTGCTTAGTTTTTGCCATTCGGACACGTCCGCCCGTCGACGTAGGGAAACTGACCTGATCAAGTCGTTGGGAACGCTGACTCCACGCGGACTCAACACCAGGATTGACCTCCACTTCGTATCCCGTTGTGCAACAACCTCTTAGTCAATACTATCTTTGAGCCTTTTAGATGTCAACGTCACCCATATTCATAACCACTGCTGCTCTTACTACTGCCACTACAGCTACTACTACTACTACTACTACTACTACTACTACTACTACTACTACTACTACTACTACTACTACTACTACTATCTACTACCACTACTACTACTTACTACTGTTCATACTACTACAACTACAACTCTACCTACCTACCTATCTATCTATCTATCTATCTATATATATATATATATATATATATATATATATATATATATATATATATATATATAGAGAGAGAGAGAGAGAGAGAGAGAGAGAGAGAGAGAGAGATATTATATCTGTCTGTCTATCTACTGATTACCTATCTACCAATTCATAGTCATCTACCTTCCTAGCTATCTCTCATTGTGTCCACTCATCCACTTATTTATCCATTATATACATTACAGCTATCACCGCTTATACTCGCCTCCTCGACCCACCGCTCTCTCCCTCGCTCTCTCTCCTCTCTTCTCTCCTCCTCTCCTCTCTCTCTCTCTCTCTTCTCTCTCTCTCTCTCTCTCTCTCCTCTCTCTCTCTCTCTCTCTCTCTCTCTCTCTCTCTCCTCCTCCTCTCTCTCTCTCTTCATTCTCTCCCCTCTCTACCGTCACCTCTACCCCCCCCCCCCCCCCCCTCCCCGTCTTTTTTTTTCTTTTTTTTTTTTTGTTTTTGTTATTTGTTTTGTTGTTGTTGTTGTTGTTGTTGTTGTTGTTGTTGTTGTTTGTTAGTTTGTTTCTATGATTGTTTGTGTTTGTGTTTTGTTTTTTTTTTTTGTTTTTTTGTTTTTTCTTTTCTTCTCTCCCCTCTTTTCTATCTATCTATCTATCTATCTATCTATCTATCTATCTATCTATCTATCTATCTATCTATCTATCTATCTATCTATTCCACTTTACTATCGCATCGCCATCCGATCGTTCGTATTTCTTTCGCGAAATGAATCGATCGGCTTGGAGTTGAGAGTGAACGAGAGACTCCGAAATCGAAGGGTTTGCGCCAAACTCGTCCTTTCTATCATATCACCACTCGAAAACCAGATATGCTATTGTGATCAACACTCGAAATCATATTTAGCGGAAAATACTGTGTGAATGAGGGTACGGGTTACTTATATCAATCTTATAGCTGTTGACTTGAATTTTTTATGATTAATTAATGCCATTTAAAACTAGTATGTGTAATGAGTAATAAGTAATAATATAGTGTTTTCGACTGGACTGTAAGTAGACGCAACCTATCAAATAACAGAAATTGATAAACCATGTTATTATAAACAATATATTTCATTCACTCTATATATTACATTTTACAAATGTACTATTGTGTATGCGCTATAGTAATATTATTTATTTATATGTATTTATTCATATACTCTCACCGTTTACCTATCTTTCCCCATTCCACCAACCTAACTGTATCCCGTTAGGGCTATTATTAATAATTATTATTATTAATATATAATAAGGCCAGTGGTGTTGTCAAGGGTTGTTAATTGAAATCCTTCCAACATCACTGCTCATACGGAAAACAAGGTTTGCAACCAGTCAAAGTTTTGCTCCTATATATTCACATATTATCTGGATCTGGATATCGGGTTACACATCTATCAGCCATACGAGGTTTGATTATCAGCTTAATGAGGATCTGTATTCACTAAACAAAGGAGGTTTCGCCCAATCAAAGAAAGACCAAAAACCATCCATGAAATAAGGAAACTAAAGACACCCTAACCCCCCCCCCCCCCCACACACACACACACACACACACACACACCCCAGACCTCAAAAAATAAGCTAAGAACAATACACGAAATGAGTAGCATAGTGTAAATGAGATGATGAAAATTAACTTACCCATAGCCTATTTTTTATTAATTAAAAGTCTCCTTTTGTTTAATTATGTGTTAACGTGTATTGTGTGAGGCAATTCTATTGATTTATATTAAATTATTTATGCTTTTACGGGGACTATGCTTATCTTATGAACCTGATCTATCCCTATGCAACGCGAACATCTACCACGACTACTACATATTTCTTTAACTTTAAATTTTATTACTATCTGTTGAGTGGCCAGGAACTTGAACTCATCTAGGCTATCTGGGTAGGGTTCTGACCTCCCTTAGTGGGCGGGGAGGTACTTACTGCATCTTCTATCCCCCTATATCTGTTTTCCAACATGCTTTCTGTCTTTGTCTTGGAATGAGATTACTTGTTTTTGTCCTGATCCTGGCCGGATGCCCTGGCTGAGAGGGAAACAGTCAAATGCATAGTTAGTTTTGGTAGATTATATTTTTTTTCCTTATAAATCATTTCTCTGTTATGCAGTGTATTATGTTTTCTTTATATTATATATTATGATTTGTAAATCATTTGAGTGTGTTCCTCTTATTGGGGACCTGTGCTTGTTTCTGGATGAGACTTTTAGGTGATCTCAAACTAAGTACTTTGATAGTGTGCTCTTGTAATCTACACCTGTTTCTTATTTGAACCAATTCTCCTTTGTCTTACTTTTTCTTGGATAGGCTTTAATTGTAATTCTATAACTTTTTACTTCCCCATTTTCTTCCTTTTTACTGGTGCTGATATAACCTTAATGTGTTGCAAGCGCCGTAAAGCCATTAAAAACATTTTAAAAAACAGAACCCATCTATAATAGGGTGAAAGAGGCACCAGTTGACTTCTGTCTTTAGGGAAAACTATTTGACTTCTTTTTTGTCTTCACCTATTTGCCACTTCTTTACAGACGCGACATTTGCCCTAAAAAATAAATCCAGTCTTGTTGGATACAAGTCCAATCAAAAAAAAAAAAAAAAAAAGAAAGAAAGAAAAACATGCTGTACTCCTAAGCACAATGCAACACGACGCCTCTTGGGATAATATAGATACATATATATAGAGGAAAGAAAGCCAGATCTTGTATGTTTGTACAATGCCACAAAGGAGAGGTCGACGTGACGGACAAGATGTATCATTCCCTGAAAACGAAACGGAAGATCAACAGATGGCCATGCTTCTTTCTTTTTTTTCCCCAGTATTTCGTTATATCAGTCAAACAAAAAGCAAGACGTTGATTGTAGTTTGTTAAAAATATTCACTATAAGTTGTACTTTTACATTTTTTTCAAGCCTCATATTCACATAGGAGCAAAAAGGAACGCATTTCACATTGCAGATAGTAGGTACTCAATAATAGGAATTCCACAATGGGGGAACTAAGTTATCCCCCCCCCCCCACCCCCTCCCCACATACGAATCAGTAGACACGGATTTTTTTTTCTCTTTGGAAAGTGGGGGCATAAAGTTACCCCCATTAAAAAAAAAAGAAGTGGCATGTTCCGAAATCGCCAATGGTCACTATCTTATGCTTTTTTAAAAACAATAATCATTTGAGCATAAACCTTTGTAAAAGTGAAGTTTGGAGGATTACTGAAAATTTCAGAGAAAAATTCGAATTATAAGTTTTCTTAAAAGCAAAAACAAAAGAAAGAAAAAAACAAGGTTACACCCGACGTACATTTGGGTTAAATATACATTGCAATACTCTTCAACAGTCGTAACGTCACTTCCTTCCTAATGACGCATGGTAACTTAGTAACACTGGCTCTAAACTATCGGAACAATGGCGGACGCCGTATGAAATATTTCTCCGGTGAGCATAAAAGCGTATCCAGAAGAAAAAAACCCATAAATTTGATCATGTTTTGACTTTTACACATTCTGATCACAAGGCATATGAAAAGTTCTAGCCAGCATGAAGAATAAAAAGTATTGATTTTCTTTGTTTAGAACCAAGATGGCCGCCGTTGCCGGGCGGCGTTACATCAGACTACTGAATCCAATTTGAAAAAGGCTTAGCTGCAATAGCCAATCTGCCACTGATTTCTGAACTCGATGACATAATAATATTATGACAAATTAATAGACAGGTGATCATGAGGGCGTGACGTGGACGTGGTACCACACACGCATGTGGAAACTGGGACTTTCCACAGCCTCCACCTGACATAATTTTCAGCCTGTTATATAATTTGATTTGTTTTTGTTTTTTTTTTTTGTCATGCGGTAGACGATACAAGTTAGCAAGATTGTTTTATTTATCCAGTTAGCAAAAGAACCCACTCAGGATCAGACGACGGTGGCCTAAACTCGTTGCCTTAACGGGTAAGTTATTCGTGGCCCTCGTTAAACTTAACGCAGTGGCTACTTTTACAGTCCCGTAAAGATGGTTCTCGGGGCTATTTTTACAGTCCCGTAAAGATGGTTCTCGGGGCTATTTTTACAGTCCCGTAAAGACGGCTCTCATGGCTATTTTTACGGCGTTGATGCGATTCTGTTCAATTATCCGCATAGTTATAGATTATCATCTTTTTGCAGTATTCACAAAACTTCACATATCATTTCTCCCGATATTTAGATGTACAGATCTAGAGGCGGTGAATGAAAGCAAAATTAATTTCATTTAACATATTTAGTTAATAATAATAATAATAATAATAATAATATAATAATAATAATAATAATAATAATAATAATAATAATAATAATAATAATAATAATAATAATACACATTTATAGAGCGCTCATTCTCGTGTAAAACACAAGCTCTGGGCACTTGATCTAAAGCTAAAACTAAAATTAACAAACAATTAATGTAAAGTCAATTCTCTTAGCGATTTTTACGGTACTGTCATTTTTATTACATATAATTTTTTTTGTTGTTGGCATAAGTTATGTTTACAGTACAGAACAGCCCGTTTTCTATCATCAGTGGGCAGGTTAGGTTGTATGTCTTGATTTTTTTTTTCTGTCAAACATACATAATATAGATCTATTATCAAACACTGAAAGTATATTTAGTTCCTGCTTGAGTCGACACCCCTCAAGATATAATACTTTACAGGTTGGCTTTTGTTTATACTTTACCAGTATAACCAGTCAGGAAGTACTAACGGTTTATACAATACTAAAAGACGTAGACGTCTAACATTCAGGGTGCAGTCTTCTCACGTGAGAGTGGGTTTGAATCCAATTTCAGAAAAGGGGCCGTTCACAAACCAATTGGACACATTTTGACCATAATTTTAGAACCCCCCCCCCCCCTCCCAACCATATTGTGGGCAAATGACTACCCCTCCCCCCCCCCCCCCCCCCCCCCATGTGGATGTCCATGGTAAAGATGCACATTGCGAAACACCTCAGGCTTAAATATCGGTTTGGACGAATTCAATCCCTCGTGGGGGCGGGGACCTACACTCCTCTAAGCTTGGTGAGAAGTTGCCAGGCTTTGATACCAGTAAGAGGAGACACTGGGTAGCTGCGAATCGGCTTCGGTCGAGGAGCTGCCTAACAGCAAGTCAGTACGTTACATCGGTGGGGTCTAACTTCCTGTCCAATATGTCCACGCTGTGGGCAAGAACCCGAGACGGCAGAGCATCTAGTCGAAAGGTGTGTTGTGACGATGCTACCAGGCGGGTTTGCGACGGTGCACGAATGCGGACCGGACTTTGCTGATTGGGTCGATCGTCATAACATAATAGTGTGAACCATAAGAGGCTGCTACCTTGTGGTCAGACCAAGGTTGTGGTTGCCCTGGGTCAGACCCCTCTGCCTCGGCTTTGAGGTACCACTAGGGAAAGAGATAGATAGAGAAAAGGAGAAAGGAAAAAAGAGAGAGAGAGAAAGAGGAGAGAGAGGAGAGAGAGAGAGAGAGGAAGAAAGAGAGAGAGAGAGAGATAGAAAAAGAATGAAAGAAAGAGAGAGGGAGAGAGAGAGAAAGAGAAAATGAGAGATAGGGAAAGAAAGTAAGAAAGAAAGAAAGGGATAGAGAAAGAATGAAAGAAAGAGTGAGATAGAGAGAGAGAGAAACAAAGAAAGAATGTAGAGAGAGAGAGAGAGAGAGAGAGAGAGAGAGAGAGAGAGAGAGAGAGAGAGAGAGAGAGAGAGAGAGAGAGAGAGAGAGAGAGAGAGAGGCTGCTAACTAGCCGCACTTGAACGAAGTGAGTGAGAGTTTTGGAGCTAATGGCGTCTACTCAGCCAATCTGTTACTATTTATAAATCTATTACCGCAACGCCGTAAAAATAGCCACCAGAACCGTCTTTACGGGATCCTAGAAAGAGGAGAGCTAACGCGTCGTAGCTCCTTCTAGGATGGGACTTAAAATAGCCCTGAGAACCATCTTTACGGGACTGTAAAAATAGCCCCGAGAACCATCTTTACGGGACTGTAAAAATAGCCACTGCGTAAACTTAAACCTTTGACCCTTTGAGAGTGACGAGTGACGAGTGATAAGGTAAATAACAGTGCTGGGTCGAGTTTGAAACGATCGAATCGAGCGGGTTTTCGATCGAGTCCTCTAAAATCGAGTCGGTTTCGGGCGGGTTTCGAGTCAGTGACGTCATCGAGCAGTGATTCGTTTGAAAAAAAAAAACACGAGCAACTCGTTTGCCACAGGAAACTTCACATACCCCTCCCTCTCTTATGTCTGTGGCTGGCTTGACTGCAGCTGGTTATGATGGGGGCTGCCAGATGGCCAAGTTCAAAATTGGTTACTAAGAAACGCTTTTCTATTATTATTCATTTAAAAAAAAAAATCTTTTATTTAAAAAAAATGAAAAGATAAGTTTATCCAACTGTAGTCGATTGTTTTGTTAATCAAAACAAATGAGTTTTTCAAGGGAGTCAGAATGCTTGTGGTGTTGGGCTATTTGGGGTCTATTTGACTACTTGGGCAAGAAGAAATCTGGCTGTCTGGCAGCCTTGATTATGATCGTTCGTCGCATCACACACACATACACACACACACACACACACACACACACACACACACACACACACACACACACGCCATCAAACAGTTGTTGATGGTGAAGGGTTGAGACCCCCCCCCCCCCCCCCTCCCACCACCATCATCCCGCTGTCACCTTAACATTTCATATTTATGTCGCGCCAAAAGTTGTCGGCCGCCCCCACCTCCCATAATTTGTCACTGGTCGTCATCGCCTCTTGTGTGTGCGGGAAAGGTCGTGCCTTTCATTTCATTATTTGAAAAATAAATGAACAAGAATGGTGTGTTTTTATTAGGTAGGTAGATAATAATAATATTTAGCAGGTTCCACACCCAGACACACACGGATTGCCCGGACACGATGATAACGATGCCGACGACAATGGATGACGATGATGATGATGATGATGATTATCGTGTTTCTGTTTAAAAAATGAAATACTTTAGCAGGTTCCACCCCCACCCCCCACACGGATAGACCGGACCCGAAGATGATGATTGTGGTTTTGCTGGCTGTTACGGCTGTGATGAGGATGATGATAATGATGATGATGATGATGATGACGATGGCGCAGATGGTGATTATTTGTTCGGTCGCTCAGTGGTACGGTGTCTCTTGTCACAAAATCAAGCCTTGTCAATGGCCGGATGAGTGACAGTGATTGTTGAAAATTGTGATCCAGACGTTAAGTCCGTGTGTCAGGCACTTGACTCAGGTGTGAATGTATTCTTATCTTATAAGTAATGACGGGTATTGTAAAGAGCTTTAATACAAAAAGACTCCAAACAGCGAACGGTACCTACTGTACGAAATGGATGTATGGTCGATATGGCGTGCCGGAGGAATAAATTAAATAAAATATTGTGAAGTTCATTGAGCATGGTAAATCCTTGGAAATGCGCTTTGAACTAATACACCTGCTAGACAACTCCGATTCCAATATAAACGACTGATTAATATTCCCATATATAAACTATAGTTAGCTGAAAATCTTTCTTTGTCGGGACTCCAAAAGTATGGAACGAATTAGACAAAGAAATCAAAGGGTCTTTTAGGAGCACTGATTGATTTTAGATTGATTATTACATTGAAATGTGTTGATATTTATTTTATCCATTATTATTAGGGTGGTGGTGGTGGTGGTGATGATGATGATCCCGCTGATATGATGGTGATGATAAATAAATTAAACATAATTCCCTTTATTCATCCCATAGGGGAGATTCGTCTTTCGGGTCTATTCTAAGGGAAGACTGGAATAACCCAAGCGATAGCCGCAGTGCAGCGCCGCAAATTTAGTTAGGGCAAGGTGACTTGCTCAAGACCACTCAGCGGCGGGTGATCGAACTCGGTACCTTTCGGGTGCCAACCAAAGACCGTACCGCTGCCCCTGATGATGATGATGATGATGATGATGATGATGATGATGATGATGATGATGATGATGATGATGATGATGGGAACTAACAAAGAATACACAGGCATCTAAAATTGAAACATTCCATATTCAAAGCTAATGTTTTACTTTAAAAAATTGAGCTTTACAATATCCACTAAATGTGATCAAAGTGCTTTGTAAAGGGGTCCCCGGTCAACAGCAACATTTAATATGTAGGACGGGACATGCCGCCTGTTAGGCGATATTACAATTTTTCAGACAAAGACAACGCTGTTAACGGCCAGGTACTCATTTTACACCTGAGTACGGTGAGAGAATGTGAGTAAAGAGCCTTGTCCAAAGACTCAACTATGCACCGAGCGCGAGGCTCGAACCCAGGACTTTCCGATCCCAAAGCGGGTGTCATACCACTAGACCATTATAATGCACGAGAGCCATGGTCGACTAGAGTACTACCTATAGTTACGTCATGACTAGACCACATAGCCGCACTACTGTAGGAGTGTTCATTGATAGAGGGATGCGTGTGTGTCATAGAAATAGCCTTAGTGTGTGTGTGTGTGTATGTGTGTGTGTGTGTGTGTGTGTGATAGTCAAACTTTAGTAGGTTTAATGAAGTCTTGTCACACACGCGTGATACACCTATACGAATTTCCCTGCCACTGCCACCCAGACACACTAACATCTGACAAGGAGTGAGGGCTGTGGAAGAACCACAGACTACCGTGTGCAAACATTGGCGATTGGTATCGGATGGCAAACTGTGATCGTTTGAATTTGAAATGATTCGAAACACTCGTTACCCCTCCGCTCGCTCGAATCCTGATCGTCTCAAGCTCGTCTCACGTGTCAAGATCGTCTCAAGCTCACAACCCGCTTGATCGTTTTACGATCGAGTGATCGTTTTACTAACTCGCTCTTCCGGCATTGAGATCGAGCACTGACTCGTGGCTTGGCGCTCGGTCGTCGATCGAGTAAAAGCGATCAAATAACCCAACACTAGTAAATAACAGTCAGTGAACAGGACAGTAGGTGGGACAGCTGAGATGGCGAAGTAAATTTACACACGAAACCGCGTTTAAAGAGGTAGATTATTGTTTTCGTTTATATGAATTATAAGTATATTGTCAGCTGATTATTGCAGTTCTTTGGAAATTAAGTGATTATAAATCTCAAAAAAATCCCAATGAAATGGCTGTAGAATAGAAAGAGGAGTTGTGGAGTTGACAGATCGGCCCAGGGAATTGAACTTATAATTTAGGCGACCGTACTGCTGGCTATATTTGTGTTGTGAATGCAATAATGACGTGACTTGGAATAACAAATCAGTTTGTTGTGACGATTGCAATACGGCACACGGAATCTAAAATATATACAACCAAGACAAGGACCCCACTGACACTGAGGCAAATATAAAAACATTTTGGAAATGTAAAAAATGCAACACATACCCAAATGACCGGGAGGCCTTCCGAAAGCTCCTACACCCCAGTATTCTTGTTTGGTCTAGTAGGGGGTTTGAGAGGGGGAAAACTTTTTTTTTTTCCCAAACCTCCAACTAGAACATTATAAAAAAAAGTTCCCCTCCCCCCTCCCAAACCCCCTACAAGAATACTGGGGATGTAGGAGCTTTCGGAAGGCCTCCCCCTAGATTCCTCATTTAGCCCATAGGCGTTTTTTAGCCGTCCCAAACATAGATCAGTTTCACGTCCATAAATAGAAGACAAAAAGTTCTCAAAATCAAAATTCACATGTCTAGACCACTTGAGAAAGAAAACTATTTTTCGTGTAGTTTATATTAACTTTCAATGTATTAGAAATAAAGTCCGCAATTTTGCAATTTTAGTTGACTACAACAAACCTAATATAATAATTGGTGAATCATGGCTCACAACAGGTCAAAGAAATAGTGAAATATTTCCAGAGAGATATCAAACA
Organism: Berghia stephanieae; assembly: GCF_034508935.2. Taxonomy (NCBI): domain Eukaryota; kingdom Metazoa; phylum Mollusca; class Gastropoda; order Nudibranchia; family Aeolidiidae; genus Berghia; species Berghia stephanieae. The sequence goes on along the minus strand of NC_088364.1, from coordinate 40,664,751 downwards.
AATGTATTCAGGAAAGACCCAAAAATAGACATGGAGGTGATGTCTTCATAGCAGCAAATGACGCTCAAAAGCTCAACATTAGTGTAATGGAGATTGTAATTTTGCGTTGGTTTGAGAGAACCTCAATGCAAATGACCTTAAATTAGACAAAGAAATAGATTGTGAATTAGTATGGGCTGAGATCAAAATTAGAAACAACCCCTCATCGTAGGATTGTATTATTGGCCCCCAAATTCCACAATAGAAATATCAACGCATTAGGGAAATCAATATCAAAACACTTAGCTAAAAAAGAATGACACATTATAATGGGAAGGGATTTCAACCTTCCCCACATATGTTGGGACACCAACACTCTACTTCCAAGCACAACATAGAGCTTTTCTTGATATACTAGCAGAAAACCCTTAGAATAACTTCAACACGAAAAGATAACATATTAGACCTCTCCATCACCAAGAACTCTAGCCTGATTAAAACTTCTGACGTCATTCCCGGTCTATCAGAGCATGACATTGACTCTGACACAATAGCACAGGATAGATACACAAAAAGGAGATTATATCTTTATCACAAAGAAAAGAAAATCGCATTAATTGAAAAAAAATCGAGACTTGAGTGAAATGGAAACAGAAACTTTTGAAGAAATGTAGGATATGCTTAGAAATGGCCCTAAGAACATTTAGAAAATAAGGTACCATAAAAAAATGAGCGCAAAACAAAGCCACCAGCCATGAATTAATACCAATCCAAGAAGAAAAATAAGAAAAAGAAAAACACAAGCTTTTTGTAAAGGCAAAGAAATCTCAAAGCAAATGTGTTTGGGACCACTATCAAGAATTCAAAACAACAAGCCAGCGAGAAATAAGGTGGGCACATTGGAACTATATTCACAATATATTAGAGCACTCTATTAAAAATGGAAACAAAAGCGAAAAGATAGTTTGGGGGTAGCATCACTGAGCACGATGGAGCATTACATCAAGATAGCGTGACTAAAGCAGAAATTCTGAACCATTAATTCAAATCTGTATTCCCAGAACAAAAATATTTAACTTGTCCCTCAATTCTGGAACCCTCCCAAATGATTGGAAACACAAACAAAATACCAGTTTTCAAGAAAGGTAGTTAGTAAACATGTGGCAGAAAAACTACAGGCCTGTATCTCTTTAGCATGTGTCTGTTGTCAAATATTGCAGCACATACTATGTCATCATATGATACACCTGGACACCAGCAATAGATTAATGCCCCTATAACATGATTTCAGAAGTGGACATTCATTTGAAAGCCAATTAATCATAACTATGCATGAGCTCATGAAATCTTATGACTAGAAAATGCAAACTGATCTAAACATCTTAGACTTTAATAATAATAATAATAATAATAATAATAATAATAATAATAATAATAATACATTATATTTGTTGAGCACTCTTCCATATCACGAGGAAGTGCTCAGAGCGCATCAACAATTCAATTTGGAAAATAACAAAGTCTCAAGATGCTTTTTAAACATATAATCTTCCAATGAAGAATGTCGTACTTCTTTTGGAAATTTGTTCCAGAGGGTTGGGATGATTCTAGAAAAGGATTGTCCTCCACATGACATGTGAGAGTTCTTTCCTTGAGTGACAAGCAATTTTCAATCGGATGATGAGCGAAGGGGTTGGGTTGGTGTATATAACTCCAATTTATCATAAAGATTAGTTGGTTGATATGTGTTGCGGCATTTAAAACATAATGTCAGAACTTTGTACAATATTCGCTCCTTAACAGGAAGCCAATGAAGCTCTTTTAGCAGAGGTGATGCATGATGTTTCTTGCTGCACTTAAGGACTAATCTTACAGCATTGTTTTGAATTCTTTTGCCGCCTGAGTATACTCTTGCTGGTGAAGTTAAAAAAGGAGAAAGTTACAGTTGTCAAGTTTTGAAAGAACCAATGATGTAATCAAGGTTTTTGTCACATCTGTACTTATGTAGTTTCTAATTTTACCAATTCTGTTAAGTTGGAAATTTAAGCATTGAGAACGATATTTTATGTGCCAGTCTAATGTCATATTTTCATCCATAAAGATGCCAAGATTTTTAACAGCGGGTGAACTTTGCACAATCGAGCCATTTATGTTACATTTGATATTTCCAATAGAATTTGTAATATTGGGATGACAATTTCAGTCTTTTCATCATTCAAGTTGAATTTATTTGTTGTCTTCCAATTTTTTATATCATGTACTCACTTTCTCATGGTAAGTAATGTTTGACTTAGATCATTTTTCTCACATGCCATATATATTTTTATGTCGTCTGCGTATAGATGGTAATTGATGTTATATTTTCTTATAATTTTAGTGAGTGGCTGCGTCTATAATGTGAAGAGGATAGGTCCTAATACAGAACCTTGCAAAACTCCATATTTGAGGTTCCTGGTCTCCCATAATCTTCTTTTACTCTCACTCTCTGTGTGTGGCATGTCAGATAAGATTGAATCCAGTTTAAGGTGTTCCCTTTAATTCCAAAACTGTTTTGAAATTGATCGACAAGGATTTTATGGTGGCAGCAGATGAATCGAGAAGGATAAGAACGACAATCTTCCTGTTGTCCATTTCAAGTTGCAAATCATTTGTTACCCTTAAAAGTGCCGTTTCAGTACTGTGTCGTACTTTGTATGCCGATTGGAATGACTCTCATATTATTTGCTTCAATGTGATCTAACAATTGTTTCATGACCACCTTTTAACAATTTTTTAACTCATTGATATTGAGTCCAGGGTTTTTTGATAAAGGTTTAATGATGGCCTCTTTGAATATGCTTGGTACCATACCTTTGAGGAGCGAATGGTTAATTATATCAATTATATAGGGTAGTAAGTCATCCAAACATTCTTTTAATAGCTCTGTGTGGATGGGATCGAGTTCACATGATTTTGATGGACTGCTTTGGATGATAGTATGAATTTCGTTTGCTTGCAGTAGAGAAAATTGAATTCAGTGCCCTCAAATCATTCATCTTCAAAAGCATATGGTGGTGACAGTTTATCTAAACCGTCTCTTATGTTAGATATTTTGTTTTCAAAGAAAGAAGTGAACAACTCACAGATGTCTTTGTCAATTCCTGATGGCATTTTTGATGATTTTGAATTATGTAGTTCATCTGTGATAGCAAACATTTCCTTACATGTCCTTGTGTTCTTTAATTTCCCAAGGTAGTGTTGATGTTTTGCCTTCGGGATGACGATATTCACTTTGTGTTTCTTGTCTTTAAATATTTCTCAGTGGACCTTAATTTTTTATTTCTGCCACTGCCTTTCAGTCTGTCTCTTTTCTCTCTTTTTTGCTTGAATTTCATCTAAGAGCCATGGTGTGCTCGGGCAATCAGTGACAGTGCATTTCCTGGAGTGGAGCATGGTGTTCACGGACCTTTTGCAAAGTAGTACATAATTTATGAGCCAATGTACTTTCACTTGACTTTAAAGATGTTGCAATGTCTCTTTTAAATTTAAGGAGATCAATTTGACTTTTTGGTCGGGATAAAATTGTTCGTTTTGGTCTTTTATTTGATTGTATATATCCTTGAAAGGTAAGCAAAAAATGACCAGATAAGCATCCGTGACTTTTAGTTCTTTAAGGGGACTGTTTTCCTCTCTTACTATAAGTAAATCTAAACAATGTCCTGCTTTATGAGTTAGTTTATCAATTAGTTGTATCAGGTGGTATGTTTCAAATAATGTTTTCATCTTCCTGGCATCTGAGCATGATAAGTCATCCATATGGAAATTGAAGTCGCCCGTAATGATGAAAGGTGTATTAGTTGTAGATCTTAAATGGGCAAACATGTAAAATTATTTATCTTACTGGGTGAGAGAGGGAGGGAGGGGGAGGGGGCTATACATGCATACTCTAGTCAGATGCTGTGAGGACGATTGAATGCGGAGAGTAGCCGCTTCGAATGTAACAAAACTTGACTCTAGTATATTTCCTGGTGTAATGACAGATTTCATATTTCTATACAAGAATGCAATGCCCCCCCCCCCCCCCCCCCCTTTACGACCGATTCGTGGAAATGCTTTGATTGAGTAATCCTTTGGTGTCATTTCTGCCTGTGTAAACGCATCTCCGGATTTTAGCCACGTTTCTGTTAAAGAATATCAATGCCTTTCTCAATTATTGGGTATTTTATATTTTGAGTTTTTCTATTTGTTGATTGAGAATTTAGACAACCGATGACCACATTTCTTTCTTCTTACTATTCACTGTGAAGATCTTATCTCCGTCATAATTGTTTTCATTAAAGCCATTCACAAATTCAAAAACATCAATGAGTATGGGTGATGGTCTCAGTGATTTCTGGTGTGCTGGTGGTTGACAATCAAGCTGAACATAATCATCCTCTGTTTTCTTCATCCGCCCCTTCAACCTCGTCTATTAATTTTAAAAATAAATGTATTGTTTACAAATGGCATGAGGAACAAAGTAAGAAACACAGATAAAATGGCCGATGTTGTAGAATCCATTCTAAAAATCAGTTTTATTTGAAGCAGGATTATTTAAAATCTTCTTAAACTATTTAATAGAGTACATGGTGATATAACAATTATCACAGTATAAAATCCAATTGAGAATATAGAGTAAATCCAACAAAATGAATACAAATAATCACAGCACAGTCGACACAGCTGCCTGTTAGGTTCGCTACACACATGTCACTTTAGCAAGCCATTTGATGTACTCCCACACAAAAAGTTCCTTTATAAATTAGAAAGTCACGGTATAAAAGGTAATATCCTCAAGTGGCTTAAATCATTTCTGATGCAGCAAATTATTGTCGAAGGTTCATCATCATCGTCCTGTCAAGTTGATTCAGGAGTACCACATTGGACAGTTCTAGGTCTGATACTCTTCCCATGTCACATAAATGTAGCATGCTGTAGCATATCAAACACTGCTCTTTTCAGATAATTGTCTTCTCTATAGACACATCAAATCACCATCAGACCAAATACAACTGCAAGCAGACACAAAATCTCGAACAATGGGCAGACACCTGGGGCATGCGTTTCAATTAAACAAAATGTTATAAGATGGAAATATCCTGCAGCAAAACACCGCTTAGAGCCAACTACACACCTAACAATCACACAATCAAACAAGTTACAGAAAATCCATATTTAGACATCATTATACAAGAAAACCTAAAATTGCAAGCACACATCAACAAAATAATAAAGCAAATTCAGCGTGAGGGTTCATCAAAAGGAATATCAGACATTGCCAAGATCAATCTTAGACTATTCCTGTACAGTTTGGGACCCACACCTATAATCAGATATAAAAGCAATTGAAGATGTACAGCGCTGCGCTGCAAGATTTGTCTTCAATGACTACAGCCCCCATAGCAGCATAACAGACATGATCACACAGCTTGGATGGACTCCCTTACAAGACGGACAGAAAGAACAATGACTGACTCTTATTTTCAAAATTACAAACAAAATGATGGCCATCTCACCAGAACAACTAGACCTACAACGAAATTCACACATTCAAAGAAAAACCAACGCAAAATACCAATCTGAAAACTCAAAACATTTTCAAATATTCATTTGCACCCTGCACTATCAAAGACTGGAAAGCTCTTCCTGAATCATATGTGAACACAACGGATTTAGAACCCTTCAAGCGAAGATTAGTGAAATTCATCACCCTCAAAAACAAATACTCAGAATTGAGTCGACTTCGAGTTACATTCAGATTCAGATTCACGGGGGGAAGGGGGGTTGCAACACATATTCTTATATTTGATTTAACTGTAAAAACAACGTCAACGTATTTTCAGGTCTGATAACCGGATGCAATCATGGACTTGTTTTAACATTGTTGTAATGGAGAATATTTTGTGTTGGTTTGAGAGTTTTTCCATTACAAAAATTAGACCATAACAAATTGGGTTATCAGACCTGTTAATAAGTAAGCACAGGAGGTGTAAAAAGGATGGGTTTCTTTCTTATGCTATTTTTCATTGGTTTTATTCATTTTATTTTTATTGTTTGTATTATGTTTTTTCTCCTTTTAATTTTTTTTCGTGATTACTTGGTTCAAGTAACAGAATGTATCTTTAGTTTGTTGATTGAAGCTTAACAGTTTAAAAACAAAAAGATTTTCTTTATTCAGTGGTGATAATCATCCGATTTTGGTATTTTATGAGATGCCATGTCAAACATTGTCTTCTGATAAAATCTCAGGTTGATAAGTGGTGGATCCGCCGAAAAATCACCATCATGTCTTTTGTTAAAATTTGACGCTTAGGCCTATGCTCACTTACCTCAAACTTGGTGACCGTCCCATTTTTTATGACAGACTGGAGCCAACTGTCAAAAGTGACACAAAACCAGTGGTGGTCTTGGATGAGTTGGTGGCCCAAAGGGAAGGGAATGGGGCGACGTGTACTTATGGGTGGGGCTTACTTTTCGGCATTGCACTGTTATAGATTCCTAGGTTATTTCAGTTCTCCCTTGAAATACACCTTCAAAAGAAGTCTCTGCATGGGGATGAATAGAGACATTTAAAAAAAATAATAAAGTTGTTTCTCACAAATTAAAACCAATGGTAAATGGTTTAGGACCTGGATCCTCTTGCTTCTTAGGCAAGAATATTTTGATGGTTTTGAGTAACATTATTATCTGATTCTCAGATCGTTAATCATGTTTGACAAATATGGAAAGCTACTTTGGGATTACATCAAAGATGCCTCTACAACAACCCATTGCATTTTGGGAGCTGTTTCACTGTATACATTTTACCGATTGGTCATAAAGAAAAAATACAAATTGCCACCCGGACCACGAGGCTTACCACTCCTTGGAAATCTTACAGGTAATTATTAACCTTCTTTACATGTAACAATCCTCACTTTGAATTTCATGGGTAAACTTTTATGGAGGTATGTTTTCAACAAAACTACATCCTGGATTAAACTAACACATGAAACATAATGGAACACGTTTCAAAATATGTTTTATGATCGAGATAAGAGATTGATAGAATGCACAATAGTCAATGAATGGACATTCTAACAATGCACATTCTAACTTTAAAGTGCGCATCATTTATATTCCGGCAAGGATTTTTGCTTTAACATCAAAATTGGAATGCACTATGTGCCTATTTACAAAAGCCTCTGTCAACAAAAATATTCTAAGATCTAAAATGTTTTTTAACAGTGCAAAATATGCTCATGAACACTTTTTAAAGTATCTTTAACTATTTCAAAACTTACCTGAATTTTTCAGTGTCCTGTAAAATATCCTTTAAGTGTTCCTTGTTATAGGGCCATGTGATCATATGCCCATAAGGAAAAGATTATTATTATTATTATTATTATTATTATTATTATTATTATTATTATTATTAGTAGTTAGTAGTAGTAGTAGTAGTAGTAGTAGTAGTAGTAGTAGTAGTAGTAGTACTTAGTAGTAGTAGTTAGTAGTTGTAGTAGTATTGTTTTTACTATTATGATTATTATTATGATTATTATTATTGTTGTTGTTATTATTATTATTATTATTATGATTATTATTATTATTATTATTATTATTATTATTATTATTATTATTATTATTATTATTATTATTATTACTATTTGCTCAGAATTTTAGATATACTACCCATTCAAGTAATAATAGGGGATAATTGCATGTGTAAGTATTCAAAGTTCACATATCTTAATCATACAGTATATACTGCTAGCCATTGCTCTTCATCAGTATAATTATTAATATTATTCATAATATGAATCATATCTCTTCTCTACCTTACATTCAAGCATTCAGAAATGCATCAATGTTTGACAAGTTTGTTGAATGGCAAAAGGAGTATGGAGACATTTTTACTGTTCAAATAGGTGAGTGTAGATATTCAGTTATTACCCTGATTGTGACTTGCATTCGAGTATTCTTGAAAATAACCTGTGTTTATGGAAACATTTATCACTAATAAAGTTGAAATATTCACAGCTCTTGGCCATGTTTTGGTTGTTTAACTCCGTTGATCACAGCCGTTTACTGCTTTCAACTTAGTTCGACAGGTAAATTTTGCCAGAGGCTAGTTCATAACAGATGGCAAGTCATGGCCTGGGCCTAAAGGGAGACTGAACAAAGTAGTGTAGTAAAGATGATATGAAGTGTTGCGATAAGATATTTTAGAGTCATAAGTGATTTACATACTTTTATTTGATATTAATTTAATGCATCATTTGGGATTAGATTTTAAAGGAAATGACCATAAAAATGGATCAGAAGTTTTAATTACTTTAAACCATATAATCAAACAATACATAATTTTTAATCAGTTTATACAAATTAATGAGGAATACTGCAATAATCCGAAATATTAATAGAGTAGAAATATATAATTCAAGTGATTTTTGTAAATAAGCATTGTTGAGATATCCACTCACCTGTACAGCAATATCCCTTTTTTTTGACAACAAAAAAAAAGCATGATCACCGCATTGTAGGGGGTTTGGTGATCAAATGATCAAAATGAACTGGTTTTAGTGTTGTAAATTGACAATTACTTTGGACAAAGCACTACGAGATGAGCAGTCAGGTTTCAGAAAAGAACGGTCGTGCACAGACCAAATTGCAACTCTAAGAATCATTGGTGAGCAGTCGATTGAGTGGCATTCATCCCTATATGTATGCTTTATAGACTTTGAGAAAGCATTTGACAGAATAGATAGGAAAGCATCTGGAACATCCTTTTCCACTATGGGGTGCCAGAAAAATTTATAAACATCATCAAACGACTTTATGATGGGTTTTCCTGCCAAGTCATCCATAATGGTCGACTCTCAGAGGATTTTGATATTACATCAGGAGTTAGGCTGTTTGCTGTTCCCACTTCTATTTCTTGTGGTATTGGACTGGGTGACAAAGACAGCATATGGCAATTCCAACAATGGCATCCAATGGACATTTTCAAAAAAGACTTGAAGACCTTGAATTTGCAGATGACCTAGCCCTCCTCTCACACTGCCTACAAAAAACAAAGTCACGGCCCTGGAAGAAACAGCTCAGCGAGTTGGCCTCAAGATTAGTGAAGAGAAGACAAAAGTACTGCACTTAATTTCCAAATGAGAATCACAAATCACCATCTCTGGCACAGCAATAAAAGATGTCGGGGAATTTACATACCTTGGCAGTAAAATCAGTCAGTCTGGTGGAACTGATGAAGACATTATCGCTAGAATCAAGAAAGCGCGCCAGGCCTTTGCAATATTGAGACCAATATGGAAAGCTTCCAGCATATCCACATACACCAAGATTAAAATATTTAACATTAATGTTAAAGCAGTCCTGCTCTATGGGTCAGAGACTTGGCGAACAACCTTGAACACATCAGCCAAGATACAAACTTTTGTCAATCGCTGTCTTCGACAAATACTCAGGTTGAAATGGTTTGACAAATTGCCAAATGGAACCCACAGGGCAAGAGGAAACAGGGTCGTCCAAAACAGACTTGGAGGAGAAGCCTTCACCAAGAATTGTGTGTCTCCAATCTTACCTGAAGTGAGGCAAAGGTCTGTGCAAGGACAGGAGAAGATGGAAGAGTGCTGTTGAGGCCCTATGTTCCGCCAGGAGCCAAGAGGCATAATTCAAAGTAAGTCAAATTGACAATTCTTAATAATAATAATAATAATGATAATAATAATAATAATGCCGATGGTGGTGCTAATGATGATAACAGTAAGAATAATATATTTACTACCACAATCACCACGACTATAGCTACTGCTAACACTGCTACTAATTCTACTACTACTACCATGATATTGACGACGACGACTACTACTACTACTACTACACCATCATCATCAACATCATCAGCAGCAGCTTCAATAGCATCATTATTAATATCCTCCTCCTCCTCATAATCATCATCATCATCATCAATAACAAGCAGACCTGCCAACCAGTACGATTAATCGTATTTTAGTACGATTTTTGGACCCCAAATACGCGGATACGATTTTAGTGGATTTAATGTGTGATGTGTGATGTGAATGATCTTGATGATACATTTGATGCATTGATACACACATGTCGCACACCAACCGTGTTTCTGAAGGAATGATGCATCACATTTAATACTATAGTTATCATTTCAGTTGCTTATATGATGCCGGTTTTCACTAATATTTTTCTCATATATTCTTGAGGATTTGCATAGAATTATGCATATAAGCTTGTTTTATACTTTAATTAGTCTCAGACCACATTTAAACTTTTGCCACTTATTACATAGAAAATTCTAAGTGAAAATTTAATTGAACCAACATCTTTGACTATGAAGCCTTCAATTAAAAACTGTGTTGCTAATTAACTTAAACATAAATGGGTTATTTCCCTTTATAATAACTAAATTAATCTATTTTGATTTATAAAATTTATAATGATCTTTTTTTTTCTTTATTATTTTGTACGAGTCTTGAATTACAAAGTGGGCAGCTTTAAGAATGGTATTTGGTTCAAAATGAATTTTTTAGAACCATTTTAGAAGTACAGTAAAATTACTTTAAACCGAAAGAAGCTAAACCGAAACATACCTTAAACCGCAAAGAATGTAATAAATTGTACTAGTTCCTTCATTATCTTTGTACTAATTCTTACGATGAACCGAAATACTTCTAAGCATTACTTTCTTTAAACCGAAACAACTTGAGAGCACCTTCCCTTTTTCTCTCTCTATTTTTCTTCAAAAATTCGGGAAGGTGGCCACACGTAATAATGCCCGATAATAAACAAAGACCGTAAGCATAAGATGAGGGTGGGGGGTAGGAAAACACTTCAATCACTGCACTTGGAATTGGCCAACACCACAATCGCACAGACTGGAAAAGGAAGCGACGGGTGACTGGCAGGCGAAAAATGAGGAAAGAGGGGGAGTTGGGGTGTAGAATCACGCAAGCGAGATGTTCTCACTCGTTTGTTGATGCTTTGGAACCATCGTCTACTATAAGAAGTCGTTGTTTGGAACTGACTGGATTTTCAACACGAGGGGGGGGGGGGGGGGTAGGGTACTTACCATTGACATGCCATTTCATTTCCAGTTTGTTTAAATGTGTGTGTAAGGGGGGGGGGGGGGGTCTATGTAATTAGGCCTTTGAACTTAATGGCTTTTCAACAAAAGAGGGATGTGTAGTAGACAGCCTAGCATTGACACGTATTTTCATTTCCATTTCACTTCACCTCTGAGTAGTTGCGCATCATTCATTATCAATTATCACACAACACCTTTCGATCTTATTTTAGCTTTACATTTTACTAAAAGATGTCCAAAAGAAAGCACTGTGCTTACATGTTGGAGTTTAAAATCAAAACACTATGTGAAGTCGATGAAAAAAAAAATTGAGCAAGACGGAGATATGTAAAATACACGGCATCCCAAACTCAACTCTTTCAACAATTTTGAATGGAAAACGAAAAACACGAAAACTATTTTTTAAACACACACACACACAAAAAAAGAATAATAAAATAACATTTTTTTTTAAAATGGTTACGAAGACAGCATTTATTCAACAACTCCATTTAAGGGGAAACCCATGATATGATTAAATGAGCAAATTCCTTAAACTTAAATAGTTACTACACTTGAAAAACATCGCAAAACGGGAACTTGCTTTAAACCGAAATGTCTTTAAACCGAAATGGTTTAGAAGGTCCCCAAAATTTCGGTTTAAAGTAATTCTACTGTATTTAACTTGTCTCTCATATTACATGTCTCTCATATTACATACTTTGCGAATTTCCCATCATTTGACCAAAGTAATAGTATTAGTAGTATATAGAAGTAATAATAGCAGTAGTAGGAGTAGTAGTAGTGAATTCTCAAACAAAAAAAAACAAAAAGAGAGAGAGAGAGGAGAGAGAGAGAGAGAGAGAGAGAGAGAGAGGAGAGAGAAGAGAGAGAGAGAGAGAGAGAGAGAGAGAGAAAGAGAGAGAGAGAGAGAGAGAAGAGAGAAAGAGAGAGAGAGAAGAGAGAGAGAAAAAGAGAAGAGAGAGAGAGAAAAAAGAGAGAGAAGAGAGAGAGAAAAAAGAGAGAGAAGAGAGAGAAAAAAGAGAGAAGAGAGAGAGGGAGGGGGAGAGAGAGAGAGAGAGAGAGAGAGAGAGAGAGAGAGAGAGAGGAGATGGGTCATTCGATCACATATATGGAAAATATCTTGCTACTGTTGCAAATTGTCAATCTATTGAATTGAAGCCCACTCTCCCAGATATTTTATCTCAAAACTGTCTCATAACTGATGTACTGGGCTAGCAGATATCACCATCACAACTTCATCAGCATCTCTTACCATCAACATCATGACATCATCACTTCTACAACTGCCATCACAGCATTGTCACTGCCACAACCACCACCACATCACTTCTACCACCACCGCCACCACAGCTTCATCATCATCACCACCACCACCACTAGAGCACCATCGCTACAACAACCAACACTTCTTCCACTGACACTATCATCAATACTACCAACATGTTACGGGTCTTTTGGTCATTTCTTTGAGTATTTCGAAAGCAATTTCCTTTGATATTGCAATTTCTGAGCCTTATGTTAATTTTAAATGGCCATTAAGTTTTAGTTTCTCGATAAATCGATAATTTTGTAATCACTAGAGATTGCTTGAATGATGAAGATCAGAGTTTATTTTGATTTGGGATTGATGTTAGCTTTTATATAAATTTTTGTATAGTGCGCACTTTTTTTCCACATGTGCGAACAAAATACACTTTTTTGCTAAAAAATGCACTTTTTAGGGTCATGGAATACACTTTTCATCCTGGGAAGGTTGGCAGGTCTAACAACGTTATCATGTTCATGTTCATGTTATTATATAAAACAACACTAGAATTTAGTCTATAGATTAAGTTAGTCTGAATACTTATTTTGTTAGCCAACAAGGAAATATGCCGGATGTATTTACACATCAATTGTGCAAAAATCTTTCATTAAAAAATTTTGAAAAAAATTACGATATTAAAGGTAGAGTATTACTCTTATATTCTCCACTTTGGGTTAGGGTAACAAAACTCATTGAATGTTGATTTTGTTAAAGAAATATATAGATTCTTCAAAGAAGAATAAAGTACACTCGCCATTTCTTGATATCAATTAAAATAATTGCGTCTTGGTGAAAATGCGGCCGTTATATCCATATAAAATAGAAAAACATAGAAGAAGTGTAGGGTCAGCAATTGTAGTGTAAAAATAATGATTTTATGAAAATTGTTCTATTTCCTGGCTGACAATGAAACCCAAGTGGTTATTCTACATGCAGGAATAATTTATGGCCATTCCTCACGTTTTAGACATCTGTTATGACATAACCACATGGTGGTCTCCCCTTCAACTAAGTTGTGAATGAATACCAGACTATAGACAATGACATTAATATTATTGGATTGTTATTACTGAGAAATTGTCTAATTGCAATATGTGTGGATATTTGATTTCATTTGACCTGAGGGGGGAATAAATGAAGCATTATAGAGCACTTTGAGATAATATAAGACAAGATGAACATTTTTTATCCACTTGTAGGTATTGGCTAAAGAATTTTAAAAGATAATTAAGCAAATCTATTCTTTAAAAAAAAATCGGGTTAGGGGTCAAAATTCGTGCGTGCAGCCAATGTTCACTTTTTGCCAACAAACACGGAATTACTGGCAAGTTTAACAATTATAAAACTTTTTTTTTACAGATGTAAGAGGGATACACTCAAACGTTTACAAATAATATGTTAAAAATTACAAAAACATTGTTTTTTTACATGTAACTTCGAAATGCTTTTTATGAATTTGCTTATTTATTCATATTAACACCTGTTCTTTTTTTCTTCTCTAGGCCAGTATTTTAAATGTAATATATGCCTTGATTCTAACCATGTATCTCATTAAGATGACTCAACATTTTTTTTTCTTTTCTAAACTTTAGGGAATGCAGTTTCCACTTAAGTGCCTCTTGATTTCTAATGAATAATAAGTAGAAGTGGGCCTTTATGGTCTTATGGAATGACGTTTGGTCCTTCGCTGGAGTGCCATTGAGAGTGACCTAATATTGAGTCCTTGGAAAAGGATCTTTACTTACACTCTGTCATAGCAATTAGGTTTACATGCTGAAACAGCGTCGTCTCTGCTTTTAAAAAGTTAAAATAGTGTCTTGCAAGCATTGTGTCTCATCCTAATACTAAGTGTTACTATTGGATTGGTATCTCTTGTAAAGAGCTTTGAGCACATTAAGTGACTATTGCACTCTATAGAAACTCAGGTTTACAGAAATATTTCTATAAGAAACTAGTATGGCAGTAATGCTGCTGTTTATGTAAGATTTGCGAGTTTTCTTGATTTTCATCACAATATTCTCAGAGAAGGACAAAATTCAAAGATGTTCAGTGACATATTCCCTTGATTGAATAAATTAAAGATAAGGCGACATACATGCCTCGCCAATCGTGATTGATGACACTAGCATTCTAATAATCATTTTTTGGCTTGTTTGTCTTTTTCTAGGTCCACAAACTGCCATCGTGATAAATGATATTGATCTCGTGATAGAAGCCTATGTGAACAAAAGCAATGATTTCTCAGACCGGCCATTTTTCTACTCTTGTAAGTTTGGCTTAAAAGCACAAATTAAAAATGACTATTTAAATGTTGAAGAATGGCATGTATCTAACAACATTTTTCTCATTTTTGTTTTTGAACTGTTGATATTCATTAAGTCATAATTATCTTAGGTGTAATGATATATATATCTGGGTATCCTTTAGTGGGTAGGGAGGTACCAGTACCTGCTATGTCTTCTATCCCTTGTATCTGTTTTCTAATAGCTTTCTGTCTTTGTCTTAGAATGAGTTTACTTGGTTTTGTGCTGACCCTGGACAGTCCTTGGCTTGGAGGGAAACAGTCGAATGTATAGTTATAGTTTTGGGAGATGACATTTTTTCCTTGTAAATTATCTCTCAGTTAAGTACTGTTATTTTTTGTAATTTTTAACATATTATTTGTATACGTTTGAGTGTATCCCTCTTAGTGGGATCTTGTTCTGGTGTCTGGGTGAGACTCTTAGGTGATCTCAAACTAAGTTCACTGATAGTTTGCTCTTGGAATCTACATCTGTTCCCTATTTGAACCATACCCTTTTGTCTTACTTTTTCCTTAAGTCCTTTTAATTGTACATCTTCCTTTTTACTGGCGCTGATATGAACTAAATGTGTTGCAAGCGCCATAAAACCCTTAAAAACAAACATGATGTATCTATCACTCACTCACTCAATCCTCTCGGGGCCTGCTGGCACTTGAGGCGATGCAAGGGATCTCCACCTGATCCTGTCAGCCGCTATTCTCGGGGCCATCTCAAGGGACAGACTTCTCTGCTTTAGGTCCTTCTCTACCGTACGTCTCCAAGTCTCCTTGGGCGGCCTCGCTTCCTCTTTCCTTGGGATTTCCATCGTAGAGCCTTCCTTATCAGTGATTCATTGGGTCTGCAACAGACATGATGCATCTATGGTCAACAATAATTTGAGATCTTAAAACCTTGCTTATTGATTGAAAAATGGGTGCCATTCTCGTAGCAGACTTACCATGTTTTGATTGGTCTCCCTGCCTTTGTGATTAACAGGTGCGGACCTACCTCCCTTTGTGATTGGCTAGCCTATCCTTTGTCCCCATGTGGTAACAGTGTAGAGTGAATACAATGGTGGATAGGTGCAACAGTGTGTGAAAACATGTGGAGAAAACTATGGGGGATAGATGCGTCAAGTTTTGTGATGTTTACCGACTTTCAAGATCGAAAGTTTGAAAGACACATATTACATGTCAGCATTATGACCATATATGGATATATAAGAAACTATCGTTTGATGTTAACCGGCTTTCACTTTCAAGATTGGGCAAATTTTGGACAAGAGGTATAAATGTCGAGACACATCTACACCACCGTTATCCTGACTGAGGAAACTGTTACGACATCTTTGATATATCAAGGCTTGTTGACAGATATTAACACATGTGATGCTTGTCACAAGTGCAATGAAGCAATGTAACTGACCAGGAAAAGATACAAGGTGGAGCTGATTTTTGCAGTGTGCTATGTTGCCAGAAGAAAGGTTGCCAAGCTACAAGATCTGTACATCAAGGTAACAACTTTTTTCATTTTGAGGATAAAGATGGAAAAACCAACTCCAAATTTTTACTGTCTGACATTTTGGAGCTGGTATTTTGTTCACATGGGACATGCTTATTTAACAAGTGCTAGAATACACCGGAAGAAGTGGACAGGCCATAGTAGAATGGTTCAACATGTGCGAAGTATCCTCTGGAATGTTGGGGTGGTAGGTCTGCTATGAGGACAGAAACACCCAGTGACAAGGCAGTAAGTCTACTACGAGAACAGAAACACCCATTGTCAAGGCGGTAGGTCTGCTGCGAAAACAGAAACTCAGTGTCAAGGTGGTAGGTCTGCTATGAGAACAGAAACACCCAGTGTCAAAGTGGTAGGTCTGCTATGAGAACAGAAACGCCCAGTGTCAAGTCGGAAGGTCTGCTACAAGAACGGAAATGCCCAGTGTCAAAGCAGTAGGTCTGCTATGAGAACAGAAATGCCCAGTGTCAAGGTGGAAGGTCTGCTACAAGAACAGAAACACCCAGTGCCAAAGCGGTAGGTCTGCTATGAGAACGGAAATGCCCAGTGTCAAGGCAGTAGGTCTGCTACGTGAACAGAAATTCCCAGTGTCAGGGCGGTAGGTTTGCTACGGAGGACAGATAATGTGAAGTAGGTCTGCAATGAGAATGGCACCAAAAAATTTTTAAACATCCTTGTTTATATATGCTCATAATAACCACGCCCTTGTTTTGTTTGTATTTATGTCTCTTTAAGAATGTGCAGATTGTCATTTTTGAAAATTTCAATATTTGTACCAATGGTTTGCTTTCCTAACCAAGTGCATGTGATTTTTATTTTTTATTTTATCAATGTGTTTTTTAACTGAGTACATATATTTTAAAAATTCAAAATTTGTATCAATGTGTTTTTTATTATAGTGCACATGTTTGCAGAGGGTTCCAAAAGCATCCTTACATCATCTCTGGGAGATACTTTTAAATATCAGAGAAAAGTTGCGTCACAGTCACTAAGGTTAGTTAAAACGTTTTACAATGAAAAATTCTTTTTCTCATGAACATATATTTGAAAGTTTTGTCAAATAAGCTTGGTGTTTAAAAAAAAATTTTATTTAGAGAAATAGAGGGCCTCACATCTAGTAAGAATTTTTGGCCTGAAATCATTAAGTATATGCAGAATGACAGACAATCATTTCTCCTTTATCGGTTTAACCAATGTCCTGAACAAGGAGCCATTGTAACCAAATATCCAATTTTTCAGCTAAAACAACTACCTACCTATATTGATCCTTTCTATCAGACGTTATATTATAATCTAATCAGCCTCCCAGTATAGTATATTCCTTTTCATTTATAAAGATGCTATTTGTTGATTGATCTTCCATCATTCAGGCTACCACATATAATATAGAAAGGAAGAATATTCTGAGGACTTTTTAAAAAATTGTTGATAGATACTCGAGTAAACCACACACATGAAAAAAAAGAAATTATACCAAAGACTTATACAAATTAACTATGGCAGGAAATGATTTTTAGCTTGATATATTTTGATCCAAATTTAAATGAAAGATTTACCAACTAAATGTTTTTTTTACAAAGTTAATTTACCAATAAAGAAATAATTATACTTATATATATATATATATATATATATATATATATATATATATATATATATATATATAGAGAGAGAGAGAGAGAGAGAGAGAGAGAGAGAGAGAGAGAGAGAGAGAGAGAGAGAGAGAGAGAGAGAGAGAGAGTCCAACCAGGTCAGGAATTCTGGAAAAGTCTGGGGAAAATCAGAAGTTTTTTTTTGCGAAAATGTGACTGGGAAATAACAAATGGCCTTGAATTTTGCAATTGGGTTGGGGGGAAAATAATACGTGGCTAGGTGAAGCGGACTTGTCAGAAGTAAAGAAGTAAAGATATAAATTATACTAGTTTGTTTTCAAATATGCCTTTCTAGCAATTTTATTCTCTTTGACAAATCAAGAGCAAAACATGACCAGCATTAGAGGAAAATAGATAAAGAAGAATTCCATTTAAAATGTGCGGCCTTGTGGCCTTGTAGTATCACACCCGCCTTTGGACTTGTGAGTCCTACTCTTGAGTGGTGCAATTTTGAGTCCTTTGAAAAAAACTCTTTACTTATATTTTCTCATTGTACTCGGGTATACAATGAGTACCTGGTCGTTAACATTGTTGCTGTAATATTATAAATTGTAATATTGCTTTAGTTGTCTATCGAAAGTAATTGTAATGTCACCTTACAGGCATCATTCTCTTCCTACATTATGCTGATAACTTGGCAACCCTTGCAAAGCAGTTACATCATGTTTAGTGGATATTCCGCTTTATATGCTCAAATTATTTTGTTGGGGTTTTTTAAAACTTAGTCATGACTAGACCTGAAAGTTGTGCATATACCCCAATGCTAGGAGAAAAGAAGGATAAAAAACTAAACGAAGCTGTCTTGATTTTTACTAAAGGAGAATTGATTCCAATGCATCAGAAGATCCTCAAGTTGAGTTTAACCTAATTTTGAAGCACATTTAATCCTTGATTCATTCCAGACAATATCTGAGTGGACAACAGTTTGAAGAAAGATGCCATGAAGTAATATTGAACACGGCAAAAGTCATCGAGTCTCAAAAGGGTTCATTTTTATTGAAAGATATTCTTTCCCTTTCTGTTTTCAACATCATGCATGGTCTTTGTTTTGAAAGTGTGTGAGTTGAATTTTTAATTTTTAATTGTTTCTTTTCTTCTAATGAAAATGTTTACAAAATACCAATCTTCAATTGCTCAGCCAAACATAACACACATACTAAGACAGATGTATTACAAAGATATGAGTTACTAGCTGTTTCATAGACCAACAGAGCTACCAGGATCCTCTTTCATGATAGTTTCTGAAGTTAAATCAGTCCTCTTCAAGTTAAGACCAAGACCATGTACATTCAACCTTGTTTGGCATGGCATACTATTTTTTTCATTCATAGTCGTGAGGGACAATTAGAATTTTTTCTTTGAAGAAGGGAGCAGATTTATTGAGATTTAAAAGGAAGGGTTGAATGAAAAGAATTAGGTAAATCTTTTATTTTAATGACAATTGAAAGTTTTTATTGTGGCATTAATTGAAACCTTTGAAATTTAAGAGCTGAAATATTCCTTGATGATCTCTTTACAAAGCAGTATAGCCATTATATAAATAGTTATATCAAGTATTGATTTTCTTTGAATTATCTTTATATTCTCCAATGCGGTCTTTGCTATACTAAAAATATAGATGAACTTCTTCCTCCAACAAGAAAGTATAAATTTTTTATAGATGACAGTTCATATGAAGAAAAATAGGCAATATTGCAAAATCTTAATTCTATTGAAGTTAAAACTGAAAGAGTAATGGAAAATAGAATTTAAATGGGTTTAAAATTCACAAAAAATAACGATAAGTATTGTAATGTAAGCTTCAATTTATTAAACAAAGACAGATACTGCAGACGTTTCGGATTCCCCCCTTATCAACAAAACATGATGAATGAAATACTAAGGACGAATGAGAGTTGTATGAATGGAGTAGTTAAGGTGAATAAACAAAAACAATGATAGGACAGGAAATAGACTGCCCCTTTCACTGCATGGATTTAGCACTATTTCAGATTTGAACTCCCAAGGGGCAATTAACCTTCCCTGATAGCTACCTCAGTGGAGGTTAACTGGTATCAGGCAATGCCGTTTCCAATTGGGGCAATTATGGATATTTATGGTCTTATAATGAATTAAGAATGCAACAGATGCTAAACTGCGGGATGTACAGGTCGGTTTTCGGAAAAAAGTTTCAACCACCGACCGGATTGTCTCTCTGTGAGTCATAGTGGAACAGTCTATAGAATGGAATTCTCCTCTTATTGTCAACTTTCTGGATTATGAGAAGGCTTTCGACAGCATTGACGGAGCAACATTTAGGAAAATTCTGGCACATTAGTAAACCATTTTCATCCTTGCCATTGATTGGTTAATGAAGAAACCCTTGCTCTCATGTTCATCCTTGCCATTGATTGGTTAATGAAGGAAACCTCCAAAGGGCGAAGAAATGGGATACAGTGAACCCCTTGGACACAGTTGGATGATCTGGCTCTTCTGTCCCACACCCAGGACCAGTTGCAAGCAAAAACCACAATAATAAACAGCCTCTTGGAATCAACTGGTTTAAGAATTCACCCTACAAAGTCAAAGGTCTTAAGGATAGGTACACGTCAAAGGGAGCAGATCAAAGTAAAAGATCAGGAACTTGAAGATATAGACACTTTCTGCTATCTCGGGAGTATAATTGACAAGGATGGAAGCACGGAAGCATATGTGAAAGCACAGATAGGAAAGGCATAGGCTACATTCACATCTTTGAACAGAGTATGGAGAACTAAAGAACCTTCGACTAAAGCTAAGACTTTTCAACTCAAACGTGAAGTCTGCCCTACTTTATGAATGTGAAACTTGGAATGCATTGCAGGCATGTGTAAGGTGGAAACAGATTTTCATAAACAGGTGCATGTGTAAGCTACTCAGAATAAAATGGGTGGATAGAATTGAGAACGAAGAAGTATAGAAAAGAACACAGCAGAAACCAGTGGGAGAGGAAATAGGAAGAAGACAATGAAGGTGGATTGGACACACTCTTTGAAAGAATGACTCTACCATAACAAAGAAAGTATTAGACTGGAACCCTCAGGGTGGAAGATTAAAGGGAAGGCCACGGGGAACATGGAGAAGAATGAAAGAAGATGATATACAGAGAAGTGATAAGACATGGAACGAGATCAAAAAGTTTGCTCAAGATAGAGAAGGATGGAAACTGTTTGTCGTTATTCAAAACTCATCAGCAGTAACTCATGAGTTTTAATTAATATCAAAAGTAGATGTATGCAGTTGTGTTCTTGTGTATTATTATCATATTGGTAGCTGTGTATTATTATTATATTGGCAGCTGATTTTCTTGATTTATTCTTGGTTTTGTTGGTTCTGTATATATTTTTTTTTACCATTTCCAATCCTCTCAAACAGTTGTATTAGTCAAAACAGTAAACTGATATGATTTATGTCATGTGGTAAAACAACTCATGAGAATAAACATTTGGGTAAGCTTTGATTGATCAGTAAAAACTAAAAACTAGCATTGTGTATGTTTCAATATCTCGATTTACTACCAATCTGCCTATAAAGTATGACCTCTTTACAAATAATGTTACTGGACATACTACAAATGTTGCAGTATCAATCATTAATTACAACTCACACAAGGCACTGGTGCAGTTAAATTAAATGATTTGCTCAAAGAAAAGGACACAGTAGGTGGTCAAAAGAGGATTCAAAATTATGAGAACATATAGTTTATTCCAAGTAGCGACCTCTTTCTCCTCATTGACCAACTCCATCCGAAACGAACCACACTGTCAATACAGGTTATATGGAATCATCTCCTTTCCACCAAGAAGACACATTTAGTCATTGTCTTTTAAAGTCATCTGATATACCATTGAACTCCAGTCAGTCAAATTGAGAGATAAAATAATTGAATAACAATCATAATCAAATCAGTATAACACCACATGCATACCACAGCAAGGTCATTTATTGATTTGCGAGAAATCACTGCCATATTTATCTGGACGCATCAGTCTATAAAAAGTTAACACATTCACTTGTGCACAAAAGGAAAACTTGCATTTACATTTTATTACTTATTCAACCTGCAAAATTGCGAGTACTTAAGATGAATTTCAATGGCAGGAATGGGGCCTTCAGTGAAATACACAAGGCAATCTAGCACACCAGGCCAATCAATACAGAGACAATAAATATAACACAATCAAACATTGACACCTATATGACACTGTTAATACGGCAATGTCCTGAGAAAACCACATAAAAGCAGAATATCTTCTAACAATGATGCCTAACGTTCATAAAAAAATTCTAATTTTGAGTTGAATAATAAGGGATTAAAGTGTAAAAAACAGTCATCCACTACTACTACCACTGAAATATTGGCTTTCAAGAGTGCCCAGAACTACATATTTAAGTCAGTTAAATGCTTTTTTAAAAAAACATGATTAATATATTTTCGTCTAATGGTTTTTATTTCATTCCAAACTGATATTGGGCATCATTTTTAACATGAAATACTGTGGGAAAGATAATGAGGATTTCACCAAGTCATGCCAAATAAGAATTTTACAATAAAATATTCATATCTTTTAAGATTTTACTGCCCGGACAACAAAACTTGGCACGTGTCAAGACTATCATTTTTACTTTAAAATGATGCTTGTCTCAATATTTTTTGCTGATGTGAATTAAATTATCAATATATGCAAATTACTACAAATTAATTTCATTGATAACTCAAAAATCACTGAATTGACACCTCTTATGAGCAGCCTTAAAAGGATACATTATCATCATCCATGGCATATGATGAAAGAAACCCTTGCTTTGCCTGTGTTTAGGGAACAATTTTCATATTCATATTATCAACTGAGCAATACCATGAAATATTGCAGCAATTAATTACCAACAGTGGCATCACAGATCTCCCCTGTTCCACACATGGATTGACCTCACTAATGGGGTCGAGTTGACCTAGCTCTGAAATACCGCTCAGGGGGAAATGCCACGCAGTGCTTTGTAAGGAAGCACAAATTGAAATATGACAATAGATATTAATAAAAGATGTGCAATTCATGAAAATATGTCATGCAGTATAGAATGTAAAATAGGCAGCTATGAGACCAGTTAACAACGAAAACAGCAAAACAGACAGACCCATCCCCATCATCACAAGTCACCCACTAAAGGGATAAATTCAATAAACCACCTTTAATCCCTTACCCATAATTTGAGGGACATACTCACTATGAGTCACATAACAGTGGACATGGCCAATAGTCAATGTAAGACCCAGCCTTGTGAACATTGCAGATGCAGGACATGCCCACATTTATTCATGGAAAACTCCATCGATTTCCCTGATAGAGTTTGGGATATCAGGCACGCATTCACCTGCACTGATCACTTTTTGATCTACGCAATAATCTGCAAACGTTGCTCCAATACATATGTGGGGAAACGGCAAGAGATTAAGCAACAGTTTGGACAACACCTGCCGAAAACCATCGAAAACGACCTGTCCAATTCACCATTTTTCAGTTCTGCCACACAACTAAACAACATAGAAAATACAGAGAGGCAGAACTGATACTTAAACTTACCAACCTGTCACCTCCCGCCGTGAACTTGAGACTCGACCTCATTTAAATATTATACGACCTTTATCTCTTGCCCCTCTGACTCTCCCTGACCCATCATCTATATTTTATATTACACACGACTATCATTACCACAGCTACTACTACTATTACTTCTACTATTATTACTACTACTACTACTACAACTACTACTACTACTACTTCTACTACTACTACTACTACTACTACTACTACTACTACTACTACTACTACTACTACTACTACTACTATTACTATTTCTACTACTACTACTACTACTACTACTACTACTACTACTACTACTACTACTACTACTACTACTACTGCTGCTGCTGCTGCTGCTGCTACTACTACTACTACTAGAATTAATAACAATAATAGTTACACTGCTATCCCTAACTGTTTTTTAAACTTTATTCCAATTCCCTTTTATCAATATTCTAATATAGTCTTCATTTTATTCTATTTTACATTCTAGACTGCACGACACATCCCCCTTTTTTGTAATTTTCATGACACCTTTTATTAATAATTATTGTCATATTTTAATTCGTGCTTCCTTACAAAGGGACATGTCCCTCATTGGTTTTCTTTATTCACCTTAACCACGCCAGTCACATCTCTTATTTGTCCTTAGTGTTTCATTCATTGTGTTTTGTTGATAAAGGGGAAACCCAAAACGTCTACAGTATCTGTCTTCATTTAATAAATGGAAGCTTACATTTCAATACTTACCAGGTTTTTTTTCCTTCGAGCTTCAAGCAGCATTTTCATTAAAATTCACATGAAATTAATTAAACCATTTAAGATGTGTAGATTATTAGATTATTTTTCTTCACTTTCGACCTTCGTTGTGAAAAAGTGGCAAATATTTGTTTGAATTTAAAACTTGGCAAAATCTATTTGGATTGCAATTACATTCTTTTTTTTTTAAATCAAAGTGAAATCCAAACCAGTTTGTTACCATATTGATGTGCTCAGTCAGAATTACTTTTTTTATTTTATCCTACCTCAACAAGCATGCATCTAATTAGTTCAGTGTCTAAGTAACCTGGCTTAAATGATCATTTATTTGAATGGTACATAAATGGCAATTTTGATTACAATGGTATTAAATGATAATATGAATTGCAGTAGCATGACCACCTAAAAGTAGAATATGTAAAACTATCGAGTATGTTGACAGAGTTAAGTTATTAAGAGAAAAAAAGAGATTATCTACGGCATTCGATTCTAACTGTGCAAGTACTAAAAAAGCTTATATATAAAGCTTAACCTCTCCCAACCATTGTGACCAACAGAGACTAACCACAATCTTGTTATTTGGTGGGAATAGTCATGAGATCTAAACACACATCTTGGGTGTCGTAGAAGCCACACTCTTGTTTTGAAAAAAAAAATCTCATCATCTTTCTCACACTCACACAATTAGAGTTGGACGCCCTCAATATACGATTCCAATGGTGAATTTGGGTTGTTGTTGTTTTTGTTTTTTTTGTTTTTTGTTTTTTTTTTGGAGGGGGGGGGGGTATTCTTGTTTTGTTAAATAATAATTTATTATTTATATTTTTTTTTTAGAAAAGAGTTTGACGATCCATCATTCCAGAAAATAGTATCTTTTTTCGACGAATTTAACAAGAATATTGGTAATGGTTTTTTAGAGGACATATTCCCTCTGCTGCGATATTGGCCTACAAAGAAGTTTACATACCTTTTCAAGGCCTTGGGATTGTTTCTAGGTTTCATTCAGCAGAGAGTTGATGAACGAAGACTTGAGGTTGACAGAGGTAATTTCCTAATATTTTTTTTAAACTATGCATTATCCTTATTAAGTATTCCATGCCCTTGGTGAAATAGTTAAAGATAGTGCACTCATGGGGGTTTAGGGGTGGGGGGGATGAAATGATCATTTTGAAGCCATTTTTTATGAACGTGATCAAAGTGATTTTTCCCTTCAATCACAGATACAAAAATGCTAAAACTATAACTCTTGGAATCTACATCTATTCCCTATTTGAACCAACTCCCCTTTGTCTTACTTTTTCTTTGGTGCTTTAATTATAATTCTAAATTTTAATTACTTTCCCATTTTCTTCCTATTTACAACAACCACCACCACATCATCATGACTACCACCACTGCTACCACCACCATCACCATTGCATCATCTTCACCACCACCACCACTACTGCAACAATCATCACATCATCATCTTCATCACTACCGCCACTACTACGATCACCAACACCACATGATCATGATCATTGCCACCACTATTGCAACCACAACGTCATCGCTATTAGCACTCCTACCACCACCACCACATTATTATAACAAGCACTACCACCAATTCTACAACAACCACCTCCACATCGTCATTACTACTGCAACAACTACCACAGTTCACAATCCTCATCATCATTGCTACCACCAGTATTACAACCACCACCAACAGATTTTATCATAACTACCACCAATACTACTACAACCACCACGATTACATCATCATTACCACTATCACCACTACAATCACCTCCACCACCTCTACCGGCACTAATACAATAACAACCACCATGCATCATCATCTTTACCACTACAACATCATCATTATTACTACCACCACTTCTACAATTACGACCATTTCATTATCATACCTCCTATGGTGGGCAGGAGATCGCATGTTCTGTCAATTTGCGCGATTGATCAATTGCGCAGCTATTTTTAATGGATTAACAAAATGCTCAACAGTCTATTAGTAATAATGGTAGTTGTGGTAGTGGTAGTAGTGATGGTGGTTCTTGTAGTATTGGTGGTGGTGTTGGTAGTGGTAGTAGTAGTAGTAGTATTACCGATCTGCAGAATGCGTATCCCTCGATTGATTGTTGCATATTCTGTGGATCCATGAAAAAAGCTGAGATCCATCATGTGTTATGCATTCTGTAAATCAGCACTACCGCTACCGTTACTACCACCATCCTTACTACTACCACTACTACCACTACCACTATTACTATTTGATTGTTGCACATTCTATGGATCCACGAAAAGCACTGCACAATCGATCGATTTCGCAAATCGGACAGAATGCGCCTAATATATATTTTCTTTAATGTTTAGGTTCAAAACAACTGTAAATTACCTAAGAATTATAATGATTTTTAAAAATTTGTTTTTTTGGGGGGATTTTTTTTGTGATGTTTTTTTTTTTTGTTCATTGCCTTCTTAGATTCGCCTAGGTGCCTGGCTGACACAATTATACTTGCGCAGCAAGAACTGATAGAGACTGACAACTCCTCTTTGATGCATATGACAGATGTCCATGCCAGGCAAATTATATCTGATGTGTTTGGAGGTAACACTTTAGATTTAAAATCAAATTTCAAACTCCTTTTTTTTTTTTGGATAAATTTAACATATAATATAGTTGCAATTATTCCCGGCATACATTACTATTCTTTCCTTTATGTTGTCCAGACTTGATTTTTTAAAAACCATCGTAGCTAGGAATTTAATATTCCTATTTTCTCAATAACGTTAATAACTGCATTTTTAGACCTTGAACTATGAAAAGTGCAAGGGAAAAAATGGCAAATTAAAATGGTAAAAATTGACTGTAATTTATATGGCAGCTGCTTGGACAGAGCTATGAATGATTGGAATCCTCAAAAGAAATGAGTCAAGATCTAAGTCATAATTTATGTTTTGAAATTTACATCCTCATCCTTATTTAATGAGATAAACATACAAGATCTTAAGACAAAATCTCCTGCTTTGCCAGTCAGATTCGAAACTTTTCACACCATGACTTTCAGTAGTTTAACGGCAAACTATGAATTGGAGGTAACTTTTAAATTCTCCTGATGTCTTTTGTTAAGTCTACTAAGTTTGAAATGGCTGTCGTCACCACCATCACCATCATTGTCATCATCATCATCATCATCATCATTATTATTTTTTATTTTTTTTAATTATTTATTATTATTATTATTATTATTATTATTATTATTATTATTATTATTATTATTATTATTATTATTATTATTATTATTATTATTATTATTATTATTATTATTATTATTATTTTCATCAGCTTGTCTGCCAGAAATATCCTTGAAACCTGTTTGTCACAGGTGTAAAAAAAAAAAATCATCTTATATGCTCCAGCGCCTGTCTTATCAGTGACCTTTTTTTTTCAAAATCAACATTGAAAAATGAAAATGATCATATGGTTGTTAATTCATAGAGAAATAATTAGTTCAGTATGGAACAGCAGCTTTAAGCAAATATCGTTCCAATTAACTGATTCCATAATTGATTTCACATTTATGGTAGCTATAAAAAAAAGTGGTAAAGAGCTTCCTTTTAATTCCTCGTCTAAAACTAAAATGTTTCCTGCCTTTTTTAAATAGTATTAAATATTATAATGCAACACCGTGATGACACGTGAAGAAAATTAGTGACCATTTCGAATAAGTTTTTAAGAGGTGGACATACCATAACAATAAAGACTTGTTCATCATCGCCTTATTTTTAAAAAATGGGGGGGGGGGGGGCTTTTTTTTATTTGTGTAGATTACAGATTGTTGACAGCAATGGCAATCCGGATTCCAAGATCATATTCTCTTGAACCTATAAATACATTTATACTTTACAATAATCTTGACAGCTGGTGTGGACACAAGTCGTACAACCCTTGACTGGATATTTCTCGTATTGGTAACCAAACCTGAAGTCCAAGCTCGCATGCAGAAGGAGATTGACGAGGTTGTAGGTAAGACAGTTTTTTACTCTTATGTTTCATCATTCTTTTATACTCTCTTTTGCATGTATTTGTGATAATTGGATGATGATTTTCATCTGAGCTGATCTGTATTTATTTATGGGTAGCCCTATTCGTCCTTAAGGTCGAATATCATCAACCATCGTTGCCGTACGTTAGGACAAATAGTGTTGCTTGCACTATTCGTCCTTCACACTAAAGCTGAGAAATATTCCGTTTTTGTTTTTACTGAGCTGGATTCGAATCCACGTAATTACATGATATATCCGTATTGTCTTAAATGTTTGACAAACTGCACCTCCTCTGTTTGTGAGTCAAATAATCAGTTGAGTGTGTATGTGTGTTTGAGGTGTTTGTGTGTGTTTGTGTATGTGTAATTTCGTGGTTTTTTGTTTTTGTTTTTTCTTCTTCTGGGATATGATTTTTATTCCAGAATGATAATTGGTTTCTTATAAGGAACTATTTTCGTGTTCTCCTATTGACAAGTATCCCATTCAAATACCTGCTCGAGAGTTTGGGTTGGCTGGGCATAGAGGGAGATTCGTCAGGTTTTCTTTGTTTTTGTTTTTGTTTTTCTGTTGTTTTTTTTTTTTTGGGTGGGGGGGGGGGTTGTTTTTTTGTTTTGTTTTTTTTGTTGTTGTTGTATTTTTCCTGCTTTTGTGTGTTTATTTGTTTGATTTGTGTGTGTGTGTGTCTATGTGTGTTTTGCCTTTTTAACATTTTTTTTCAATCTATAATAGTGGGTAAGCACTCAGTAACTATTTGTTTTAAATGACTAGTATTAAATTTGTCAAAAATATTATATTAGTCATAAAAGTAGAAGCAGCGCAAAAAACATCAAAGTTCTGTATCTCTTAAGAAGCAGTTTTATAAAAAATGTTATAATCTTGATAATTCAGTGAATGCCATCAATAATGGCTTGAATTTAGCCAAAATATTTGAACGATGTCGATACCTGTCCTTTAACTTCAGAAAATTTTGTTATAAGTTGTACTGTCTTGACTAGACTAGCTGTATAACATAATGATAGATTTAATTCATGGAGAATTCAATGCGTTATCAAATTGGCAGTAAACGAGGTAATTGTATAGACGGGATGGAATTTAGCGGCTTTACAACACGCAAATTAACTCCAAAGCCGAAAGCACAACTTTGCATTTAAACTTATCTCCATAGACAATGTCAATATATTAAAGATTAATAAAGGACACTAATACCAAGTCCTCAATATTTTCAGTACTTCGTTCGTTGGCTAATACTATTAAGTATTTGGTATCCACTTTTGCCCTGACGAGAAATTAGAATGTCAACGGGCTGGGATTTAAAATATCTACGGGTTGAAACTGGGTGAAATAGAATGATACTGAACATAAAAGCCCAGTTCGGCCTAAGAACAATAACTTGCCTATGTTCTTAAACTCAGAACAAGGGGTAATGTTGTCAGGGGTGTTGGGCTTGTTGTTTTGATCTGGGTAGGGGTCTAATAAGTCTGATAAAGTTACGATTACTGGCCAAAAACAAATTCCTAACTTTAGTTTAAAATTTAAAAATAAAAAGACGGAAATATATACATAAAAAGCTTGATATATTTTAAACAATGGTTACAAGAAAAATAAATCCATGATTTTTCTCAATAATTCTGTACTCAAACAACTTTGTATGCAAATGTTGTATTCCAGATGTGTAATTTGCCTTATCACCACTCAAGGTGGTATTTCAATAGATATTACTACAACTAAAGTGTGTCTATGTACGCAGTGATACAGACCTGCCAAGCATTTGACTTATTGTGTTATAGTGGAAAAAAGAATACCATTTCGAAAGGGATTTGTGCTGCATTGTAGGTTAACAAACACGCAGGTCTGACATCCGAACCCACTTATGGGCCTAGTTTAACATTGTTGTATAATGGACAATATTTTGCGTCATTTTTTTTAGATTTCCATTACAACAATGAGCCCATAAGGAAATGGTTATCAGACCTGAAAATAAGTGCACATCGATCCACATCAATTTTAAAACCATCATCATCATTACCACAAGCACTTTTACAACATAATCATTACCATCAGAATTGCTACCACCATCATTTAATTTGCACAATATCATAAGTATCAGCACCACAATCAATATCACTACAATGGCATTATACCTACCATTACCATGGTCATATCAATTATTGCCATTACAAGCAAAATCATAACGATCATCTCAGCCACCACCACTCTAGAAAACAATCATTTTAAATACCAATACCATATGCGTACACTATAGCGTCACCATTGCCATCAACGTTAGCACTCTAGCTTCTTGATCAGTGACACCACCACTTTCATCATTTCATCATCATCGAAACAAGAACAACATCACTGCTATCATTGTCACAAATACTAACGAGAGTTTTAATATAGCGCTTTACAGGGTGTCACAGGCCAACAGCTACACTTAACATCCTACATGATGTCTGTTAGGCGATATTACATTTTTTCAGACAGAACAACGCAGTTAACGGCCTGGTACTTATTTTAAACCTGAGTATGGTAAGAGTGGACTTAACTATGCGCCGAGTGAGGCTCGAACCCAGGATTTTCCAATCCGATCCGAAAGCGAGTGTCATACCACCACAAGGCCACATAGTGGCACATTCTTTTTCCTTATTTCACACTTGTCTTTGTTTCCTCTGTCGGGTTGTCACTAGCTCCTTCTCTTTCGTGATCTTCTTCGTCTTATTATTATTATTATCATTATTATTATTATTATTATTATTATTATTATTATTATTATTATTATTATTATTATTATTATTATTATTATTATTATTATTATTATTATTATTATTATTATTATTATTCTCTCTCTCTCTCTACCTCCATGATTCCCACCACCACCACCGCCTCAAGATCTCTAATCATTACCTTAGCAAGCTCACGACGAAAACTTTTTAGGTCTTCTGAATGTATTATAATTCTTCGGTGGTTGGCAACTCTAAGTTGTACAGGCGGCCAGGAAGTGTGTGTTTTTCTAAGGGGTGGTGGTGGAGTAAGAGGGATTGGTTATAATTTATGATGTTGCAGTTGCGGGGTGCGGTGTTTCTGTGTCATTGTCCCCTTTTCTTATTTTTTCTTTTCTTTTCCTTTTTTAAAAACAATAATGGGTCTGAGAAGGTGAAAGGAGAGGAATATTTAACACCATATTCCAGATGAAACGCGTTTGAGACCACTCAGACATAGAGAAAGATAGACAGATAGATAGAGAGAGATAGAGAGAGAGAGAGAGAGAGGGGGGGGGGGGGAACAAAAGGAGAAAGAGAGAGGGTGCCAGAATAAAAGAGGAGGATAGCGAGATAAAGAGAAGGAAAAGACAGGGGTGAGACAGGAAATTGGAACACAAATGGGGGGGGGGGGGGGGGAGAAAGAAAGAGAGAGAGAGAGAGAGAGAGAGAGAGAGAGAGAGAGAGAGAGAGAGAGAGAGCATGAAGAAAAATAAAGAAAAGAGAGATGGAGTGGGGGGATAGGCGAAGGAGGAACGATGAAGAGAGAGAGGTGGGGGGTGTGCGGCAAAGAGAGGGTGACGGAATGAAAGAAAAGAGGAAGATAAAGAGATAAAGAGATGAAAATACAAAGGAAAAGATAGGAGTGAGAGAGAAAATTAGAGAATAGTCCTAAAGGAAAAATGAAAGAATATATATATATATATATATATATATATATATATATATATATATATATATATATATATATATATATATATGTATTAATACCGGATAGGGAGACTTTTGGTACCCCTATTAGTTCATTTTACAGTACTTTACCAATAGGGAGACCAAAATCCGGTCCCCCTATTGATTTGACCTCTAGCACATTCACTTTTCTATTTTTAGTTTAAAGTTGTCAACCCAACCGTCAAGGATATATAATTGTAAATCATAATATTGAAGTTATTTGTTAAACACCACAGTAAGAAGAGTTATGCCTAAATTTTCACGTTGGTCAATAAGGTGACCGCCTGAAAAAAGTACAATAGGGGTACCAGTGTTTTCATCGATATATTTCAATAGTGAGGCAATATATCTTTCCGAAATTTTCTCTAAAATTCTAGAGCATTATATGGATTTTTATAGTAATGAAAACCTAATATAAAATTGTGTGAAAGTTGATGAACTGAGGAATGAACAAGATATACGAATTATAATCTATTTTTAGAAACAGATTTATCGAATCTTGGTCCGGATTCTTATCTTGGTGACAAGAGACAAGCAAACATAGTAACTCTTTTTTTCGTGAAACGTATGTTTAGTCAATTTCGCGCATAAAGAGGCACTCGGCACTCACTCACTCCGCAAGTCAGTAGTAGGTAGGTGGTTATCAGTTATCAGCTTTAATTCTTAGTCAAACGCTTCATCAAACCCATTATTGAGTAGCATGTTGATGCCTGATGCCAGTTGAAGCCATCTCGACGTCGTGAAATGGAGCATCTTCTGTCATAGCAGTAGAATCGTCAGATGCCGCATTTAAATCCTCCATTCCAGGCGTTGCTGTTGCCATATCGATCTTCGAAATGATTTGGTCTAGACGTCAAGTTGACCCGTTCTATGTCTGAAGAGATTTTAAAGTGCAATACCTAACATTATATCTTGATCTACAAAAGAGTCTTTTTAAATGAACCGCTGTGTTTCTATATTTTTCAAGAACCAATGATTATCTGATAACCACTGACAATTGACTTGCGGAGAGAGTGGCCGACGGACGTCCTCTCTATAGCCGCAAGTATTTTTTCGTCACTTGCTGAGTTCCAAACTAGACGTCTATGGCATCGTGGGGTAAATTGATGCTGGAGGCATCATTGAAGAGACACCGAGATAATTTAAATGGTAAGTTATTGGCCATTCTTATTACATCACTGTTGATTTAAGATTTTCAATAGGGTAGACATCACAATCACACACACACCGATTGATGATTGTCACTTGTCAGTCAGTCATTTGGAAGTGGAGTCAGATAATTCGGGAACTTCTGTAGACTGTAGATTCACACTAGTGAGTAAGATCTGTCGTTTACTACTACTACTACTACTACTACTACCACTACTACTTTTAGTTTTAGCTTTATCCAACTCAACACTTCTCGTGTTTATTTTATTTTGGCAAAACTAGAATGGATTTTTGAAAAGAATATAAAATAATTTAAACTTAAACCTGTCTTTGCATCTTGCTTTATGCATACAGTATGCCATATCACAGCCATCACAAAATCATAGTTTAATGTTGAGAATATGCTATTTCTTTTGTAACTTCAGATCAGAGAGATTTGAGCTTTAAAAATCCTGAAAAATGTCTTGCTGTCAATCCAGACAACCCTTTTGATGTGATCTATGATGTTAATGGTAAGAATGTAATTTGATGAGGAAATGAATAACATTTAGGTACACATAGTTTGCTTTTTTTTTTTTTTTTTTTTGAGTCATGATGTGTAATACTATTACAGTCCACTCCGGATAATTGCAACTCGTTTAATCGCAACTTTCGGTTAATCACAATATTTCCTAAGCAATGGAAATAATTCTATATAAAAGTCACTGGTTAATTGCAACAAACTTCGGTTTTTTAAAAAGTGGTAAATTCAAGAAATCAAACAGTATATCATGATTAAATTTCATCATGGATGAAATCGTGACAGGTTGAAGAATCGAGAGTGAGCAGGATTTAATGCTACAGTAGTGTGTCACCACTCTGTTAGAGTCGAAAGAGGGCGGGGCTCTGCAGTATGGGTTTGTGACGTCATCGGTGGCCATTAAATAGAAGAGGGGTGGGGCTGGTCATAATCTTGACAACAGGTTATAAATGACAGTTATAAAGAGAGACTGAGCGATATCCTTTGTTTTAGGATTAACAACTGTGCATTGTGACCAACGAGTTTGGTGAGAGCTTATTGTCTGTTTTTTTTTTGTTTTTAGGTATTTAACGGCGCTTTCGACACTATTTAGGTCATTTAAGCGCCCGTTTCTGTCTTTCATCAATCTTTTATCGGCCCCGAGGGGCCACAGCTGATCAAAACGTGTACTGTTGTAATAAAATCTTTATAAAATCATAATAGTTACATGTTTGTTAAGTAAAAATATCTATTTACAATTTCTGCAGGAGTTCACATTCCTGCAGATACTTTAAAATTGTAAGCGGATCGACCGACTGGAACAGAGACTTCAAGTCTCTGTTATCATAATGTTGTGACCTTATCTGTTCTAATTCTGTACATTCAATTAAAATGTGTTGAACTGTGAGGTCACAGTTACATGTTCTGCAGAGGGGTTTTTCATCCCTCTCCAGAAGGAAACGGTGAGTGAGGGCAGTATGTCCGATCCGGAGTCGAGTTATTTTTACCTCGTCTCTTCTTTTTAGCCCCGAGTTGGGTCTGGGGCCGAGGTCACTTTTAATTTGTTTTAATTTGTTATGTACATCTCGACTCCAGGATCGTTCCCATTCCTTTCGGACATGTTTTTTTATATTGATCTTTAAATCCGCGTGTGGGATTTTACTGCCCTCTTGTAATTCTTGGCTCACCGCCTCTTTTGCCAGTCGATCTGCTTCTTCGTTCCCCTGGATACCCACATGACTAGGTACCCAGAGAAAACAAACTTTCTTTTTCTTAATAAATAATTTATTTGCACCTTCCAAGATACTTATGAGTCTTGGATCGGTGCAATAAAAATTTGAGATCCCCTTAAGTACGGACAGCGAGTCAGACAAGATCAAGAATTTATTTTTATTCGATCTCTCAGCCAAACGGAGAGCATTTAGGATTGCTCTCGATTCCGCTGTAAAGATCGAAACATTTCTATCCAGGCGAAGTGATCCTGTGCCTTCCGATGAGTGATAGGCACATCCTACTGCATCTGCGCTCTTTGAACCATCCGTAAATATGTGAGTATGGTTTTTGTATGTTTGTAATATTGCTTTTAGTGTCTGTTTGTAAATATGTGGGTCTGTTTGTGATTTTTCCAGTTTTGTTAGGTCCAAATTTATGTTTGGTCTATGTATGGACCATGGTGGTGTCTTTGCCTGGACGTATGGATGTATCCTATCTAGACTGATGTTCATGTCTGCGATGTCTTTTTTTATTCTGCAACCTAATGGTGGTGTCATTTTTGGGTGCTTACGAAATTTTTCTTCTAGTGTCCTATCCGTGTAGTGTACATGTTTATGTGCTGGGTTGTCGTGCAGCGATGTGACCTTAGTAACATACTGGAGAGCCAGTTTTTTCCTCCTGAGATGGAGAGGTGGCTCATCTGCCTCAGCATAAAGGCTTGCCACTGGAGAAGTGCGGAAAGCCCCGAGTGCCAAGCGCAGTCCCTGATGATGAATTGGGTCCAGCATGCCTAAGTAGGATGGTTTTGCAGAGCCGTATACAAAAGATGCGTAGTCCAGTTTTGATCGAATAAGGGTTCGGTATATCTTTAGAAGAGTGTTTGTGTCCGAACCCCATTCCATGCTCGACAGAACTCTCATTATTCTCATTGCTTTCATGCATCGCAGTCTGAGATCTTTGATATGGGCGAGGAAATTTAGTTTCCTATCAAAGATCAAACCCAGGAATCGGGCTTCGTCCTTTACCTCAATTCTGGAATTGTTGAGATAAAGGTCAGGCTGTCTAATGCAGGTGCGTTTTCGGCAGAAGTGGACAGCTACTGTTTTTGATGGGGAGAAGGAGAAACCATTGAGATTTGCCCACTCCGACAGTTTGTTTAGTTGGAGTTGTAACTGTCTCTCAATGGTGTCCATACTCGATTTACTTCGATAGCATACAAGAAAGTCATCAACATATAAGGAACAGTCAACATTCTGTCTCATTGCATTCACTATTGAGTTTATTTTAATCTCGAACAGAATGGGAGACAGAATGCTACCCTGTGGAACTCCCTCTTCCTGATCAAATGGATCAGAAAAGGTGGATCCTGCTTTGACCTGAAAGGATCTATTGTTTAAAAATGCTCTGACAAACATTGGAAGGTTTCCTCGCAGACCAAGATTGTGTAGATCTTTGAGGATTCCGAATTTCCAAGTTGTGTCAAAGGCCTTCTCAAGGTCAAAGAAGATTGCTACCAAGTGCTCACCTTTGGCAAAGGCCTCACGAATGAAGCTCTCTAGTCGAACAAGGTGATCAACAGTTGATCTGTTCTTTCGAAAGCCACATTGGAGGTCGGAGAGGGAGTTGTTGTGTTCCAAGTAGAACATCAGACGCTTGTTGACCATTTTCTCCATCAGCTTGCATAGGCAGCTGGTGAGGGAGATTGGTCGGTAGTTTGAAGCGTCCGAATGGTCTTTCCCAGGTTTTGGGATTGGAATCACAGTGGCCAGATTCCAACTAGGTGGAAAAGTCTGTGTTGTCCATATCTTGTTATAGATATTCAAAAGGACAACCAGACTATCTTGTGGAAGATGTCGGAGTATTTCATAACTGATGTTGTCAGGACCCGGTGCTGTGACATTTGTGTCACGGAGGCAGGCACCCAACTCCTCAAGTGTAAATGGTTTGTTGTAGTCTTCGGTGTTTGTAGATGTAAAGTTTATTGGTGTGTTTTCTGCGTTTTGTTTATGGCGCAGAAATTGTGGTGTGTGGTGTGCAGACGAGGAGTTGTGCGCCAGCCTCTCGGCCAGAGTGTTGGCAATGTCTTGTTCTGTTTCAGCCACGGATCCATCGGGACGTGTCAAGTGATTTAGTGAATCACTATCAGATCCCTTCAGTTTCCGTAACATCTTCCACACCCTATTTAGGGGTGTCTGGCTATTTATTTTGGAGACAAAGTTTTGGAAGGATCTCCGTTTGTTTTCTCGGAAGATCTTCCTACACTTTGCTCGTAATTTCCTAAATGTTGTGAAATTCTCAGGGATTGGGAATCTCATCGCTTTCCTGTATGCTTTTTTCTTCTCCCGTAGGGCCGCTCGACATTCCTCTGTAAACCAGGGATTGTGTTTTCTCGGTCCACCAGAGGTTGTTGGTATTGTCGAGCTGCAGATATTTGTTAAAATATTTTTGAATTTGTCATAGCTGTCCACCTCTGTCGTAAGGAGTCTGTGACACTCCTGTGAGAAAGTTTCCCAATCTGCTCGCCGAACACTCCAACGTTTGGGCTGTGGGGCCCTTGAAGTCGGGGTGATGTCGAGGCAGACTGGAAAATGGTCAGAACCGTGATCGTCATCGATCACAGTCCAGGAGAGCTCTGGAGCTAGTGTAGGATCACAGAAAGTGAGATCGATGGCAGACGTGGTAAGATTGTGAATATTTACCCGTGTTGCCTCGAGACCGTTTGCCAAGTATACATCCATTTTCATTATGAAAGCCTCCACTGCCTTTCCCCTCTGGTTTGTGTCTGTGTTTCCCCAGAGAGGACTGTGAGCATTGAAATCTCCCATTATCACATAGGGAGGGGGGAGTTGGTTTAGAACTCCCTCTAGCTCGGCAGACTGGAGGCGATGATCTGGTGGGATGTACACAGAGCAGATGGTGATTGGTCTGTGCAATGTCACTCTCACTGCTATTGCCTGTAGATTTGTTTTCATTGGTATCAAGCGGTGGGGGGTGCTCTTCTTCGTGAGAATTGAAACTCCCCCACACGCTATCTGGCCATCAGAGTGAATCAGATGATTGGCCGTATATCCTTTTACTGTGTAGTCGTCTGCTGGTAATTTTGTTTCCTGCAGACAGACTACATCAGGATTCCTCTGGAGGAGGAGGTCCAATTCTGTTCTATTTGATCTGATCCCTCTGATGTTCCAGGAAATTAATCTTGTCTGACTAGGTATCCTAATTTTTTGTGGGGAGGTTAGGCAGTATGCCTGCCTTCAACCCTTTTACTTTTATTCTCCTAGGAGGAGAGACTTCCATAGGAGAAGGAGGCCCTGTGGAGGGCCTCTCGGTTTTTTTAGGGCTGAGTTTTTTTGAACCCTTGGGATTTTTAGGTCCCTCTGGGTTCTTAGATTTTTTGGGGCTTTGAGGCCCCTCAGGGGGATTTGTGGATCCCCGACTGGTGTTGGTGGCTCCATATTCTGGGAAGGGGTGGAGTTTGTTTTTGGGGGGATAGAGAGGGCTCACGGGAATGGAGATGGGGGGTGGGTCCAACATCCACGCCCATGAGGGGGAGAATTTTTTTGTTTGGGGAAGGAGGGGGGGTGGAGGTCGCCTTGGAGGTGGATGTGGAGGGGGCTGCAGGTTCCACATCTTGAACCTCCAATGTGTCAAAAAGATTTTTTGACACATTTGCGACCTTGTTTTTAGGTCTTGATGGCTTTTTCTTTTGAGGACTGTCTTTTCTAGTCTGTGCGATTTTGCCATGGCTGTTTTGGTTATTACCAGCAGCCCTGGCAACTTCTGCATAACTCTTGGCAGAAGCAGCGACCTGCCGAGGGGGGCAGATCACTGCTTTTGCCTGAGCAAACGTACCGCCGTAAGTGGCTCTGTATGTCAAGATTGCCTTTTCTTCTTGCCACTTAGGACAATCTTTCGAATGTGCTGCATGCTTGCCTTGGCAGTTCAGACAACAAGGGTCCACTTTGCAGTTTTCCTCATTGTGGTCTTCTTTGCCGCAGCGGGGGCATGTAGCTTTACGGCGGCAGTTTGTTTTAGTATGGCCGTACCGGTGGCAGTTAAAACATCTCATGGGGTTCGGGACGTAAGGCCGAACCTCCAAGTCGAGGTATTCAATTCTTATTCTCGACGGGGGTCTCGGGCTGTCAAAAGTCAGGATCCAGGTGTTGGTCTGGATTGTGCTGTCGCCGCGGCGGATGCTAACCCGCCGAGCTTCGACAACACCCTCCAGTTCCTCAACCATCTCCTGCTCCGAACAGCCTACCAGATCTCTGCTTCTTATGACACCTTTTGACCTATTGAGGCTCCTGTGAGCCTCAACGGTGACTGGGATGTCAGAGAATCTGGTACATTTCAAGAGGTTCTCACTCTCTTGTCGACCCTGCACTTGTATCATTAAAGTGCCAGAGTTGTTCCTGTTCACTGCCTTTGGTGTACCGGCGCCATTTGCTTTGAGTGCCTTGCTGATGGTGAAGATACTCAAAGTGTTAAGTTTTATGTTTTCCTCATTCGGTTGAATTACCAGGAACGGCGAGAATTTTGGGGTTGCCATTCCTGGTAAGTCATCAAGAGTCATCGGGGCTGTAATCTTTCTTTTCTTTCCTGTCTGGGGTGGGGCTTTAAGGGGAGAGTTTTTCATATTTTTGGCCATGATAAATATACGTTTTTATTCAACCCGGCTATATTGTGCCCACTAGCACGGCTCAGTCCCACACTTGGGGGGTAAGGCACTCACCGAAGCTATACTCCTCAAGTCTGGCCTCCTCTTGTCCTTCCGTGGTCCTTGGGAAAAAAAAAATAAATAAATAAATAAATAAATTTAAAAAAAAGGACTCGAGGGGTGGAGTTGGGGGACGTCCCGCCTCCAGGCCTTTCTCTCGGATTGACCCTAATCTTTGCGTTGCACAAAGACTGACTGCTGATTCAGAGATGACAAACCATGATTAAAAAGAAATTTCATGGGGGACAGGAACTAGATATGGTTTTAAATCTAGTCCTTCCAATCTCTTTGCCTAAATGGAGGGGAGTGCCAAAAAATAGATTTGGCATCTCTGCGTTGGGTAGCTCGGGCCATCTACAAGGTAGGCTACCCACCCGTCTTTAGAGAAGCGTCAAGCCAAAGAGGAGTGTTGGGGTAGAAACACCTCGCAAGGTGAACCCCCCTCAGCCTCCAGGATCAATAGCTCCTCCTTATCGGGGTCCTCTCGGAACTGCGCACCCTCAGCAGAAAGGTGCCTGCTGTGCAGGATTTGGAAAGGAATATCTCCTCGTTGAACCTATTTCAACGGTACAGGGTATAGAGATACTGGGGGATAGAAGACAGTTAAGAAGGCTTGTTTTCCTCGGTTCTCTCTCTCTCTCTGTCCTGGCAACTCAATTTTGATAAGGAAGGGAAATTTGGAATCATTGGGGAAATGGGGTATGGAATGGAAATCATAGCTCAAATATGGTAAAAGGGGGTGGGATTTGTGCTATGCCATCGCCTTCCCTTGCTCTCTTTAAACTGAAACCGTCATTCCTCAAAACATCTTTTATATACTACGTTCTTGGGATTTGGGGGGGAGAAAAAGTTTGGGGATGATTGCCAGGACAAGAAAAATAGCAAAATGGGTGAATGAAGCCATTCTCATAAAAAGGGCTGGGGTGTGGGGGGTCTGTGGAGCCACTGTGTCTCTCCATTTTTCTCTCACCAGTCGTGTGGTTTTTCGTTGGTTACCACCAAACCAGAATGGCTCTTTTAGTCGCCTTCTACGACACGCATGAGCTTACGGTGGCTCAATTCTTTTCCCTCTCAGTTGAGGGACCCCGGAGACCACACGGGGTAGCTTATTGTCTCTCATTAAGGCTAATCTCTTTAACTCTGACAAATGTTGAATTGTTGAGAAAAAAGATTGAAACTTCTTCCAATCTGAATAAGATATCGGCTTGCTTCATAGCTGCTTTTGGTTGACAAATCTACACGGGGCTGCCATATGGTTTTTGTTTCAATCAAAT
Organism: Berghia stephanieae; assembly: GCF_034508935.2. Lineage (NCBI taxonomy): Eukaryota > Metazoa > Mollusca > Gastropoda > Nudibranchia > Aeolidiidae > Berghia > Berghia stephanieae. Next base: position 40,623,919 of record NC_088364.1, on the reverse strand, counting down.
TGCTCTGTATGTGGTGGACTAAGAATATTATTTACTGGTTTGAGTTGACAATAAATGTGTAAAATGTTGAAATAGTGGACAGGAAACTGAATTTCGGTTAATCCCAACATTTTCGATGATCCCAAGGTATTGCGATTATCCTAAGTGGACTGTACCTGAATCTTGAACGAAAAACTATCATATGGATATGATTATAGACAGATTGGTTTCTGGAATTATATTTCCGTCCTCCCTTGCCAACTCTGACGTTCTTGAAATTTAAAAGAAAATAGCCAGAAGGTTTCGGACTTAATTTTCTTTTTTTTTCCAAAGGACAATAGTCATAAGGTAAATAATTTTTAAAAAATCCTTTTACAGCACAAGATGGCATGATTTTTTGTTTAAGAGTTTAGAGAAAAACTTGCACATGATAGTCTTCAGCTTTTTTTTTGTTGTTTTTATTTTCTATATAGACTCCAACTCAGAGCCTGAAAGTGATGCAGAACAAAGTTCCATATCACATGATTCATTTGTGGTAAGTATGTACATTAAAATAAAATCATAACATTTGTATAGCGTTTATCCACAGTTGGCACCATGCTCAAAATGCTTCACATCAACATATTTTGTGGTGGACAAAACACATTTGCCACAAAAGATGAGACCTGCAGTCTGTTAGGCGCAATACAATATTTCAGGACAAGGACAACACTGTTTTACACCAGTGAGATCTCCTAGTTTTTTGTTGTTAAAAATTTTTCTTTGCAGTGGACTTCGCCAACAATAACACTATTTTAAACCTTCCTCGTTATATTTTGAAGTGATATTCATTGATGAGCCATTCACATTTGAAGTCGTTTGTTTTTTTATTTGACAAAATGTGAAAATGATGCGTTTCCAGGAAAAATTAAAATAGCTTCTGTTGGGATTATACTTTTGATCTCGCATTTTGTCCAAATTCTCTTGCATCGTAATGTTTATCAACTTTTTTTGTTAACTATATTGCAGTTGCAAGGTTAGGAAGTTCATATTGTTGCAATGACAACCGTTTATATGTCCAGAATCGTAGTGATATAAAAAATTGTTTTGTAGTTGTTGGTCCTGGTGTAGGATTTAAAGAGTTGGTTAAAAACGGTTTACTGAAACCCTGGTTGGTGTATCTATATTTATCCAAGCACAGTTGAACATATTAAATACTTAGACAATATGTCTGCCTTTCTCAACTCTTTTTTATTATACTTGCATTATTAACCAGCTAATTGTTTAGTTGGATTATTAAACAATGGCTCTTCATGTTTATTGTCAACATGAATAAATTGATTGATCTGTCATCTTTTCCACAAAATATACAGGGTCCCGATTTTGTTGCTGACTCCGAGTCTGATTCCTCTACGTACTCTGTGAGGTACCCAATGCTGAGTACATCATTGTCTTTGGAACCTAGTGCTCATTCCCCAACTCAGTCAGAGCCTCATCCACAACTATCACAGACTGAACCTCGTTGCCAGTCTGGGACCCAGGTTCAACCCGAATGCTATACACTTGCAAACCAACGTGTTACGTGCAATGGTGAGTCATTTTTTTGTCATTCTTCTCCTTTGATATTTGTGGGATCAATTTTAATTTACCCATTCCTTTTAAAAGAAAACTTCCACCCCCTCCATGGTGCTGCATTTGTGTTATTGCATTTTTTTTCTGTTTTGGCAGTGCTGCGTCGCAAAATACGCTACCATTTACATAACAAGCACAAATCCAAATTTGATAGGGTGGACATCTTAGAATCTGAAACCCCAATGTGTGAGTGATATCAGTGAAACCAGCCATAAAAATGTTCATGTTTATTTTATTGGGGTTTTTTTTTGTCTGTAATAGACTTAAATTGCTTGTATTGTAAGTGTTAAAATGGTTTTTTTGTTACAACCCATCTATATATTAAAACTGTTTCTTTGTATTTCTATGATGCTTAAGGCTTTTTTTTCACAGACCAGCTGGAAACTTAACGAGAATCAGAGTAGATAACATTTTTATTAATCTTGCAACCTAAACAGTATATGATGATTGGGAGCATTTAAAGAAAAGCACATTTTCTTTTTAATTTGTCGGTACTAAAATTATACTTTGATAATGCCTGCTGTGCTACAAACCCTTTTGACTTCCAGGTTCAATATTTTTCTTTATTCTAAAATTCTTGGGTTTCCTTTCAATGACAACTGAGATCATTAAAATTCAGCTCACAACATGATGTGTGTAGATTTGATGAAAACATATGTTCGAGTTGAGAAGCAGTGTTCACGAACTTGCTGATCGTTTTTACTAGCATTTATTTTCCTAACTTACCTGTATCAATTAACAAAGGCAAGACTCAAATATTTTCTATCTGAACAGTGTGTTTGTTATTGAAATATTTCCGGCATATACATGTCATATTTCATTCCCACAAAATATAAATCAGGATTAAGTTGTCTGGGCATCAGCATCGTTCAGGCAGTTGGGGGAAGTCTTTAAGGAATTAATGAAGCCGATGCTCAACCGGTCTGGAGGACGTTTGATTGATGTCGGCTGTTTGTTCTGCCAGCCGGTGATGTTTTCTCACTCCCTCAATGACAAAGAAAGTCATTGTTATGACTATGAACTATAGTCTATTATTACTTTTGTTACTATATTAATTGTTACTTATAGCCGCTACTGTTATTATTATTATTATTATTATTATTATTATTATTATTATTATTATTATTATTATTATTATTATTATGATATTGCCTTCATTGCATTCTATTACTATTATTGATATAATTAATTTCTGATTGTTGTAAATAATTTATGTGAATTGAATTTTGTCGATTGGCCAAGGGCCTACAATAAACTTAAATGAAATGTTAGTCTTTGGATAGGACTTGGGTCTATTCTTGATTGCTTTTCCGCCTGGGTCGAGTGAAGCATTTGGAGTAAATTTTGTTGCTCAACGTAAAAAACATGACGCTTACCATTCCGCTGATACTGATACCTCCAAGGGGTGGTTGGGGAAAAACCTAAAATTCTTTTGACATTCTGTCTGATTTTTCGCTGAAACAACAAAGGACAATCTATGTATTCAGATGAGACTTCAATGTGTTACTATTCCGATTTATGTTCATATTTTGATTATAATGAAGAGGGAACCCTGAACCCAGTGAAGTGGGTGGATTGATCTATTTATTTCTATTTCAAAACAAAAATATGGCGTCTTTTCACTGGATTTGTTATGTGGCAGAGGTCTCCACAAATCTAACATACCTCTTCCAAAGGAATAGATGGTAGAAAAGTATATAACAAGAAGGAATTATGACAGTTACTTGTCCAGGCCTTAAATATTTGGAATGCTATTCCTCTCTATCGCTGTCATGTAGCTGATGTGCATATGATCTGTCTATTGATTTATTTTCATAGTTCATAGCATGATGTGCTTTATTTTCTTCTTTTTTTCCAGAGAAATACAAAAAGCCAAGGAGACCCTGTCCATACTGTGGACAGTTGCAAACAAAACTCTCAAGGCATTTGATGAGGAAACACAAAGATGAGACAGAAGTTACAGAGGCCATGAAACAGCCTGTAAAGGAAAGGGATAGAACAATGGATTATCTCAAGAAAAAGGGCATTTTTTATTCAAACACTAGAAACAATTCAATAGTTATGCGTGAGAGAGCACAAGGGTCACATGAAGTTGTTATGTGTGCTGGCTGTAAGGGGTTTTACTCTGGACGAAGGGTTTATGAACACAAAAAGAAATGTAGTACTGAGCATGCTCTGTGTACTGGGGTTGTAAAATTTTATCCCGTGGCTCCCAATGCAAGTAAAGAAATAAAGGAGAATATTCTTGACAAATTTCGGAATGATGAAGTGGGAAATTTGTGTCGATCAGACAAAGCTATAGTATTGTTAGGAACAAAATTGTGGAGTAAAAGTTCAAAGAAGGAGAGAAAAGTTATAATGAGTGATTTACGCATCTTAGGAAATTTGATTTTAAAAACTAGGAAGAGAACGAATCAACCTTCTTTCTCTGGAGAGGACGTGGTGAAGCGTTGTAACTTTAATGAAATATCGCAAACCATTTCTGAAATGACTTTGAAAGAGGATGGGACATTGAAAGCAGGCTTGAAGCTTTCAATTGGATTTATATTGAAAAAGTTAATTAATTTCTTAAAAGGGGAATATATAATGCAAAACAAAATGGAAGAATCCGCAGAGATAGATTTGTTCAAAGCTGTCCTGGATTATAATTGGGATAGTATTTTTTTTACAGCCAGAGTTCAATGTGAAGCAAAGAGAACAAATTTGAGAAAACCCAAAGAGATGCCATTAGAGAATGATATAAAGAAGCTACGGCAATTTATTACTGAAGAGATGGTCCGTATTTGTGAGGATGATTATCAATTATTTGATTCACATATGTTTGTTAGGCTTCGCAATGTCATCGTAGCTAGGCTTACAATGTTTAATGCGAGGAGAGGCGGAGAACCCGCAAGGATGTTGTTAAAAGACTGGAATGATGCAGATTCAGGTGTATGGGTTGATCCCCAGCTTGTACAACATGTCACTGATCCTCTGGAAAAAGCGTTACTTGAGAAGTATAAGCTGGCCTATCAGTCTGGAAAGGGAAGCAAGATGTTGGTCCCTGTGTTGATACCCAATGACACAATTCAGCCTTTAAGGAAACTTGCACAGGAGCGTAAAGCTGTTGATATTTCAGACAACCCATTTCTTTTTCCAAATACAGGAATATCCAAAGATCATGTAAGTGGTTACATTGCCATCAAATATGTCACTTCCTTAGTAAAGGATTTAGAGAAACCCCAGTTGTTAATAGCTGATAAATTCAGGCACCGAGCTTCGACATTATTTGCCTTACTTGATGTCCCACAACACGAGAGAGATGTCTTCTATCGACATATGGGACACAGTGAATCAATCAATCAAAACATTTATCAGTGTCCACTTGCAATACGAGAAATAACAGAAGTTGGTCATTTTTTGGGTCAAATTGATAACTCAGCATCGGTCACTGGGGAAGGAAATTGTAACATTGAAACAAATGACTCTGTAGTGAATAGAGACTCAAATGCAAATTTTGGAACATCCATAGTAACAGCTGCAAATCAAGAAGAAATATTTGATGGTGAAGCAGGAGTGCCAAATCAGCTTACGTGTTCTTCAAAACAAACTGAACCCAAGAGGAATTCAAGCAAAAATCGGAGATACATGTCATGGTCAGATGAGGATACAGATAGAGTCAAGTCATATTTTAAAAACTTTGTCGAAGATGTTTCAGCACATGGTTCAAGGGGATCATTACCTAGAAAGTCTGAAATTATTCTGTTCTTAAAACACCACAGGGTATTTTCACAAAAAGGAATCCCTGAAGGTACACTAATTAGTTTGGTGAAGACAAAGATTTTTAATGAAAGAAATAAATATAGAAGGGAAAGAGCGTTTCAATCGGTGTAATGACAATCATGAATTTGATTTGTATTACATTCATTGTATTGTATAGTGTTATTGACATATTTTGGGGGTTTACAAAAACGTTTTATCTTTATATAGTACAATCTGTTCATCATTGCAATATCCTTTTTTATATTATATGAACATTCATTTGCTCAGCTTGAGAGACAAATGCTTTGTAGAACCATAGCTGCCAACCGTTCTGTTAAAAACGGATTTGTTCCGTATTTGACTTCCTGAGTCCGTAAGTGCTTATTTTTAGTTCAAAATCCGTATTTTGTAATTTTTGACTAATTTGTGGTAAAAAAGCCATGTGAGCCTAATGAATTATTATTATTGATCCATTATTATTACTATTACTACTACTACTATTGTTGTTATTATTATTATCATTATTATTGGTGTCCAGTGAGAGCATAATCTCCATTTGTGTAGCTCTTTAATTTGAATTATGCCTCTAACATAAATGATTTTCAACAATTAAAAAAGTTCCATTCGTTTATATGACGCCTGTATTTTACTCAAACCTTTCATAATGTATTGGAGATTTGCATAGGATATGGATGTTAGCCTCGATATACTTTGAATATTCTAAGACAGTATTGATACTTTCACTATTTGTTACAAATATTATTTTAATTAAGAATAAAATTAAATCCACCTTTTTGATTGGAAGGTATTCAATAAGAAAATCAATTGCTTATATTGATTAAAGATGACAATGATTATTTCCCTTTATTAATTTATGAAATATATAAATTTAATCCCTTTAAAAACATCTTCATCTGATTTTAATTTTTTTTTTTTCAAGCAAGCTTTTGTAACGGTTTAGGTTCAAGAAAAATAAGTATACTCCATTTTTAGGTGTGTTTATCTTGTCAAAGTAAAGAAGTAGGAATTCTCTAATATTTAGAGTTTAGAGGTGCATTTTACTATAACTACTATTATAGTATACTACTTAAAGACCATTATGTTGCATGAAAGAAAACATATATGCAATCGTCTACTTTTTATCTGAACTCACCTAATTTTTACCCCAAAACGCCCTCTCAAGTGATGTACCAGGTTGGTAGTTATGCATTTCTAACCATCTTAAGTTATTTCATTTATTTTACAATCGTGCTTCTTGTGTATTGGTCCTTATCAAAGTTGAGGCAGTTGAATTCTTTCTTTATATTGTCCGTTCTGAATTTTGATCTCATTGTGGAAAGCTCCATAGCGGGCAGGGAGGTACACACTGTGTCTTCTATCCCCTTATATCTGTTTTCCAACATGCTTTCAGTCTTTGTCTTGGAATGAGATTACTTGTTTTTTTCCTGGCCCTCGCCGGAGTCCTAGCTGGGAGGGAAGCAGTCAAATGCATATTTATTGTTTTGGGAGATGATATTTTTTTCCTTGTAAATCATCTCTCTGTTATGTATTATTACTATATTTGTTATTTTTTAATGTATAATGTAAGCATTTGAGTGTGTTCCTCTTTGTTGGATTTTGTTCTTGTGTCCGGATAAGACTTATAGGTGATCTCAAACTTAGTACATTGGTGATACGCTCTTGGAATCTACATCTGATCCCTATTTGTTCCCAGTTCCCCTATGTCTTACTTTCTCTTGGATGCTTCAACTGTAATTCTAGAACTTTTTACTATCCAATTTTCTTCCTTTTTACTGGCGCTGATATAACCTAAATGTGTTGCAAGCGCCGTAAAACCCTTAAAAACAAAACAACAATCATTGTGGAAAGTGTCATTTTAACGATTCAAATGTGCTGGTACTAAACCCGATAATTGAGCAACATTTGGACTAGCCTCTGTCATCTCAAACTTGTTAGTGTTAGTAATAGTAATTAAAAAGGCTGACTTTTATATGTTGCGATTCGATGAAGGGGGGGGGGGGGGGGGGGGGGGCTTCGGCACACATCGCCCCTCATCCCGGGCAAAATGAGCGTTCCTTATTTTATTTTTGAAAAGTTGGCAGCTATGTAGAACTATCTGAAAGAATCAGATATGGCAGAATAAAAAGTCTTTCTACTAACCCTAACTTAATTGGCCAATGTAGCTTTATGTTCAGCATTTTCTAGATACCTAATGTAAAATTTCACTATTCTTTTTATGATAGTTTTAAGAGTTGCAATCTTTAGAGGTGACTGTCAAGAAATGACACCTCTGTGCATTTAATTTCATTCTTTCTTTATCCCCTCATCCTTAATCAGAATAATAATAATTAATAATGAAAAAAAATGCAGCAACGACAGCTTAGAACGGCATAAAGTGCTTAAGAATTATTTTTTTTGCATTAAACTTTATTCAAACGATTTTCAACACTTTTGCTTCACAGTTTATGCTTTTTAACAAATGCAATTAAGCAACTTACCAGCAACAACATATTGGTTTGTTATCATTTGAGGGTTTTATCAGTAAAACTGTTTCTATCCTTTTATGTTGCACTGTACAAACTTCATGCTTTTATTTGGTGACCAAAGACTTATGTGATACAGTGGATGAATGTTTGTGATGGCTTTTGGAACTGAAATAAACCTGCAATATGATTTGTAGACTTCTATCGTTATGTATCATTTTTCGGTCAAATGTAAATGTAATTTTACACGAGCTTGATGTATCATAAAACCCACAATGAGCTCAACGTGCAGCTGGTAGTAGATTTATATGGACACGAACAACGTTGTTACAATTCAGTAACGTACTCCAATTAACACAAGTGAGACTGTAAATGAGACTTTTACAATGACTCTGCATCGCCACAAATATGGATTCGAACCCTGGCAACTCGGGCATCAGACGAACTGTCTACCACGAAACCAAAGCAAGCATTGTGCAAGTTAAAGTGAATGAGATGTTGATTGAAGCCGTTCATTGTGTCCATCAGATCTGCTGTCCTATCCATCCAACTCCATTCACTCACTGGGTGGGGTTCCCGACTTCCCATAATGGGCAGGGACGTACTCGTTGCGTCTTCTATCCCCCTATGTCTGTTTTCCAACTTGTTTTCTGTCTTTGTCTCGGGATGGGATGGGATTACTTGGTTTTGTCCAGGACCTGGCTGGGAGGGAAACAGTCAAATGTATAGTTCGAGTTTTGGGAGATTATATTTTTCCCTTGTAAATCATCTGTCTGTTATGCTCTTTATTGTTTTGTTTACATATTATTTATGCTTTGTAAACATTTGAGTGTATCCCTCTTTGTTGGGACCTGTGCTTGTGTCTGAATGAGACGTTTAGGTGATCTCAAACTAAGTACTTTGATAGTGGGCTCTTGGAATCTACTGTTTCCTATTTGAAACAAATCCCTTTGCCTTACTTTTTCTTGGGTGCTCTAATTGTAGTTCCAGAACTTTTTACTATCCCATTTTCTTCCTTTTTACTGGCGCTGATATGACCTTAATGTGTTGCAAGCGCCGTAAAACCCTTACAAACAAAACAAAACAAACCAAGTCCATTCAGTGGTATACAACAACAACAAATAAACTCCTCTGCCTGGTCCCTTCTATCTCTGATCTTAACCTGGGTCGTCAGGTTTCTAAAGGGGTCGGGGACTGCAAAAACAATGGCGCACGGAGCAACTGGGAATATTTTTTGCCGTGTTTGAGTCCCAGGTTATTTCCCTGAGCGCCCCTTCTGAGGGATGGACCTTCCCAGGAGTTAGTAAATGCGTTGCTCGGCCACTTCACTCTACGCACACTGGGATAAGCTTCGACACTATGGCCATGAAGCTCTTAATCTTAAGGACTTACTTTATTTTAGACAATTTGGTGGTAGCTCACTTGAAAATGCACTCTTAGGTATACACATATATAAACATATACTGGGCTCCCTAAAAGGGTTTTTTAATGTGGTCTCCTAAAAACATGTTTTTACCAAATGTCTCCTTAAAGCTACAGAAACACTTAGTAAAACATTAGGGGGACCGAGTAATTTTCTATATACCATTGTGATCATCAAGCATCAGAATTGTGTTCATAAATCATTGTAGGGAATCAAACTATACTCATTTGAACAAAGATTGAACAGTTTAATCAATTTGAACAAGACATATGCTTGGTCCTCCAATTGGTGCATTTCACAGTGGTCACCTTAATAGTGGATTGATACTTATATATATATATATATATATATATATATATATATATATTAGAAAGAGAGAGAAAGAGAAAGAGAACGCCTTAAAGAAAAATAAAAGAAGAGAGAGAGAGAGAGAGAGAGAGAGAGAGAGAGAGAGAGAGAGAGGTGGGGGGGTAGGCGAAGGAGGAACGATGAAGATAGATAGGTAGATAGAGAGAGAGAGAGTGTGTGTGTGTGTGTGTGTGTGTGTGTGTGTGTGTGTGTGTGTAAAATATGTATATGGAGGTAGAGAAAATGAGAGAGGAAGACTGAATGAGATAGATAGATAGAGATATGCATGACACTCGCTTTTGGATCGGAAGGTCCTGAGTTCGACCCTCGCTCGGTGCATAGTTGAGTCCTTGGCTCTTTACTCACTTCTCACCGTACTCAGGTGTAAAATGAGTTGACAGCGTTGTCAGACAAAAAATGTAATATCGCCAAAAAGGTGTCATGTTTTGTTCTACATGTTGTTGCTGTTGGTCAGGGACCCTTGTAAAGCGCTTTGAGCACATTTAGTGGCTATTGCGCTATACAAAAGCTCAATTTTTTTTTACATAGAAAGAAAGAGAGAGAGAGAAGACGACGACGAAATAGAGGACTAGACAGAAAAGGAGCGAGAGACAACCCGACATAGGGAACATTAGAGATTTATGGGGGAAAATATGAGAGAGGAAGAAGAATGAGTGACAAGGAGAAAAGAAAAGTGACAGAAGTCAAGAAAGAAAGAGGGGGGCGGGGGGGGGGGGGGGGGGGGAGAGAGAGAGAATAGAATTGAGAGATAGATAAAGAGGGAGAAAGGTTTTTAAGAAAACAAAGGAGGAAGAAATTAGAAGAGATAGAGAGAGAGAGAGAGTATGTGAGAGAAAGAGAAATACAGAGGGAAAGAAAGACAGACAGAGCGAGAGAGAGAGAGAGAGAGAGAGAGTGTGAAGAAATGAAAGAGGATGATAGCGAGATAAAGAGAGGAAAATACAAAGGAAGAGACAGATGGAGGGAGAGAAGAAATTAGAGATAAAAGGGGGAAAATATGACAGAGAGAAAGAGAGAATAATATGCTTTTTTTCTACTCATACTCATAACAATGCTTATGTTTCAACAGTCGTTAAAAAAGTGAAGACGTGAAGGACTGAACACTCCAATTTTGTAATTCCAATTAATTACATAGATAACATGGACGCACACAAAAAGCCACGGAAGCAGTGACATATATAGGTCACTGTAATAACAATGCGATTTATGGGAGAGCAATAACCTTGAATTTAATACATATAAAAATATGGTGACAAATATAATCAACAGCCTTTCCATCAATTGCCTTCTGCGTATTTCACGCCTACCTTATTTGCATAAGCACTGAAGGTCAGCTAGACACTTTTTAAGAATACGACCTGAAGGACGAATAGACACTCCGTTTATTTATTTATTTATTATTTGTATTCTGATTCATTCGATTGATTAATAATCAATTACTTTTCTGTACGCACATCTGCTGATTTTATCATGGTAAGAAAAAAATACTTATTTCCCTCAAAATTAGACATCTCAGTCATCATAAGTCATCATCTACTACTTATCTGAAGAAAAAAATTAAACACCAAACTCTCAATTTTATTCTAGTGGCAATATCCTTATCCTGGGCGGGGGTCCTTTAACTTTTAACCCCCATTTGGAGAGAGAGAGAGAGAGAGAGAGAGAGAGAGAGAGAGAGAGAGCATGAAGAAAAATAAAGAAAAGAGAGATGGAGTGGGGGGATAGGCGAAGGAGGAACGATGAAGAGAGAGAGAGAGAGAGAGAGAGAGAGGTGGGGGGTGTGCGGCAAAGAGAGGGTGACGGAATGAAAGAAAAGAGGAAGATAAAGAGATAAAGAGATGAAAATACAAAGGAAAAGATAGGAGTGAGAGAGAAAATTAGAGAATAGTCCTAAAGGAAAAATGAAAGAATATATATATATATATATATATATATATATATATATATATATTATATATATATATATATATATATATATATATATATATATATATATATATATATTAGAAAGAGAGAGAAAGAGAAAGAGAACGCCTTAAAGAAAAATAAAAGAAGAGAGAGAGAGAGAGAGAGAGAGAGAGAGAGAGAGAGGGGAGAGAGAGAGAGAGGGTGGGGGGGTAGGCGAAGGAGGAACGATGAAGATAGATAGGTAGATAGAGAGAGAGAGAGTGTGTGTGTGTGTGTGTGTGTGTGTGTGTGTAAAATATGTATATGGAGGTAGAGAAAATGAGAGAGGAAGACTGAATGAGATAGATAGATAGAGATATGCATGACACTCGCTTTTGGATCGGAAGGTCCTGAGTTCGACCTCGCTCGGTGCATAGTTGAGTCCTTGGCTCTTTACTCACTTCTCACCGTACTCAGGTGTAAAATGAGTTGACAGCGTTGTCAGACAAAAAATGTAATATCGCCAAAAAGGTGTCATGTTTTGTTCTACATGTTGTTGCTGTTGGTCAGGGACCCCTTGTAAAGCGCTTTGAGCACATTTAGTGGCTATTGCGCTATACAAAAGCTCAATTTTTTTTTACATAGAAAGAAAGAGAGAGAGAGAAGACGACGACGAAATAGAGGACTAGACAGAAAAGGAGCGAGAGACAACCCGACATAGGGAACATTAGAGATTTATGGGGGAAAATATGAGAGAGGAAGAAGAATGAGTGACAAGGAGAAAAGAAAAGTGACAGAAGTCAAGAAAGAAAGAGGGAGGGCGGGGGGGGGGGGGAGAGAGAGAGAATAGAATTGAGAGATAGATAAAGAGGGAGAAAGGTTTTTAAGAAAACAAAGGAGGAAGAAATTAGAAGAGATAGAGAGAGAGAGAGAGTATGTGAGAGAAAGAGAAATACAGAGGGAAAGAAAGACAGACAGAGCGGAGAGAGGAGAGAGAGAGAGTGTGAAGAAATGAAAGAGGATGATAGCGAGATAAAGAGAGGAAAATACAAAGGAAGAGACAGATGGAGGGAGAGAAGAAATTAGAGATAAAAGGGGGAAAATATGACAGAGAGAAAGAGAGAATAATATGCTTTTTTTCTACTCATACTCATAACAATGCTTACGTTTCAACAGTCGTTAAAAAAGTGAAGACGTGAAGGACTGAACACTCCAATTTTGTAATTCCAATTAATTACATAGATAACATGGACGCACACAAAAAGCCACGGAAGCAGTGACATATATAGGTCACTGTAATAACAATGCGATTTATGGGAGAGCAATAACCTTGAATTTAATACATATAAAAATATGGTGACAAATATAATCAACAGCCTTTCCATCAATTGCCTTCTGCGTATTTCACGCCTACCTTATTTGCATAAGCACTGAAGGTCAGCTAGACACTTTTTAAGAATACGACCTGAAGGACGAATAGACACTCCGTTTATTTATTTATTTATTATTTGTATTCTGATTCATTCGATTGATTAAATAATCAATTACTTTTCTGTACGCACATCTGCTGATTTTATCATGGTAAGAAAAAAATACTTACTTCCTCAAAATTAGACATCTCAGTCATCATAAGTCATCATCTACTACTTATCTGAAGAAAAAAATTAAACACCAAACTCTCAATTTTATTCTAGTGGCAATATCCTTATCCTGGGCGGGGGTCCTTTAACTTTTAACCCCCATTTGGTGGGCAGGAGGTCACGCCGTGTCTTCTATCCCCTTATATCTGTTTTCCGAGTTGCTTTCTGTCTTTGTCTTGGAATAGGATTACTTAGTTTTGTCCCAGCCCTGGCTGGAGTCCTGGACTGGGAGGGAAACAGTCAAATGTATAGTTATAGTTTTGGGAGAGTATATTTTTTTCCTTTGTAAATCATCTCTCTGTTATGTATTGTTAGTTATGTATTCTGTAAACATTTGATTGTGTTCCTATTAGTGGGATCCTGTGCTGATGCCTAGATGAGACTTTAAGGTGATCTCAAACTAAATACATTGATAGTATGCTCTTGGAATCTACATCTGTTACCCATTTGAACCAATTCCCCTCTAACTTACTTGTACTTCGGTGCGTTGATTGTAAATCTAGAATATTTTGACTATTCCATTTTATTCTTTTTACTGGTGCTGATATGATCTAAATGTGTCGTCAGCACCGTAAAACCCTTACAAACAAACATAAAACAAACAATATCCTAATCAATATCCTCTGAATTTTGAATAAAGAGAAAAATTTGAAGTTTCAAATTGAAACAACTTTCCACCGACATCACTAGGTTTTGCTGTTGTTGTTGCATTTGTTGTATGTTTATATTTCGCATTTTAAAGATTACCTTTATGATTTGTGGGGGGGTTCAGGTTTTTTTCACCTGCCACGGTCACCAACAAAATAGAACTGTGTTTTAACACCCCGATTTTTATTAATTGTTACTTTAATATACTTAAGAATATTTGTTGTGTAGATCAAAATGGAAATAAATCCATGTCTGAGTAAAGAAATGCTATTTTCATCATCATTGCTTGACAGTTTGGTTATAAAAATCTAATCTGGAAGGAAAATCAGCATTTGGTTTTAAATCCCCCCCCCCCCCCTTTCCTCCCCTCCGCTCCCTCCCCACACATACACTTAAATCTGTATATATAGCGGACCAGAGACCAGACCGTTACATGAAAGAAGACTGTTTATGTTATCTAAAATGTAAAAAACATATATGTCGACTAGGAGAAATAAATACTGCCATGTGAAAGTTTACAACAAGGCAGTCATACAACGGTCATATCATGCATAAAGAGTCATCAATGCAATATATAATTTATCAGCACATTATAATGAAATTAACTTTCAGGTCAGAAGATTCCTGGAAAAGAGCATAGATCAAGGCTAGTCTACACAGAGGCTGTGATCCTGGAGATAATGAGACTATATACTGTGGCCCCACTTGGTGTTCCTCATCAAACAAAGAGTGATTCAGTCATTGGTGAGACAGTAGTAGTAGTGGTAGGAGAAGTAGTAGTAGTAGTAGTAGTAGTAGTAGTAGTAGTAGTGGTAGTAGTAGTAGTAGTAGTAGTAGTAGCAGTAGCAGTAATAGTCAGGGGTTCCCCAAATGAAATGAGACATTCTAATTGTTATGTGCATAAGAGATCATACGTTAAACATGGTACTGTATAGTAGAGCTGACTTCACTCTTCCAGTTAGAGAAAATTTCATCAAGATTGATCAAATCATAATTTTCAGCAAACTTTTGAAATCACCTATATTAATCCTATGTCATCATCGAGACGATGATCCTAAGCAGAAATCAAATCCTTCATAAAGGTTAGTGTAGCGTGTGGCAAGGGAATAATGAAAATTTACCAGGGCTTCTGTTTGCATGTCCCCTGCCCTATCCAGGGCTTTAATATTTCTATGGGCAGAGTATTTCAAGGGTCTAATATCAGAAATGTCGGATTCAAGGGGAATAAAAACAGCTCTTCGAGTTGGGGTCAAAAGGGGAATCAATGCTGTTGAAGCAGGTATCAAAAAGGACAACAGACCGACCATTCAGTTATCATCATCATCATCACCATCATCACCATTATTATTATTATTTTTATTTTTTTTATTATTATTATTTTTTTTTTTTTTTTTTTTTTTTTAATTTTTAATTATTATTATTTTTATTATTATTGTCATTATTTTTATTATTATTGTCATTATTATTATGATTATTATTATTATTATTATTATGATTATTATTATTATTATTATTATTATTATTATTATTATTATTATTTATTATTATTATTATTATTATTAGTTGTAGTAGTTGTAGTATTAGTAGTAGTAATAGTAGTAGTAGTTGTAGTAGTATTTATTCTCTTTTTCGAATTTCGATCTGAAGATTATGATATAAATGACCTGCAAATGCTATTGATTCCAGCATCATATGTTGAACTGTAATTCTGTAATATGTAATGAGGATGTGCGAGATGTGTGTGAGAGAGAGAGAGAGAGAGAGAGAGAGAGAGAGAGAGAGAGAGAGAGAGAGAGAGAGAGAGAGAGAGAGAGAGAGAGAGAGGGAATAGGAAGAGAAAGAGAGAGGGGTGGGAATGAGAGAAATAAGGTAAGGGATAGAGGAAAGCTGTATACAATGAAAGAGGTCCGTACACAATGTATTGATGGGAGACACTGGATATAATGAGTAAAGTTCTTCTAAATGTATATGTATACATTCGTAAACGGTGTTAATTTTTAAAGCATCAAAACATTATTTTTACTGTTGAACTTTAATTAATGTTGAATGTGTCGGTAATAAATATTTTTTGGTATAGAATTGTTAGAGCCCAAAACAGTCCTCATTTTTTATTTACGATTTTTCTTTTCTTTATTTAATAAGATTTATGATGTGGTTTCTATGTCAAATAATATTGATTAGCATCTAAATATACCTCCATTTTTTAAAAATCTTTTATCAACAGCTGGTTATGATATTCCAGCTAAGACGACCATCATGACTAACCAATATCTTATTCATCATGACTCCAAACATTGGGATGACCCAACGACATTCAAACCTGAACGCTTCATGTGTGAGGATGGCTCAAGACTCGTATTAAGAAATCGCAGTTTCATCCCCTTCTCAGTTGGCCCCCGTGCATGCCCTGGGGAATCTCTGGCAAAGCTTGAAATTGTATATATTGTTGTTGGATTGCTTCAGAAATTTTCTTTCTCACTGCCTCCTGAAGAAAAGCCAGATTTTACTCCAGATACCAGTTTCTTTGCTTACAGAGCAGCAGATTATAATGTTATTGCCAAGCCCAGATAAGTCTATTGTCATATTAAAATTCTGGATAAGTCAACTTCAAATCAAAATGTCAAAATCTAGAGACGCCTAAATGATTCAATAAAATGTATGAAAAAAAAATAAAAAACAAAAATATCCAAACAGTTAAAAATTGTTGATTTCAAGCAGGATTGGCTTAATCCATTTTTTAAAAAAGCGTTGCGGTATGAAAAATGTGTGTTGAGAACTTCCAAGACTTTGTTTACCGATTTGGAAGATTTTCAAAGGCAAAATTGCCAGTTTCTTTACCAAGATCAAACTAACCTGTTTCGTTTGCTAATGATAATATTCCTACTTTTTAATTAGTTTTACTGTTTTTACTATTGTCAGGTAGTTTGTCATCTTGTACTTATTAAATTGACCACGATCACAGTCTTTCCTCTTAAAATCAATAATTTAATTGAGCCAATGAACACAGTTTCATTTTCTAAAAATTGTCCAAAAAGTTTTACGTAAATTATATAAAAAAGCAGAATTTTTGTCGCCTGGTTGGGTGAGTTACAATTGTAACGGTTATCTTGTCTTAAGTCCATTCTACACAGTTTGCGAGTATTTTAGGATTCACTGTTATTTTGTCTTAAGTCCGTTCTACACACTTTGTATTTTATGATCCACTGTTGTCTTTTCTAATGTCAATTCTACACAGTTTGTGGATATTTAAGGATTCACTATTTTCTTATTATAAGTCCGTTCTACATAATGGACATCTTGCCGATGTCTTTAGCATAGGTCAATACATTCCTTATGCATGTCGTGTCGACTAGGAAGCCTCCTCACCATCTCACCCACACTGACTTTCCCTTTCCCCAGACAGACTACAGCAATATGGGGTATTGTTTGTATCTTGAGTCTCTGAAATGGAAAACTCTATTCGCTGTCATTGAGATCATTATCTTGTGGTGGGTCGTGCTCTCTCATTAAGGCCAAGTCGTCTATCACTAGATTGTCGGAATCCTGCAGTGATTGAAAAAAAAATCTAATTTTGAAATGGTTTCCCTCTAGACAAGGAAAAATGCAACTCTGCAAACAGTGTTAAAAACTAAAAAATTTTGTAATGCTATTTAATACCTTAAACTTAAAGGTATTCTTTACAAATTAAAAGTTAAAATCATAACTCCTGGAATATACACAACAAGAGATGAAGTAGTAGAAAAGTGCTAGAAGACAAGAGAGAATAAAAATTCAGAAAAGTGAGTGGAGCAGGCACTTATTTTGGTAACAACAAGAGATGAAGTATCTTCTGGCACTTTTCTACTCACTTCATCTCTTGTTGTTACCAACATAAGTGCCTGCTCCACTCACTTTTCTGAATTAAAAATTCACCCTATATACCGCAGCATACTCAATGTCTCAATTGTTTCTATGTTATATGTTTGTGTTGAGAATATTGGCTATTAAGCTTAATTGCTGGCCAGCTAACTTCGCAGTGGTTGTGTGTTGGACCCGCGGTCTCCAGTAGTTGGTGAGAGAGAGCTCTAGTAATGAATGACCTGAGTTTGATACAAATTTATTTGGGTTCGTGGATAGCTCATATGGTAGAGTCACGCTCTCACCGGCCAGGCGGATGTTGTACCAATAAGGTCGCAGGTTCAAACCTCATCACCGCCACAAAAACATTTTTATTCTCTCTTGTCTTCTGGCACTTTTCTTTTCACTTCATCTCTTGTTGTTACCAACCTAAGTGCCTTCTTCACTCACTTTTCTGAATATACACACCAGAGTTCTAAATTTTTAAAAATTTTCTTCTTCTTCTTGCTATCTGGTGCCACCGTTAGAGGCAGTATTCTTAGTACATGACCAATCCATTTCCATCTTTACAAGACACCATTTTACTTCCAGGAAGCATTTTTCTTACAATTTTCCCTTCTATCTTTGTTATTCCACCTGTTGTTTTATTCAGATGCAATATGTATTTCTAGAGGCCTTGCGTATTTGTAGAACGTTTGAAGAAGATTGGTTGAAAATTGAAGGAAGAGGTAGGTTTTTAGTGACGAAAATTGTAGTTTTGAGAAAAACGCATTTAAAAGTCAGGAAACTAGTTTAGGGAAAAAGTCTCTTCGTGCAGACTTCTCGCTCTCTGATTAGATTGGGACCACATGACATAAGTAAGAACAAAGTGATTGGTTGTTGAAGAGAGAGGAGAGTTTTTACTTTTCATTGATATATTTTTGCCTGTACTGAGTTATAAAGACTATTGATACTCTTTCATAAAATCAGTCATTCCTTTCCACTGAAACTAAAAATGGGAATGGATTTAACCATACCATGGGTCACAAAATACGTTATTTTGAGTAGAAAAAAAACTGAAAATAAAGTTCTCATGCAAATTTTTATGCAGACAAATGGTCACATGACAACATCCCACCAAAATCTAATTTTAGTGAATTGGATCAAATTTCATCATATTTAATGTTGCCCCCCCCCCCCCCCCCCCCCCCCCCCCCCCTTCAAGGTCTAATAACGTAGAAAAATATAGAGCTCCAATTCTGTCAGCTGGTAAGACAAGTTACAATTACAACCGTTGTCTTGACTACTTGTCTTTCTGCACAGTTTATGGGTATTATAGGATTCACTGTTATTATTAAGCCCATTCTACACAGTTTGTATATTACGATCCACTGTTATCTTGTTATCACTATTCCACACAAATTGTGGGTATTTTAGGATGCACTGTTTTATTGTCATAAGTCTGATCGACACAATGGACACCTTGTTGATGTCTTTAGCCATAGGTCAATACATTCCTTATGCATGTCATGTCGATTACTGACGTTCCCCAGACAGGCTGCAGCAATTTTGGGTTTTGTTTGTATCTTGAATCTCTGACATGGAAAACTCTATTCCCATCGTCTCAATGTCGCTGTCATCGAGTCCATTATCTTGTGGCGGAATTGATTCTCTCATTAAGGCCAAGTCTTCTAACACTCTAGATTGTCAGAATCCCGCAGTGCTCGAAAAAAATCTACTTTTGAAATGGTTTCCCTCTTGATGAGGAAAAATGCAACTGCAAGCAGTGTCAAAAACTACAAATATTTGCAATGGTATTAAAACCGAAAACATTAAAAGTTTTCTTTAAAAATTAAAAGTTAAAAACATAACTCCTGGAAAATGTACACCAGCATCCTAAATTGAATGTTCGAGGTATACACATGGAGAAAAAATTGCCTGCCGAAAAAACTGAAAAATAGACCAATTATGTTTGAATTTATCAAATTTTTGAAATGCAGAGACAGTAGACAGCAAGCTGGTTTAGGTAGACTTTGCTTAAAGGTACAGATTGAACATTTACAAGTATAATTGTGGTTTCCACGGCAAGGAAAACTTATTAAAAATTATGATAGAGGGAATAATGCGATTGTTTATTTTCATTTGTTAATTTTATTTGTTTTTTAAATATTTGCAGTTCTGATACTAAGATGTGGTATATTTTACAAAATATGACATGATATATATATATATATATATATATACCTGGTTTGGCGAGTTACAATTGTAACTTATCTTGTCTTAAGTCCATTCTACGCAGTTTGCAAGTTTTTTAGGATTCACTGTTATTTTGTCTAAAGTCTGTTCTACAAACACAGTTTGTGATATTTAAGGATTCACTGTTTTCTTATTATAAGTCCATTCTACACAATGGACATCTTGTCGATGTCTTTAGCATAGGTCAATACATTCCTTATGCATGTCGTGTGTGTGTATGTGTGTGTTTTTGTGTGAGAAAGTGGGGGGGGGGGGGGGGGGGGGGGGGAATTGGACATGGATATTAAATATTGTATTATAGTTTACCATGATAAAGATTAGTTGCGATTGCACAATTGGCTTATTATTATTATTATTCTTATTATTCTTATTATTATTATTATTATTATTATTATTATTATTATTATTATTATTATTATTATCAGCATTGATATCATAACCAGTATTATTATCTTATCGTATTTCGTTTAAGCTTAATAAGAGTTGTGCTTTGAATACCTTATTTAATGATAGCACATAATAATAGCTCAAATAGCTTGTATTTTCTTTTGAACGTAATGAAAATATATCATATGGCAATGTAAAATCGAAAATAACTTGTATGAACTATAAGCTATTGAAGTTGTTGAAAACTATTCATAATTAAATAAATAACAGGGGTGAACTGCTCATAGTATCAAAAAATAAAAAATCCTTTCATCATAAGTAAATTGCAGAGAAGTTAGCTCTGGCAACACTTTTTGCGATAAAAGCAAAGACCATTCCAGGTTTTACTTACAGATAATTAATACGTTTCCTTATTTAAGTATGAAATGTTTGTATCTATATATATATATATATATATATATATATTAAATTTTCGCCTTTAGTATTCTTAAACAAAATTGATGGAATTACATTGTTTAATTTGTAAATTATCTTTCAGAGATGTAATGATTCTCCCTTAACTCTTCTGTGTTTGATACCAGATAGAGTAATGAAAACTAAACGCTCGTTATAATATGACTTATCCTTGAGTTTGAGAAGCAGTACTGTCACTCGTCTTTGAATACCCCAATATTTATTGAGTATCTTATATACTGGGCTTCAGACACTGCTCCCGAACATAGAAATATGTCTTATGATACCTTTAAAGAAACAATAGAGACATGCTTTTGGCCAAATAAATAAAAGCAGTGTAAATGAGTCCCAACGTGCAAGTACCTTTAATTCTAAATATAGAAATGCACATCGATATCCAAACAGGACTTTCAATTTGTGAGAAGCCTTTCATGATGTGAGTCAAAATTAAATATCAACACATTGGCCATCACCAATCATGCTAGAAGAATAATGGACAGGAGATCACTTGCTGTGTTTTTTGTCCCCTTATATGTTGTCCGAATGACCTTTTTTCTCTGTCTCGGAATTAGATTAATTGCTTTGTCGTGACACTGGTAGGAGTCCTTGGCTACGGGGAAACAGTCAGATGTATAGTATTAGTTTTAGCAGTATATTTTTATTATTAATGTTTTCTGTCTTTCTTTGTAAAATTGTCTCTCGATTATGAATTGTAATACTTTTTTCTTTTGGTTGCTGCTGTTTTGAATATAATTTGTAAAACATTGATCGTATTTCACTTGTTAGGATCCTTTGATTGTGTCTTTGACTTCAAAGTGATCTCAAACTAAGTACACTGAGGGGTGCTCTTGGAATATAAATCTGTGCCCTAGCCGCACGATTTACCTTTGTCTTATTTATTTGCAGGTGCCTTTGACAAAAGTATACTTTTAGACTACCTTATACATTTTCTGTCTTTCAATGCCCTGAAATGACCTAAATGTGTCACAAATGCCGTAAAATTCTTAAAAACAAAGAAAACAATCCTTGACATGGAATAATTGAAGTACACAAGGTTGTTTCGCTCTTTATCAGTACCTACGGAAAACTACATAAATGTTTGTGATATTCTAAAAGATTCACTAACTTTGGGAATTAATTCAGTAATTCTACCAAACAATACATTCAACTAATATGTCTGTAACCTCTAGGCAATGTTCGCAAAATCCCAGTCTTCTAGAACGTGAATCAACAATAGAAATGTGTTAAATAAGATAGAAAGGGGGTGGACTATTTATGTCGGAATTTCCCAGAGGATAAAAATCACCCAGACCAAAGCATTTTGGTACACCTAGTATCACTAAATATCAATAACTTTATTATCCGAAACAGAATTACCATGATATAATTCCTATCTTCTTTATTGTCAACTAATGGGGTATAAGCGTGGTCCTCATTTACAAAAACAATACTTGATATTATTGCTGTGGCGCTTCTGTTATTTTTACAATTATCATTATTATTATTATTATTATTATTATTATTATTATTATTATTATTATTATTATTGTTCTTGTAAGTATTGGTGGTATTACAGTTGTTGTATTTTTGTGATTATTAATGGTATCATTTGATTCGTCCCTCTCACTTTCATGTATGTTGTCATCAAATTGTATGGATTATTGGCGAAAGCCTAAGATTAAATCAACGTTATATTTGTCTGTCTTATTTTAACTATGAAACTGATACTTATCATAGCAGACCTGCCTACTTGAAATAGGAAAATGTAATACGTAGTTTTCAGGGTAAATAACATCGTAGACATTGTAACTGCCCTTACTGGGTGGGGTTCCTGACCTCCCATAGTGGGCAGGGGGGTACATACTGTCTTCTATCCCCTTATATCTGTTTTCCAACATGCTTTCTGTCTTTGTCTTGGAATGAGATTACTTGGTTTTGTCCTGGCCAGATGCCCTGGCTGAGAGGGAAACAGTTGAATGTATAGTTAGTTTTGGGAGATGATATTTTTTTCACCGTAAATCATCTCTCTGTTATGCACTGTATTATGCTTCCTTTATATTATATATGATTTGTAAAACATTTGAGTCTGTTCCTCTTAGCGGGGACCTGTGCTTGTGTCTGGATGAGACTTTTAGTGATCTTAAACTAAGTACTTTGATAGAGTGCTTTTGGAATCTACACCTGTTTCTTATTTGAACCAATTCCCCTTTGTCTTCCCTTTTTTTGGATGCTTTATTGTAATTCTAGAACTTTTTACTATCCCATTTTCTTCCTTTTTACTGGCGCTGATATGACCTTAATGTGTTGCAAGCGCCGTAAAACCCTTAAAAACATAACTACCCTTAAAAATCACCAGCTTGTCCTTATAATTATAATGCGTGGGGGGAAAATGTTTTTAACTCCTTTATGTGATAGCTCTGGCACCAGAACTTCGTTTTCAAGAAATGGTATAAAACCTTTATTATATACAGCTCAGGATTTTGCCGAAAATTCGTAGCTCTACGGGAATTGGAGGTCTGTTGTGATGGGTATCAAATTTTTAAATATGAGAAAAACTGATTGGAAACGTAATAATGATGGTGATGGTGGTAGTGATAATGGTGGTGGTGGTAGTAGTGATGGTGGTGGTAGTTATGATGATGGTAAAATTATTATTGTTATTATTGTTGTTATTATTATTATTATTATTATTATTATTATTATTATTATTTATTATTATTTTTATTATTATTATTATTATTATTATTGTTATTATTATTATTATTATTATTATTATTATTATTATTATTATTATTATTGTACGTATTGGTGGTATTACGATTGTTGTATTTTTTTTTTTTTTTGTGGTTATTAATGGTATCAGGTTATTTTTTGGTTCCATTTACCATTTTTTTCCACTTTCGTGTATGTTGTCATCAAATTGTGTGATTTATTGGTGAAAGCCTAAGATTGAATAAACTTTGAAACTTTGTTATAGATTAGTGTTCTTAGTTCATGACCTATCCATTTCCTCTTCTAAAGGCAACATTTTACTTACAGGAATCATTTGTCTTACACATGCACCTTTCAATTCTCTTCATCTTTGTTATTACATTTGTTTTTGATTCAATTGCTATATATATTTCAAATATAATTGTATATTGGACATTCAATATTATCACGCATAGTTGTCTTTATTCTTATTGTATTTGGTTCAACGAAAATAATCTGACATGATAGTTAAGATCAGTTTGTCTGAATTATAACTAGTGGTTAAAACAATGTTAATTCATAGAAGTTAAAACCCCAATGCAGTACTTAATTCAAATCAGATGTGCGATTAACTGCCATAAAATATCTAATATTATTATGATTTGATAACAACTTTCTTTAATTTTTACAATCTATTGTTAATGATTACAAATGTAATTTTTATACCTTGGACATTGTTGTATTGGGGACTCTCAGATAAGTCAACCACTTGATCAGTTGATTTTCATGCCAACCAATTTTCAGGTTATTTTCAGAATTTGTTAGGAGACATTTCAATAAACAAAGCCACATCACAACTGGAGAAAGTTCTATGATTTGTCTTGAATTGAAACTTTAAACAGAGGTAATCACGTTAATTTTTTTTTTTTCATTATGAAAAGGTTTCCATATAAAATAAGTAACTTCCAACTGTTTTTTTTTTATGTTTAAAACAAAAATAAAATTGGATTAGATAGTTCATTATTGGTATCGTGATCACTGACTTATCTCGAGTCCTTTTTTTTTTTTTTACATTAGATATACCTGTTATACATTCAGTATCAATATAAACTTTTTTTTCCTACAGATGGACTTCAACTTAAATAAATTTTGGTGTAAAACATTGAGTTCAGTATTCATTTATTGATTAGACAATATACAGTTAACAACAGCAACAAAAATGAGAATCCATATGTCTATTAAAGGAGTCCATTTTCCTTTAACCATTTATTTTGTTTTGGTAAGGGGAAAAACCTAGATTATTTACGAATCATTATTTTCGCATATTGTCACTAAACTTGAACAGGGCATGGCAATTTAGGATTAAACCCCTCTCTCAAATGTGATTTGGGACTATGTTTGGGATGCTCACAAAGCAGACAAATTAGTGATTTATACATTGCACAGTTGAGTTCTCAGAAAAGCTCTTTACTCACATTCTCATATACACGTCGTTGGCTAGAGGTCCCTTGTAAAGCGCTTTTAGCACGATTGGTGGATATTGCTATTTAAATTTCAAGTTTTAAACCTGCCAAACGAGTAAACAATGAAAAATTACCATGAAATTCTCAGTACCATTCACAAAGAGCTAAAGAGGACAACAAATATATCGATCAACTTCCAGACATGACATAGAAACAGAAGACTGAGGTGAAAGATATAAAGGACTAACAAAATGCTTTTGGACATACACAAAAATTGAAATGAAAAGACCAAACATAAATTAGCGGTCTTCAAAACCCAAAACGGTACATAAACCGACGACACCATGGGAAAAAGTAAACCTTTCATATGAGAGTATTTTTAACTAAAGAGGATCCAAATTTGGAAACTTTAGATGAAAATGGCTTTTCGCCAGTAACAAGGATCAACATCACAATACAAAGCATCGTAAAAGTAAAACTACTTAATGACCTCAACCCAAGGAAATCTACAGGTCCTGATAATATCCCGATTTATATTCTGAAAGAAACAAATCAAGAACGTCTTCTGGGTGGGGATCCTGACCTCCCATAGCGGGCAGGGGGGTACATACTGTGTCTTCTATCCCCTTATATCTGTTTTCCAACATGCTTTCTGTCTTTGTCTTGGAATGAGATTACTTGGTTTTGTCCTGGTGCTGGCCGGAGTCCTAGCTGGGAGGGAAACAGTCAAATGCATAGTTATTGTTTTGGGAGATGATATTTTTTTCCTTGTAAATCATCTCTCTGTTATGTATTATTATTTTTATTTTGAATGTATAATGTAAGCATTTGAGTGTGTTCCTCTTTGTTGGATTTTGTGCTTGTGTCTGGATGAGACTTGTAGGTGATTTCAAACTAAGTACATTGGTGGTATGATCTTGGAATCTACATCTGATCCCTATTTGTTCTCAGTTCCCCTTTGTCTTACTTTTTCTCGGGTGCTTTAATTGTAATTCTAGAACTTTTTACTATCCCATTTTCTTCCTTTTTACTGGCGTTGATATAACCTCTAAATGTGTTGCAAGCGCCGTAAAACCCTTAAAAACAAAAACAAAACAAACAAGAACGTCTTATCTACAATTGCTTTCCCAACAATCTCTTGATACAGGGAGCATACATGTGACTGGAAAAAATGCAAGCATCACTGCCGTTAATAGAACAGTAGATGAGACATTTAACCTAATACTCTACCGCCCCATGCCCATTTCACTAACATCCGTTACAATTAAGATCTTAGAACATTTTATTTCTTGATGAACACTAAGTCTTTAGGAATATCTCTTTCCTGTGAAAAACTGCTGATATCACTTGAATCAATCTCTAAATCATTTGATGAGGAAAAGAAAATAATATTTATTGATATTTGACTTCAGTAAAGCGCTTGACTCTGTAACTCACTATTGGCTCCCATAGTGGGCAGGGGGTTACATACTGTGTCTTCTATCCCCTTATAACTGTTTTCCAACATGCTTTCTGTCCTTGTCTTGAAATGAGATTACTTGGTTTTGTCATGGCCCTGGTCGGAGTGCTAGCTGGGAGGGAAACAGTCGAATGCATAGTTATTGTTTTGGGAGATAATATTTTTTTCCTTGTAAATCATCTCTCTGTTATGTATTATTATATTTGTCATTTTCAATGTATACTGGGTGGGGATCCTGACCTCCCATAGTGGGCAGGGAGGTACATACTGTGTCTTCTATCCCCTTATATCTATTTTCCAACATGCTTTCTGTCTTTGTCTTGGAATGATATTACTTGGCCCTGTTCGGAGTCCTGGCTGGGAGGGAAACAGTCGAATGCATATTCTTTTGGAAGATGATATTTTTTTCCTTGTAAATCATCTCTCTGTTATGTATCATTATATTTATTTTTAATGTATAATGTAAGCATTTGACTGTTTTCCTCTTTGTCGGATTTTGTGCTTGTGTCCGGATGAGACTTTTAGGTGATCTCAAACTAAGTACATTGGTGGTATGCTCTTGGATTCTACATCTGATCCCTATTTGTTCCTAGTTCCCCTTTTGTCTTACTTTTTCTTGGGTGCTTTAATTGTAATTCCAGAACTTTTTACTATCCCATTCTAAAATTCTAAAATAAAATAAACTTAGCTTTAAAATGGTGTAGATTCTCCTCAAATATAGTCTAATTTGTTAAAAGAAATAAAGTTGGCAAGGAGTCGTTGTGGTACAATGTGCCATCTCCCAAAACTAATACTTAAGATTTGACTGTTTTCCTCTCAGCCGAGGACTCCGGCAAGGGCCAGGACAAAACCAAGCAATGTCATTCCAAGACAAAAACAGAGAGCAATTCTGAAAACATATATAAAGGGAGAAGGATTGCAAGTAACCTCCTGCTCACCTACTGCGTTTCTGTGTTTGGGTCCCAAGCTGAACTGGCATATTTCAAAGTTGGCCTTACTAGTAACTAGTATAGAGAAAGCTTGACACACAGACACACATTTTTACCTATAAAGTTTTACCTACAATGACCCTTGAAACTTAACGGGAAATAAGTTTTCATAGAGACATTGTGGGCAGATGTTTATGCATTTTGCCATATCATTGTTTTAGGGGTTTAAGGGCGTGTGTGACATTAAAAACAAAACATAACAAAAACAAGCAAACGTGAGCTTTTATAAAGCACAAGATCCACTAAACGCGCTCAAAACGCTTTATATGGACATTTCAATGCCAGGAGAATTATAGAATAACCTTCAAGCATCATAATAAAAACCTCATTTTAGCATGGTTATTATATAAGTATAAGGCAATTTAAAAGGGAAAAATACCATCTCTTACAAAAATGTTAATCCATTAGGCAGAAGCCAGGCAAAACCAAAAGGTCCCATTCCAGAAAAGATCAAAAAGCTACATGGAAAAGAGAAATTATATAAGCGGGTAAGAAAACAGCAAGGCTTTAGACCGATGAAATATCCACCAGCGGGACGGCAAACTTTCTACAGCCCTAAACGAACATTTATATAGGACAATATCCACTGACTGCTCACACTTTAAGGCAAATTCCACTCACAGGTCTGACATAATGAGGAGCCAGTGTAGTCCCTGCCTGTCGTGTTTATAAGATGTGCTTACATTTTAAGAAACAAATTCTGAAGTCCACTCCGATTGCAACCATCCGCCAAAGCACCAAAATGAGAAAAGTTATAGACACTGAAAGGCAGCCCCATGTTCACTCCTTCTTGGTGAATAATGGCCCCGCTACTACCAGGACAAGTAGCCATGTCGTAAGTCATGTAACAAAATCGAAGAGACAAAGAATCAGATAAAAATTCTGCTTCTGCTGGCAACTGGACATCCTTTCCATTTGGAAGTGTCAACTTGGAACCTGGCGGTAGTGTAAACCAAGCTGGTTTAAGAGAGGTAAATCTCATGGCGTATTCTGCTGTTGGAGGAAGGGTGAAGGTCGTACCAAAAGGGATCACAAACTCTTTGCCAGGCTGCAAAGAAAATTCATTTGTATTTTCACCAGAGATAAAGGATTTCATAAGGTATTCCATTTCTGGTGAAAGAATTATAAAAGCTCCTGGGGGAACTGGTGGGGCATCTACACCAAATAATGAGAAATCAAAGCCAGGTCCTTGTAGAAAAAATCTATCCGGTATCTCTTCAAATTCACATGACTGCTGAGATGGACCGCTCGTATCCTCAATGCCAATCTCTCCAGTTTGTAAAGATGTATAGTTTAGGTCGTCTTCATTAGGTCTTGAAATGTTTAATGCCTCATGAAAAGAAAGGGATGTTGCACCAAGGTGAGAATAATCATTGCAAGTTTGAGGTTTATAAGTTGTTTTCTTGTCTAATGCATTGCTGTCTTTTGAGACAGATTGTAAACTATTTTGTAGATTTGGCACAACCTGTTTAAGTCCCTCTAAATCAGTGCTACTTATCTGAAGTTCATCTGAAAGAGTAGAACTTTGGTTTTCGTCGTTTTTCATCGTTTTATTATACTTTTCTTCCTTCATAGATAGGGTGATTTCATCTGACTTTTTGTCACTTGTCTGAAGCCCAGATGAGTCCAGTCGATCAGCCTGCTGCGAGACATTGACATCAGGCAAATTTGGATCTATGGAGGATAGGATGCCCTTGCCATCTATATGAGACCAAGGAAAGAGGGGTAGACGACATTTAGACCCTTCCTCAAACATGATAGGCTCGCTAACAGGGTGTTCCGAGTCAATTGGCGCAGTGATGTGAATCAAATCTCCAAAAGATATTGTTTTGCTGCATCCATGAGGGTGTGAAATCAAATATGCTAACGGAGAGTTGTAAGTGTCCATTGTAAAGGTAAAGTTGTAATTGCAGCATAGTTCGTGAAGTCTTTTGAAAAGGTCCTTGTCATGTGTGATACAATTCAAGTAGCATGCGTCACTCTGCCATTTATTAAACTCCAAACTTCTTGATTTTAATGATACTCCATACATAGTTTTAACCCCTTGTCTATCTTCTGAATCAAAGAAGCATTCAATTACAGCACAGGCTGCCTCTGAATCATCAAAAATCACATGTGTCGCTGTGCCTACGAGGAGAGTCCAGTACTCCGTTTTAGGAGAGTCAGATGTTTTGCATTCTGGGCAAGGACATCTCTCTCCCTGAACGTGACTCTTCTTACCATCACTGTCAAAACTGCGTACAAACCCTGTTCCAAATCGCTTGACACGCTTACTGCCCCGCATTTTGCCACTGTACGGATAACGTTCATTGCTGTCAGCATAGGTATCTGGTCTTTCTAAGCTGATGTATTTGATCAAAATCTTGACTGTCAAATCACACAGGCCTTTCATTTTTTTCAACATCTCCTGAGTCTGGTACTCCTCGGGGAGGTTCGACATTTGGAAATCAGTCACAGGAATAAAGGACGTATGACCCGGGTTTTTTGCACAATTCCCGTGAAGTCTCTCAAGATCGCCTTCCTCCGCATAAATTACCTCACACTCTGGATTTACTGCAAATAAATTTTACACATATTAATTTCAAGTGGTTAACTTTTGACATATTTACTTAAATATATGTAAGTATCCATCACAGTCATAATAAGGCTAATGCGGCAAGAGATTATCATGGCTTATCATAGCGTTAAATGGTCAGAATCAATTTTGCTTGCCAGTCTTTAGATAGGACCAAGGCTAACACAGGCTGTGTGTGCCCTGGATAGGACACAAAGCAATTTCCGCCATATTCAATAACTCTTGAGTGGGCAGGATAGTCAGAGAAAAATACACGTTGACTCAACTTGGATCGTAGTCTTTGCTTATGAGGCGAGTGCTTTATCAATTGAGCTGTTGGAACCCACTGTTAAAGGATTTATCTTATTATCTTATTGTATCTAATGATAAATGGAGGACGCATCCTTTAAATGCCTCATACAGTAATACAGAATTACACAGTCCCAAATAGCTTATGTAAAGTTTACATCTTCATCCACAATAAGAAATCTATTTAATTCTTGTCAATTTACAATAATATTATGCTTATTTTGGGGTTTTTTTTTAATTCATACGTATGTTTAGATGTGAGTTCTGTTTTTGGCAAAAGGACTAAAATAAACTTTGAATAGAATCTATGTAAAGATATTAAAATGTATTTACTCATATTTTTTAAGGAGTCGTCATTGAAACATTGTGTTTTCTTGTTTGTTTGTTTTTCTTCAAATTAATTAGGAATTCATGAATAAGTCTAGAGTATAAGTTTATGGTACATAATTTAGCTTTGAATAGTTAACAATTAAAACTCTTAAAATTAAAACAAGTCTATTTACTTGCAGTAGATTGTACAGCTTTGTTTGAAAATACATAGTGTAAACCAATTGATAAATAAATGAATGTATCAATCGCGGTGTATGCTTACATTGCTAAGCGGCAAAACAGTATTTCTCATTTTGTAAATGAAAACGAAAAGAAATAAAAAAGAAAATGAGGGAAAAGAAATAATACCAAAAAAAAAAAACAACAACAACAACAAAAACAACTCCAGAACTGTCTTCATACATTGATCGGTTAAGATGATCCCCAACTAAAAAAAAATAAATAAAAAAACAACAACAAAAAAACCCGTTAAGATCAAATTTCTGAGACTCCCTTGAAGTCATCTTAATCTACCGTGAAGCACCTAAAAGTTATCAGGCCAAAACGTGAAACATGTGTTTTTATTAGTGCACGGCAGAAACAGCATTTTAATTATTTTCAGACTTTAGACCTCAGGAGACGAAGTCCCAGGTTTGAGAGTTTTTTTTGTTGTTGTTTTTTTTCTTTTTTTTTTTTGCCAAGATAAGGGTCATTTAAATCGATCAATATTTGAAAGACGAGTTGTCTGGCCAATTTTTGAAACACTTGTCTTGTAGGGCAGTTAACTGGTTAACTAACTCTAGTTAGAGCAGTGAATTTAGCTTGACTTGCATTACAGAGAGAACCGCCTAGAGCAGTTCCAAAGTTCACTCGCCAGTCCCAAACCCGGAAAAAGAAGGAGGGTTGGGCGAAGGGTTAGCAGTCCCACCCTGTTGAAAAATACAAAGCTACAGAAACGTCAACAGAACAGAATATTATATTTACTGTCTTGAGTCGAGGAGATGTCACCCCAGGAGATTTGGTGGGAACCGGAGGAAGTATGAAAGCCGCAAGGAAGCCAGATATCCCAGACATCTTTATGAAGGCAAAAACAAGGATTGGAACCTGGAATGTCCGTACTATGTATGAGACAGGAAAGTCGGCAAGAGAGTTGAACAGGTATGGAATAGAACTACTTGGAATATGCGAGAGCCAATGGAATGGATCAGGACATTCAACTCTCTCATCTGGAGAACACAGGACCTAGGATCTTGTTGAAGAAAGGGAAACGCTTCGACTGGAAATAAACCAATGTCAGAATAATGAAGAAAGGAAAGATCTGAAAAATGAATATTACATTGTAAACAAAAAAATCAAGAGAAATGCAAGGAAAGACAAAAGGACAAACTTCAATGACTTAGCTACTGAAGCAGAAGAAGAAACTGACTAAAGAGACTTAAAAACGTTGTACAATATCACAAAAACTCTCTCGGGTAAGAAAACGACACAGGTAAGGACTGTAAAAGAAAAAAAAACGGTCAACCTCTGACAAAAGAAATAGAACAGAGAAATCGATGGATGGAACAGTTCAGGGGACTCCTAATCCATCTGAAACAAGGTTAGATGTAAATACAACACCCCTATCTAGAATAGAGAATTACAAAGCATTAAAGGGAATGAAAAATGGAAAAGCTCCAGGACCAGCTGGTGTGCCTCCAGGTGTCCTCAAAACAAATTTAAACACCACAGTGGACATGTTGCACCCTCTTTTTTTAAATATGGAGTCAAAACCAAATAACTTCAGATTGGAAAAAAAAGGGTACGTTTTCAATCTCCCTAAAAAGGGAGACCTATGGGACTGTAAAAACTGGAGAGGCATTGTGCTCCTTTCAATTCCTAGTAAAGTTTTTACTCGAATGATATTGGAGAGGCTGAAAACCGCACTTGATGGTCTGGTTGCCAAGTCATGATTTTAACCATAACCCAAAAAAAGCGTCCGCCAAATTTTTTTTGCATTTTATCAAAGTTGAACATCTCAAGATTAAATGTCTGAATAGTGCTGCCCTGAGCACATTGAGCATTTTGAGAAATTACGTCACAAAGGTCACGAAAAGGTCATTTTTTAAAATCCTCAAAAATCATTTTATATTATAAAGAATGAAAGATTTAGTCAAATCAATTACAAAAATACTTCTGTTTAAAAAATTGGCCGAATAGTTGACAAGTTATTAGCAATTTAACTATCCAAAAGGTCAAGGTCACTGCCAAGATGGTCTCGTAAAATGACCCAAATATAGCCGTGTTTGGTATCAAATTGAAGGCCTTGAAAAGACCAATACAGAATTTATGTTATTTATGCTATTTGTTGGTATTTAAATTTCCTACAGCGGTGAGAGTATAATTGGGATAATCAAAATTGACATTTTGTGTGGAAAAGGTGTCAGATCACACAAAAACACGGAGAGAGTCTCCATATAGAAAGACAGTGCCTTGTTTTGGGTCTTTAGTTTTCTTCGCCTTTGCTTTTTTACATTGATATTTACTGAAGGACAAAAAATAGAATGATAATTTTCGGCATATCTGACATGTATCTCTGGTAAACTAAATCACTCATCATCAATGTCTTTGTCACTTGACTCATCACTTGACACGGAAGCAGCTTGATAAAGGAGATTTTGACAGCACTCACGATCATGGCATTTACAAAATATTGTGCATGGAAGCTGCGCGGCAACACAGCCACATTTTGATGATCCACAGGGTTGTTCAGAAGAACATCCGCATTGAATAGTCTCTAAGAACTCGGGCGGTACACTCGGTGTGTTGCTTGGCACTGTGGTTGGAACAAGTGATTTGGTTGCTGGCAACTTCATCCATCCAAAATCTGTTGGTTGTAAATCTGGGGGAGTTTTTCGAAGACTATGATACCAAATTGCTGTCTGAATGTGCGCTCTTTTGGTGTTCTCACAGAATGCTTCTGAGGTAGGGGGTATGGTTTTCAAGTCAGGGACCTTTTAAATGATTTTTCCCCGTTTTCTTCAGCCAAACTTTGTACCTGGCGCCAGGCATAGTTGCTTCATCGTGAACGCCGTAGCATGCAGTTATGAAGAAGGTGGCTTCTTGATAACATCTTCAAAACTGGCACTGGTGTTTCCAAGGTTGTCCAGTCTGTGTCCCTTTTGAAGAACTTTGATGACTGTGTTTTTCCCTATACCATACGGTTTAGCCACAGTATCACCGCCAGATAGCGCATGTGCTGCAAGAAGATAAGGCACAATTTCTTGATTTCTCGAGA
The DNA here is from genome assembly GCF_034508935.2 of Berghia stephanieae. NCBI lineage: Eukaryota > Metazoa > Mollusca > Gastropoda > Nudibranchia > Aeolidiidae > Berghia > Berghia stephanieae. Next base: position 40,590,178 of record NC_088364.1, on the reverse strand, counting down.
CCGTTTTCCCAATGTCAACAAGTCCACGGTCCCTACTTGTAGCTTCCATCATCATCGAGCAGTGGCTGGAGTCCAAGTCAAGCTTGTGGTAGAAATGAACTAACAGTACAAAGACATCCGTATCGTCACTAACCACCTTAACAACATTGGTCAATGAAGCAGCATGTATTGCTTGTTTCACCATAAGGACATCCGCTTCGTCGTGTGTCGTCTCCAAGTCTGTCCTTGTGGAGACTTTTCCATTTTTAATTTGGAGAGGAGCATTTTCGTGTCCTGTGATAACGAGATGCCTTATACGTGGTTGAGCTACAGCCCTGGACATTAATTCCGTACAGAGTATGCTAATCAATTGCTTTTTGTTCTCAGTGCAGGCAAGAATTGAGCCTTGAGCAGGCAGAGGAGTGTGTACCGTTCGAACTTTTATACTGCGACTTTGTCGAGTAGCACTTTTGATGCTGAAATCATGATATCTGTCAAAGACAAGGTGCACGTCACTTTTGTCCATTTTCGGCAATAAGAGTGTCCAAAAACTATTGACATAGTCTTGGATGGTTCCTTTGGATGGCCAGTTTACACAATAAAGAAGTGCGCATCCATCTAAGATCACGATCTCAGGATGTTGTCCCCCACAAGCAGAGACAGTTTCTTGCAGATTTCTCTTCAGAGCAGCTTTTGTAGTAGCAGTACGCATGTCTCCATTGTCACTGAATAAAGATGTCGGCTATGGTGCCAGTTCATATTTAAAGAGAGACTCCATGTCAAAATCTCGACAAGCCATTAATCCCATAGCGCGAGAATAAATCAAACTTGTGTCGTATATTGGACCACGGTCACTTTGAATAGATTTTTTCCGGCTGCCATTGTTGTCACTTTGGTAGAAAGTGCTTTATATAATTCATTGGGCCATGTTTTCTCAAATTCTTTCATGTCCGTGGTACCGATGCTGATAGAATCGTCTACATTGACAGATTGAGGGCTTACTTTTCCATCAGAGATGTTCTCAAGGCAATCAGGATGCGCAGTTGCACTTAGGGGGTTGATGCATCTATCTAATTTTGTCCGAATTTTTTCCCTGTCCAGCGCATCACTAGCGATGCGCGCATTCGTTTCCTCTTTATGCATTTCCAGAAAGTCCTTTTTGGAACTCTCAGTCAATTCAGACAATTATTTCAGAAGACGACTGCTGGTGTGAAGGCTAAGGGCCCATCGCTGAATGGTAGAGTGTTTGAGTGTTAAACAGACAATCGCTATGAGGGCGATTAACGTTACAGAAACCGGGATAAATTCAGGCACCAGGGGCCACATGGCTCAAAATATTATTTTTTTAAAAGGAGTATAATAGTGATGAGTTAATAGTAATAGGACAAATATTTCTTTTCTCTTTTTTTTTTCAGAGTTGGAATCAAATGGAAAAAAGGTTGCCAGGAGCATATATATATATATATATATATATATATATATATATATATATATATATATATATATATATATATATATATATATATATTGCTATTACATCAGTTCAAATTGTTAAGTGTTTCTGTTGGCTAGTGAGGGATCCCTTGTAAAGCGCTTTAGTGGACAGTGCACTATACACATACTTGTACCCAGTAACAAATATTGTGCTCAAACGGAGCACCATACTTTTACTACCTACCGGAAAGAAAGAAAACATGAATGAATGATTGAAAGAATGAAAGTGGGTCACTTTAACTGAAAACCTATTTTTAAAACGGCATTTACCTTTTATTTAACTTTGATGGGGGCATAAAAGGGTACCTATTATGGTTTATAGACATCAGTGTTCTGATAAACAAAACAGACGGAGCAGTCGGCGTGTACGTTTGCTGCCGTGAACTGACACATTCAGTCTGTGCTGTGTCAAGGCCAAACCGCGAGTCACGTATGGAAAACCATTGTAACCAATTATGGATCCTATGATTACCGCATACAAAATCACATTTTATTAAAAATGCTCAATGTCTACAGACCGGCACTAATCATGATAACACTCCGCATATATATCGTATTCCGATTCCGTTAAAACATTTTTGGCGGACGTTATGTAAGGGTTATGAAGGTTTCCTCTAGACTATTGATGGGAAACTTCGCCGTAGGCAAGCTGGATTCAGAAAAGACAGATTCTGTACCGACCATATTGAAACGCTCCGGATTTTAATAAGACAGCCTCTTGAGTGGCGATCACCACTTTATATGAATTTTATTGATTTTGAAAAGATATTTGACAGTACTGATAGGGAGGTTATTTGGAAAATACTATATCATTGCGCATACCTGAAACTTATATAAATATTATTATGCAACTATATGACCAAGCAAGCTGCCAAGTAATCCATAA